>NC_092872.1:499433556-499771889 GCF_028372415.1 Notamacropus eugenii | reverse complement strand
CCTACATCAAAAGAATCAAAAGAAGTAACTCATGTAAAGGATTTTGTAAATCATAAAGCACCAATATGTCCAATCATTTTTCTGTAGTGTCTGACTTTTCAAGGCCTCATTTGGGGTTTTGTTGGCAAAGCTACTGGAATGGTTTGCCATTTCCTTCTCTAGTTCATTTTACAGATGGAAGAACTGAGGTAAACAGGGGTTAAGAGACTTGATCAGGGTGACAGTGCATAAGTGTCTGAGGCTAGATTTTAATACACTTCTCCCTGACTCCAAGCCTGGTACTCTATTTGCTGTACCATCTAGCTGCCCCTATACAAAAGCACCCTGTAAATATTAGTTATTATTATTGTTTCTTATTGCTATTATCATCCTCATTTAGAGAAGAATTGATTTGTTCAGATTCTTGTGAGCCAGAAACACTCTCATTGTGCTGGCCTCTAAAAGGATGTCAAGGCCTCTCCCTCACTCCTTTTGTCATATTTCTTCCTCTTTTCGAAGTGGTCCAGGTAGACCTGAGTTCTGGGTAAAGTCCCCTGAGGGACTCTGTAGATATGGATCAAAATGTCCCCAGTTCCTGTGCAAACAATGAAGGTAACAATTCACATACTGGGCACAAGAGAGGCCTATTTCACCCCCACAAAACTCCAGTGGAATGACTCTCACTCTCAGCTCCAGAGATAACAATATCTGGAGCTCAGCAGCTGGACAGCAACAAGAACTCCTGGACCTCTCGTTCCTGGGCACTGCTAGTCTTGGAGTGGCAATGACATATAATGAGACACATTCAACCATACAACTCCAAAAGGGAGGAAGCATATAACCAAGGAGTTCTTAAACTCAAGTCTTCTAGAGGGGAGGAGAGGAGTTTCTGATTAGTGCCAACTGGGGTTTGCTTCCATAATAACTCCAAATTTGAGGACTTGGGGATCCAGACTTAGGAGGAGCAGCATTTCATGTTTGTATTAGTCTCCTATGAAAAATAAAATTGTATGTATGGTCCCTGAAGCTGAAGGAGCAGCGGGAGGATGTAAGCTATGACACAGGAAATAAAAAAGACTTGGAATTTAGCCTCCACTCCATCCATCAGTTATTCACACAGTGCAAGTCCAGTGGGAAGGAAATTGCCTCTCTTGCAACAGCAAGTTCAATAGAGCACAAACCACAGGATGGTGCCAAGAGTGAGTCTAGGTGAGGGAAGCAGAAAACTGGGAAAGAATTTTTACAACTAGTGTGTCTGATAAAGGCTTCATTTCTAAGATATATAGAGAACTGAATCAAATTTACAAGAATATGTCATTCCACAATTGATAAATGGTCAAGGGATATGAACAGGCAGTTTCCAGAGGAAGAAATTAAAGCTATCTATAGTTATATGAAAATGCTCTAAATCACTATTGATTAGAGAGATACAAATAAAAATAACTCTGAAGTACGACATCACACCTATCAGACTGGCTAACATGACAAAACAGGAAAATGGTAAATGTTGGAGAAGACGTGGGAAAGTTGGAACACTAATTCATTGTTGGTGATGTTGTGAGCTGATTCAACCATTCTGGAGAGCAATTTGGAACTATGCCCAAAGGGCTATAAAAATGTGCATACCCTTTGACCCAGCAATTCTAGGGCTGTATTCCAAAGAGATCATACAAATGGGAAAAGGGCCCGCATGTACAAAAATATTTATAGTAGCTCTTTTTGTAGTGGCCAAGAACTGAAAATTGAGGAAATATCCATCAGTTGGGAAATGGCTGACCAAGTTGTGGTATATGAATGTAATGGAATACTATTATGCTATAAGAAATGATAAACAGGAAGACTTTAGAAATACCTGGAAAAATTTATACGAACTGATGCTTAGTGAAGTGAGCAGAGCCAGAAGAAAATTGTACACAGTAACAGCCACATCATGGGATGACTGACTTTGATGGACTTAGCCCATCTCAGCAATGCAAGGTCCTAAAACAATTCCAAGAGACTCATGATGGAAAATGTCATCCACATCCAGAGAAAGAACTATGGAGTCTGAATACAGAGTGAAGCAGACAATTTTCTGTGAAAATATATTTAATAGGAACGTATATACACAGACTGTATCAGATTACATGCTGTTTTGGGAAAGGAAGAAGAGAGGGAAGGGAAAATAATTTAAAATTTACTGGAAGTGAATGTTGAAAACTAAAAATAAATAAATTAACTTTAAAAAAAAGGATGAGTCTGGGGAATATTCCAGGTCCTAGAGAGAAAGGATACATTGGAAAGAGAGAGGAATTGTACTAGCTACTTGTGAATTACTGTGAGTCTTCTATGTAGTTTGTGCATTTTCTATAGAGTGAAATGGATACTCATTGACATCTCCAGTAACTGCATGAGAATTGGTTGCTTTACTCATATCTCAACCTCCTACCTATACTTGATCTACATTTTGAGATTTCTCAGGGGCATCTCTAAATGGGAACAAAATGAAATGGACAAAGAAAGAAATGATTTGGTAAGTATCCCTCAGTGGTGTGCTAGTAAAAGTTTAACAACTGGCTCCCCTGGAGAAAAAAAAAGCATACACATCACACTTATAAGTTTAATCTGCATTGACATTTTCTCTCTTGCTTCCTTAGGTCTAGAAATAAACAAAACAATAAATCAAGCTATGATTTTTAGTGTTTGCCAATTTCTGAGCTGTAAATGCTCCCACTGAAAGTTTCACAATTGATTCTGTGAGCTGGTCTGATCTGGCTCCAATAGCCCCCAAGAATGTATTAAGGCCATGTAAGCACTGGACTTGAGAGCACTGATTGTAATATCTCACATTTCTGTAGACTCATATGGGTATGAGAATTCTTTCCCCACAATACCCCAGTGATACAGCTAAAGTAAGTAGTGGTTTGGGTAGGTGGGGGAGGAAGGATGGATCTCAAAAATCTTAGTGCAGTGTTAAACTTTAATAGCTAATAATCAATCATGATGATGATAGCTTACATTTATATAGCTCTTATTATGTGCCGGACACCGTGCTAAGCATTTTGTAATTATTATCTCATTTGATCCTCATTACAACCCTTGGGGGTAGATGATATTAACATCCTCACTTTACAGGTGAGTAAACTGAGGTAAATAGATATTAAGTGACTTGCCCAGGGTCATACAGCTCTGTAAAGTCTGAGGCCAGATTTGAACTCCGATGAGTCTTAACCTTGTTTGCCTCAGTTTTCTCATGTATAAAATGAGCTGGAGAAAGAAATAGCAAACCACTGTAGTATCTCTGCCAAGAAAACCCCAAATGAGATCACAATGAGTCAGACCATGAACAAACAACCAAACATCTCTCTCTCTCTCTCTCTCTTTCTCTCTGTCTCTCTTTGTCTCTCTCTCTCTGTCTCTCTGTCTCTGTGTGTGTGTGTCTGTGTTTGCTATGCAGCTTTTTCTGAGGAATTGGAATTTAGAGAAATAGTGGTAAAAGAGTTAGGGAAGGGGAACCAACAAGAGGAAGCTTGAGGTCATGGAGGAATAAACAGGTTTGAGATGTTATTTCTTCTGAGGTTAAAAAAACGTTGTGGTCAATACAAGGGAATGAATTGTCCTACACAGATTTTCTCTCTTCCTGAGTGGAAAATTAATCCATCAACATTTGTGGGAAGGGGGAAAAAATCAGTGTAAAACAAACAAAATGTCCTTTCTTCTACAAGTTTACTTTGTCACAGCCATGTAAATAAGGAATGAGTTGACTCCTAAATATGTTTCCTAGGAAGCATAAATTCCAGAAAAGTGGAAAACATCAGAATGAATCATCGAATTATAGATTTAGATATGGAAATTACCTTGGATACTATCAAATTCAACCTCATTATTTTATAGATGAAGACACCAAGGCTTAGTAAAGTTAAGTGACCAGAGGGAGGTCACATCAGTAAAGTGTGAAGGGAGATTTGACCCTAGGTCTTCCTGACTCCAAGTTCAGCACATTCTCCATTACAGAATGCTAAGATCATGTTGATACTCAAATAGAAACAAAGCACATGGTCTACCTGGCCTCAACAACCTGAGAGGAAAAGAGCTTGTCTACCTGCCTGACTGCTGGAATCCTGTTTCTCCCTGAATAAGCCTGATCCCTGACCAGGAAATGTTCATAGGTAGCCCCCTTCATTCTAGAAATTACATCCACAAGAAGGGCAGCAGGAAAAAGTAGAGGGGAGGGGAGAAGAGAGATAGGGAAGGAAAATGGGTGGGGAGAGAAAGGGATGAGAGGGTAGGTAAGGAGAGTGGAAGGGAGGAAAGAGGAGAGGAGTGGAGAAGAGAGAAGGAGAAAGGATGGGAGGGGAGAAAGGGGGAGAAGAGAAGAGGGGTGGGGAGAGGAAGGGAAGAGAGTGGAGGGAAGGAGAGGGAAAGAGAGGAAAGAGGAGAGGATGGGACAGAATAAGCAGGGGAGGGGAGGAGGGAAAAAGAAGGACATAAGTGAAGAAAGGGAAGGGTGAAGAGGGGAGAGGAGATAGACTGAAGGTCTGTTATTGATAAAATTTTTATCCTCTATTTCAGGACACAAACATGTTAGCAGACCACATCCATGACCAGTAGGACTGGTAGCCTGACCAAGACAAAGTCTCTATTCTACAGGTCTAATAAATGATGGTTCAATATGAAAACAGCTCTGAAAACAAATATCCAAGACTCTAGAGATTCCTATTCACTTAGAATAAAATAACATAGGGCAAAGAGTAAAATAAAACAAAAGGGTCTTATTGTAAATAAAGAACCCTCCAACTAGCTGTTGATAGTGAATTAATTCTGTGAACTTGATTTAAGTTAATATGTTAACCAAAAGAAGGAAGCTACCAAAGGTATTTAGAAGAAAGGTCTAGGGAAAACAGCAATGGACTACTAGGAGTAAGAAGACCTAACTAACTGTGACATTAAACAAATCATTTCAACTTTAAGGCCTCTGTTTCCTCATCTGTAAAATGATGGGTGGATGATCTTCAAAGTACCTTCCAACTTTGGAAGCCTGGTATTCTATAAGGGGTAAATGGAGAGAAAGTAAAATTGAACATTTGGGGAAAATGAAAAGGTTAAAATCAGTTAATCAAAATATCAGATAGACTAATTAAAGACTTCATGGATTTTAATCAAGCCAATTATGCTCATTAATGAAATAATTAGTACTATTTCACGTACCCTTCATAAGTTTCTATGGTGGCTATAGGTTGGATATCCACATGCAATCCATGGAAATCCGTTTTTCTTAGGACTATAGAATTTAGAACTAGAGGAGACTTTAGAGATTACCTAGTCCAATACCCCCATTTTTTACAGATGAAGAAACAAGTCCAGAGGCAAATTAACTTTTCTTCCCTAGTCATAGAACTCTTAAGTAGCAGAGAGGGGATTCAAACCCAGATGCTTTGACTCCAAATCCAAGGCTCTTTCACCAGTTCTATCTGATTTAAGGACGACAATAGAACTCTCCATTTTAGTTGAAAGGCTCACTTTATCTGTTTGTAAAAAGATCACTTCCATGGGAACAATTTCCTTTGGAAGCACAGAGATTGCACTTGTTTTTAATCATGCCTTTACTCCGAATGCCCTTAAAAGGATTTAGTCTTTCTAGTAACAAATGCTGCCATCCATGGTCACTGTTGCCCTCTCCTGGCACAATCTAGTATATCTAGATGACTGTATTTCTTTTTCTTAAATACAAACAAACGCACATACACACACACACACACGTGGGTATGTATGTATGTGTATATATGTATATATACATACACACATATATTTGTATATCTATATATGTGTGCATATGCATATCTATATAGGTATATATCTCTATATAGTTATATATAAAGACAGACAGACAGACAGACAGATAGATAGACAGACAGACAGATGGAGAAAGCAAGCTAGAGAGAACTATCCACCAGTTACACTTCTGAATTTTCTAACAAGTAGAGTCACTATAGATGGATGACTCATCCACTATAAAACCCATACCCCTAAATGGCATCCAAGTTTATGAAAGTTAGATGCCCAATTGACCTTAGGGTCAGGAGATCCAACAGGATATAATAAAGCTATAGATTAAATTCTAATTAAATATTTTCTAAGAGCTTCTTCTTTCAACAATAACAACAAAAAGGTAGCTTAAAAATTCAGAATCAGTCAGATCCAGAAGGGCCCTTAGAGATGATCCAGTCCCCAAGTCACAGCATATCAAAGCTGGAAAAGATCATCTTGTCCAATGTGAAAAAGGATTCTCTCAACAACATTTCTGCCAAATGATCATTCAACCTTTGCTTAAGGACCTCCAGTAAGAGGTAACTCACTACCTCCTAAGGCAGCCCATACCATTTTTGGACCACTTTAGTTGTTAGAGTGGTTTTTCTTACATAGGGCAGGCATCTGCCTCTGCAAATTTGAGCCATTTTCCCTAGTTTTGTCATATAAGACTAAAGTCCTTATTTTAAAGAGGAAGCTAAGAAAGAAGAGGGACTGAATTAAGATCTCATCAACAACCAACCAAAGTAAGGAGTAGAATGAGATGAACATTTTTGGACATGACCCATGTGGGGATTTGTTCTGCTTGACTGCATATCTGATACAAGGGTTTTACTTTTTATTTATTTCATTTGATGGAGAGGGGTGGGGGGAGTTGTAGAGGGAAAGAAGGACTAGTGCTGGAGTTGTCAAAATGAAAAAAAAAGAGAGAAAAGGATCAGTGAGATATTTTTAAACATGTAAAAGAAATACAGATTCATATGAAGATCAGTAGGAAAATAAAAGTAGAACAGCTTTGGAAATAGTTTATGTTTTATCTACTTAAAGAGAAAAGCAAGCTATTTTAACACAAATTTGTGACTTCATAGAGCCCGCTTTTTCTGTTCTACTCTGAATATGGAAATTTGACATGGTTAAGTTCTCATCTCATTTGATGTGGGTTAAGTTCAGGGTTATTTTTTGTTTGCTTGTTTTTTAAAGATCTCTGTCAAGTTGCTTTTATGAAGTTACAATAAAGTACAAAATTATACTACAAGAGTAATGAGAGAAAAAATAGCAATGGGATATTTAGAGACAAAGATAAGATCTTTTTGTTATTCATTCATGACTCTTTGTGACTGTTTAGAGCTTTCTTGGCAAAGATCCTGGAATAGTTTGCCATTTTTTTCCCCCTTCAACACATTTTATAAATGAGGAAACAGAGGCAAACAGGGTTAAGTGACTTGCAGAGAGTCACATAGGAAGTATCTGAGGCCATGAAGAACAGTCTTCCTGACTCCAAGCCTGGCATTCTACCACTGTGCTACCTTTCTGCCCTACCTAAGATCCTGTCTACAGGGAAAACACTGAGTTGCACAAAGGTAAGTACGCTGTTGCTGGCAAAACAATATATTCCTATATGATCTGAGTCACTTGTCAATGAACTTGAGTTCTATGTAGTGTTCATGGTTCTCAAAAAAATCCAGGTGGTTGATGAGTTTGATGGATCTAAATGATCCCTCTCATTTGGGCAAAGCTGAGAGTAGTCACAGGGAGAGGGAAGACATAGCATGAGAGATCCCTTCCAGCACCAATTCTAAGATCAAAAGATAACGATGCTTCTAAGAACTCACATGCAATAATGACTCCTACTTTTAGTACTTTCCCAAATCAACATTATGGGTTTAATATAGTGAAAGTTTAATTTTCCCCATTTTACAGATGAAGAAATAGTTTTGCACTGAATGGTGAAAAACTTTCTCATGGGCACACATTAGGTATCTGAACTGGGATATGAATTCAAGTCTGCTAGCTTGTTGTCGGACCCAAATCTAGTACTCAAACAACAATACAGGGTATATTACTTGAAAGGGGTGGTCTAGACCATAAAAATTATTTGAAATTTTGTAATTTAAAAAGATTAGCATTTTATACATATATATTGAAGATATAAACCCTCCAGGATGCCTTTATTTTTCTTTGCCATGCCCTCTTCCTCTTTCTGACAAAAGTAAGCCTTTGTTCTATATTATTAGACTTTCTACATTTGTTTATCATTTTACTAAAACAACATTGATTCCCAGGCTGGGAATTACTGGAGTTCCCCAGAATTCAATTTCTACAATTGACTTTTGACAGAAATCAGGATCTATCTTGACCTTATACCTCAAACTTTAAACTCTTGAATGGTTGTCTTTTTATGAGTTCATAAATCATTGTGGATTGTCCCATTTCAAGTACAAATGATTTTGTGGTTTTACCATTAAAACAACTCTATTTCACCTGAAGATAACATTCAGTTAGCAGCAAATGGAATTTTCCTGGTGAGGGAAGTGGGGTTCTTATCACACAATGGAAAGAGTACTGTCAGATTAAAATCAAAATACTTTGTTTTGAAACCCACCTCTAATTCTGTGACATTAGGCATATTACTGAACCTCTCTGGACCTCATTATTTTCATTTATAAAATGAAGGGCTTGGTTCAGATGACCTTTATTGGCCCTTCCAACTCCAAATCTCTGATCCTTTGTACCTCCTATCTGTAAATTCCACAGTAGCCTCAAATCAGGCTTATTCAGGTGAAAGTTTCTTTCCCATAGTTTACAATTTCAATTCATTTTCTAAAAATGAGAATTAGAAACTAGTTATGCATTACATCTCTGTCTACCCTGTCTGTACACTTTATGACTTTCATGTCATGATTCTCCACTTCCTTTGATACAAATGGGCCTTCTTTCAAATTTAAAGATTCCACTTACTTTAGAAAAATTAAGCTCTCATCTGTTTCCTTCATCTGTCATCATTAGCAATGGCAGCTAACAGAAAGAACGTATAGGCATCATGAATGATTACCAGTCATTACATTTTCAAGAAGTCATTATCACAATATTTACAGGATCTATTTCATGAACTGTTGAACATCACAAATATCAATTACATTTTTCTACACCTCTATGAAAAGCAATATTATACCAACCCTTAGATGGGAAGCCATTCAGAGTTATTTTTAGATACATAGTCAAATTGTTTGATCGTTAATAAATTATACTACTGTAAGAGACCTGAGTATGATCAAGATATTAGTACAATTCTGAATCAAATAGAACATGGTAAATAGTATAACATTTTTAAAATGCCTTCTGGCAATAGTAATAAGAGAATTTTTGCCAGTCTATTTGGAGTTATTTTAAAATGAGGCTCCTTGGATTGAAAGAAAATTTTTTTTTCTTTTTCTGTGACTTCATGGGTGTAGGGTACTCCTATTGAGCAAACTCTGCTAATGAACATCAACAAGTGTTCAGCAACCTATAAGCATAGAGAGTTGCCTGGACACTGAAAGACTGAGTTTCTTATGGTTACAACACAACCAGCATATATCAGAGTTTATTTAATCTTCTTGAGTCCAAGCCTACTCCTAAGGATTTCACCAGTGTAAATCAGTTGCCTCAGAGGCCAAGAGAATCAAGAAACCACTTAAGCCGGTGATTACTTGATCTTTTTGCCAACTAGAGAGATACGTCAGCCAAGGGAAACAACAGTTCAAAATATAAATTCATTTGCAAAATTTTATGGAAGGAGATGATGAAAGAAGGGTTACTAGTAGAAGTACCTCATAAGACAGCAAGAAGCAATTCAGGAACAAACAAGAGTGCAGAAAAGTTTTTGGAAGACCCATTAAGTCAGATCATACTTAAGGATCAACTAGAACACCAGAGAGAAACTTGGAAAATATCTGTAAAGATTTCTGAAATAAACTCCATCAATGAGAAGAGAAACACCATATTTGAACTCTAACATCACAGCCCCCCAGTATGCTGCATTAATCTATTGAGGGTAAGGACTGTTTTGTTTTTGTCTTTGGATCCCCAGGACCTAGCACAATGCTTAGTACATACCGAGAAATTAATAAATACTGAACAATTGGAACTAAGGGAGAAAAAGTGGAAAGAATAGTCCATGCTAGAGGCAACACAGTTTGAAGGACAATGGGAATGATCTCAAAAGCCCAAGGGCAAAAAATGAGTAAAATCTCAAAGAGAAAACAAAGGTCTTTGAACACTTACTTTAATCTGTGAACCAATATTATCCAATGTAAAAGAAAATCCTGTGGACTTCTTAAATTTCATGGGACAGTAGCAAGAAACTCCAGAATGTTTCAAATGAGAAATTAACAATAAATTTTGAACATAAATCAGAGCTCTCAATACAGAGTTGAAAATCATAAATAGAAAAGTAGGAAAAAGTAAATTTATCGTAAAGAATCTCTCCAAAAGATCTAGAGCTCTGAAATAAAGAGTAGTAGATTTGAAACACAAAAATGCTCAAGTGGGAGAAAATTGAAAGAATATAAGTAAAAAGTAAAAACCTAATGCATGAAATCAACATTTTATAGCATATGCCATAATAAATCCCAAAGAGATATTTGACCTGCATATTAAAAGTCATACTATTTTTAAAAACCAATAGAGTATTAGGTAATGTAACTTTCACAAATTTGACAAGAGAGATCATTCTTAACCAGAGGAAAAATGACTATGAAAAAACCTAAAATAAATAACTTTGATTACATGAAATTAAAAGAAAAAATTTTGCACAAACAAAGTCAGTGTGACTAGAATAAAAAGAAATGTTATTAGTTTGTGAGGGTGGGTGATGGTAGAATCTTTGCATCAAATGGTCCAACATCCAATACATACATATATGTACATATGTATACACACATATATATTATATATACAAATGGGTGTGTGCCTAAAATTAATGCAGTCAATTAACATATATTAGGTACCTGCTATATTTTTTGCACTCTGCTAAGTACTAATGATACAAAAAGTTAAAAGACAGTTCCTGATCTTGAGGGTTTAAAGATATAATAGAGGAGATAACATGCAAACAACTATGTACAAATAAGATGTAGGCAGGATAAATAGGAAATAATCCAAAGAAGCAAGGTTTAATTCCTTTAAGGCATTTAAAGGGCATTGGGAAACCTTCCTGTAGAAACTGGAAGGTTATCTGAGACTTGAAGGAAGCCAGGAAAGCTAGGAGGCAGAGATGAGAAGGGAGATCACTCCATGCACGAGGGACAGTCAGTAAAAATACCTGGAGCCAGAATCTTGCTCGAGAAACAGGACTATGGCCAATATTACTGGATCAAAGAGTACAAGGGGCAGGATGTGGTGTAAGATATAAAAAGACTGAAAAGGTGAGGAGGCTACACTATGGAATGATTTGAAGAGGAATTTATATTTGATCCTGGAGGTGACAGGGAATCTCTGCAGTTTTTGTTTGTTTGTTTATTTGTTTTGTTCCTATATGGGGACAACATAGTCAGACCTGCCCTTTGAGAAAATTACTTTGGCTACAGTGGAGGATTAACTGGAATGGGGAGAGACTTGTGAAAAGGAGATTGACCAGCAGGCTATATTGCAATAGTCTAGGCATGAAGAAATGAGGGCATGCACCAAGGTAGTGATGGTTTCAGAGGAGAGGAGACATATTCAAGAGATGCTATAAAAGAAAAATCAAAAGGTCTTGGTAAGAGACTGGATATGGGTGGGGGGAAAGAGACTGAAGAGTTAAAGATGACACCTAGTTTGTGAGTCTGGGGAACTGAGAGGGTGGTGTCCTCAAAATTAATGGAAAAATTGGAAGAGGGAAGAGCTTTAGGGGAATGATAAATTCAATTTTGAACATGTTAAGTTTATGCTATATAGTCAACATCAAGTTTGAGATGTCAAATAGACATTTGGAGATGTGAGACTGGATGTCGGCAGAGAAGTTAGGCTTGGATAAGTAGATTGAAGAATCATGAATATAGAAATGATAACTGAACCCTTGGGAGCTGATGGGATCACTAAGTGAATTAACATAAAGGGAAAAGAGAAGGTCCAGGAAAAGTGTACCTAGCACGAGTAACCTGAAAGAAGATTGTGCAAAGGAGAATGAGAAGGACTCATCAGAAAAGTAAGAGGAGAAGCAGGAGAGAACTGTGTCCTAAAATCCTAGAGATAACCAAGAGTAGATGGTGATCAACAATGTCAAAGGTTGCAGAGAAGGCAAGAAGAATGAGGACTGAGAAAAGGTCATTGGATTTGACCACTAAGAGATCATTGATAACATTGGAAAGAGCAGTTTCCATTGAATGATGAAGTCAGAAGCCAGAATGTGGAGTTAAGAAGATAGTGAGAGAAGTAAAAGCATCTACTGTAGGTGCCTTCTCACATGTATCCTCAAAAGGCAGGAGAGATATAGGATGATGAGGATCATCATACAGGAGATGGATGAACCAAGTGAAGATTTTTTTTAGGATGAAATAGACATGATCGGTAGGTAAGCAGACAATAGACAGAGAGACATTGAAGATAAATAAGAGTGTGGATGATAGAGGGAGCAATCTGATGAAGGAGACAGGATGGAATGGTATCACTTGTGAAGGTAGATGTGTTTATCTTGACAAGGATGTCATATCATCATGAGACAGGGGTAAAGGAGAATGTAGTGGCAGAAGTCACCTGGGGGGTACGAGGGGAGGATGAGGGGAGACAATGGAGCTCTTGGCAAATGGCTTCAATGTTTTTGGTTAAAATATGAGACTAAGTTTTCAGCTGAGTAAGTCAGACAATAATGAGTCCTGAAAACTTTAAGAAGAGATGAAAAAAATTTGGAAGTGCCATTGCAATGAGTGGGCTAACAAGTCACTTGGGGAGGTATAGAAAGATGCCTAGCAGCAGTGAGGGCCCAGTTGAGGCTTTATGACATAAATTTGTACTAGATCTAGTCAGCACAAACATAGGAATGAAAGCAACAGATAGTGGGAGTGTTCCAAGAGAATAGGAGGGTATAGAGTGAAAATGGCTCACCAAAAGGTTAAGATCAAGAAATAAGGATAATGAAGCTAGTACAGAAGTGACAGCCTGAAAGAGAAACTGAAGAGTCAAGGTATTATTGGGTTATGATGTGAATGAAGAGCAGGGTTTGAGGTTGGAAGGCCAAGGGAGGAATAAAATGACAATAGAGTATGATCAGAAAAGGGAATTTCAGAGTTCATGAAGATGGAAGTGGCTCTTTGTGGTAGCAAGATCAACCATATCTGTGTGGCTGAGGTGGCATGGAGAAGTAGGAAATGAGTGAGATGATGAACTGAGTGGTTAGAGTGTTTGAGGAATTATCAGTTTATATGCTGAAGTCCACTTGTATGAAGGCAGGGATTGAGGAAGAGAGAAAGATTGTGAGCTGGGTTCCAAACTCATTGAGAAAGGAAGTAGAGTATCCTGGAGATCTACAGACAATCGCTACCAGTATTTTGGGTGGAAGATAATACAAAAAACCCAGAAAATGTCAATAAAACTTTATCTATAAAAGATAAAAATGAATGGGTCATATTGCAGTAGAAAGGGCTTTAGTTTGGGGTCAGAAGACCTATCTTCAATCCTAGCTCTGTCCCTACTTACCTATGTGACCTTGACCATATACAACCACTCCTTATTTTACAAATGAGGAAAGTAACATCCAGAGGGCTTTGTGCTTGGCCAAGCACATGACTTCAACAGTCTTTTTTCAGCTCTAAATCTGTGAATATAGGATCCTATAACTAGATGATCTCAGATGTCTTATTCATCTCTAATATTTTATGTGGTCTTTCTAAATAATCTGTCCCCTCATGACCATAAATGAAACAAGTCAAAAATAAATAAATAAAGATGAATTTTTCTAGTTTGCTCACTGTGGTCTTGGATTTGTTCTATCTTGTGACTGTTATACTTTGAAAACAATTGCACCAATAATGGTAATTTTCCACAAAGGCCTTTCTCTGACGTGACTCAGACCTCATTACTAATACAGAAAAAAAAATTCCCCATTTCACCGTGGAGTTTTCAGCTTTGTAAATTCCACATTGTCAGGTTCGCCATTGTTTCCACCATCAAGCATGGAGAAGATGGAGAAGTACATTGTGAAGGATTGATCAAATAGGAAAAAATGGTGGTGATTCTTCCTTTAATCCCTAGTGCAGTATATTTCCACTAAGGTACTCAACGAGAACAATATGAAAATGATAGTTCAACTGCAGGACATATTTCCTGTCTATTATGAAAATTCAGCAGGCATCATAGAAAACTTTCTGCTATGCTCTTCTGACTTCAGTATATGAAAAAGTCCTGCTGGCCCACAGGGGCCTTTCTATAAACTTCTCCATAAGACAAAGAAAGTAACAGAATATTAAAGCTAGAAAGAACTTTTAAAAACCATAGCTTATACCAGTCTCTCTTCTTGGATATCTTCCCCACCCAAAGCCACTTCAGGTCCTGATTCACTGAAATCCTGTTAAAGTAAAGACCTATTATGATTGAGCCACAACACAAACATGGAAGCCAACCCAGTGTTCTACTTTAAAAAGGGGGTGGTGGTGGTATAAGAAAGTTTCCACTGTGTGGAAATTGCTGGATCTCTGTAAAACATGGGTGACCCAGAGTTGACCTTTAATTTACTGGAAATAAAAAAAAACCTGTGGTTACAGACTGTTTGAATGAATAGTGTTCCAGATTAAGTAAGATCTGGAACAATAATGTGATGCAAAGAAGAGCCTGAGATAATGAGGTTGCAATACTTGGTGAAGTAAGATTAGAGAAGGAAATAACTGCACACAGCACCTTTTAAAGTAAAGAAGCTAGTTGTTGTTGTCCAGTTGTGTCTGACTCTTTATTACCCCATGGACCATATTGTCCATTGGTTGTTTATTTTTTCCTCGTAAAAGATACTGGAATGGTTTGCCATTTCCTTCTCCAGTAGATTAAGACAAACGGAAGTTAAGTGACTTGCCCAAGGTTACACAGTAGTATCTGAGATCTCAGATTTTCCAGGCTCCAGGCCCAGTGCTTTATCCACTGAAACATCTAGGTGCTTCTAAAGGAGCCAAAGTTCTTTACAAATAGGACCTCAGAAATGTTCTAACATATTAGGGAAGTGGTCCAATAGACAGAAAAATCACTGTCAAAGGTCAAGAAATGAAGCATTTAAAAATCATTTAAAGCATTTAGAGGTTTTTGACATCCACTATAGTATTCTTCTCTAGGAACCTCTATGCCTGGGACAAGTATCACAACTTGTATCCAAATCAAGCAATATGAAGTGAATTGGGGGAGAGAAGAAGGTAAGGCAGAGAAACAGCTTACTCTATCTCACCATGTGGTAGCCTCTTTTTTGATAATATATTTCCTATTTTGAATAACTTTCGTTGTTCAGTCATTTCAGTTACATCTTTGTGACCCTATTTGGTGTTTTCTTGGCAAAGATACTGGAGATATTTGCCTTTTTTTCTCCAACTCATTTTACAGATGAGGAAACTCAGGCAAAAGGGTGAAATGACTTATTTATGGTCACACAGCTAGTAAGTGTCTCAGGTCAGATTTGAACTCAAGGCTTCCTGACTCCAGGCCTAACATTCTATCCATTGTGCCACCTAGGTGCCTTCTGAATAAATTAGTCTGTACTATTTCTAGGCCAAAAAAGGATTGTAAGCACCATCAGTATCATCAAAATGCCTAAATTTAGCACACTAGGTCAAAGCTCCAATTCCCCTGCTCTAGTTATGGCTCTGACTTAGTATGCCATAGTTCTAGTTTCATTTCTAATAATGATTTTATTTCTAATTCATTCAATTTGACTAACAGAAATCAGTCAACAAGAATTTATGAAGTGCCTCCTGTGTATCAGTTACTGTGCTAGGCTCCAACAATACAATATACCAAAGTTCTCCAAGTGAGAAGCATTGTTCAATTTTCCGTGCCAAAATTCCTCCTGATACTTTGAGACCATTGACTTAGTTAATGCATTATGAAGCTAGAAGAGGCCATGTGCAGAGTGTGTTCTGGGGGTACCAGAACACCATGGAGCAAGCACTATCTTTAAGACCCCACATGAGTGTCCACTCAGGACTAGGGACAGTGGCAATGCTTACACCCAGGTGTGAAGTCACAGTCTCAGTGAAGGCCTATATAACCTGGAAATACAAAGAGACAGGCTTAGGTTCATGTCTCCTCACTTTCTCATGAGCGTGACACTGGCTTTTTTCCTCAATATCATACTCACAGGGTTGGCCTACAAAACACAAAGGCAACTATAAGTCTTTTCCATTTGAAGAGCAGAAGAGCAGAAATGATCTGTTTCCTGCTCTTCTATAGCTTGATAGGCAGAACTGGTTATGAGAAGGGCAGCATAACAGAGAACTGGACTCAGAAGTCAAGAAAACTTGAGTTCAATGATTGCCTCAAACAGATACTGACTATGTAATCCTACATGAGTCACTTAACCTCACAGTACAATAAGCAATTCTAGAGAACTCTAAGCTGTAGAGAAGGTGCCAATATGCTTTGGGAGATAGTTTCTTCATCTGGGACTTCCCTATACCAATGAAGTCATAGACCCACTCCAATTTCTATCTAATCAATACTTTCTCCCCAAAAAGAGCATCCATTCAATAAATTAAACAAATATTTGTTAACTACTTACTATGTGTAAAGTGGGATGTTAGGAACTGTCAGACCTGAATTTCCTTCACATCTTTTAAAAATGACATTTGTATTTTGAAAAAAATACTAAACAAGGAAATGAGTAAACTATGAGTAAGCCAAACATGACATTTACTGACCGAGCTCTTTTGCTTTTTTTATTTTACTACGAACTTGAACTTAAAATTACATCAGAAATATTCTTTCTGGAGCTGATTGGAAAAATCTCCTTATGTGGGTTAATCTCATATTTACTTTCAACTCCACTAGGTGGTGTTATCAAACCTATAGAAAGATACAAACACATATACATACACATTTATATATATGTGTGTGTATGTATGTACATATATACATACAGTATATATATGCATATGTGTACATATATACACTCATACATGTTACTTTGAGGAAGGGTCTTGTACCATATAATTTCTGGGCTATTAGCTAAATAAATTTGTGATTCTTTATGTAAAGGGTTATAAGATTATTCATATATATATGTATATACGTATACATATGTATTGTACTATGTTTACAGATATTGCATGATATATATGTGTGAATATGCATATGCATATATGTAGTTGCATAACCCCTTACACAAGGAATCACAGATTCGTATGGCTGATACAAGCCTAGGAATCATATAGTCCAATTTCTTCCCTCAAAATAGCATGGCAGTTAGTCAACCCATCTCAGAAAGTATCTACCACTTGAAAAAAAATTTAAATGGCTATTAAAGGTATTGTATTCCATCGAGGCCCAACATCCTTCATTAAGATTTCTCACCAACTTGTGTACCTCTAGACTTCTCTCTTTCATGCCCCAGAACCCTGGAATTCAGAGCAAAGTACCCTCTCGTCCTTCAGCCCCCTCCCTATGTTTGGATGGTTCTCCTAGGAGCTTCCATATAAAGAGCACCATATAAAGGGGTGCTCAGACCAGCCAAGTCATCATTTCTCACCAAGCTAGACTTAGGAATTCTCTACCATGCCCCTGGGGTTGATATTATTACCATCTCTTCCTATTCCATTTCTTAGCTTTCTTTAAAAAATATATTGTCTTTTCCTTGAGCTCCTTGAGAACATGGGGTTGTTTCTTTTTGTTTGTATTTGTATCCTGAGCACTTAGTACAGTGCCTCAAACAAAGTGAACACTTAAGAAATACTTAAGACACTGCTCAGAAGCCTTCACTTATCAGAAAAGATAAGTGACTTGCCTGAGGGAAATAGAAAATGAAGGGGCTAGGATTGGGACCTAGGTTTTCTGACTCTAGCTCTAGTGCCTTTTTCTTTTCTTTTTTATTTTTGTGTTAATGTTTATTTATTTATTTATTTATTTATTTTTAGTTTTCAACATTCGTTTCCACAAAATTTTGAGTTCCAAATTTTCTCCCCATCTCTCCCCTCCCCCCACCCCATAACATCTTGCATTCTGATTATCCCTTCCCTCAATATGCCCTCCCTTCTATTGCACCCCTCCTTCCCTTATTCCCATCTTCTCCCTTTTCTTGTAGGACGAGATTGATTTCTATACCCCATTACCTGTGTGTGTTATTTTTCAGTCATATGCAAAAACAACTCTCAACATTCGTTCCTAAAACTTTGAGTTCCAACTTCTCTCCCTTCCTCCCTCCCACCCCATCCCCACTGAGAAAGCAAGCAATTCAATATAGGCTACATATGTGTAGTGTTGCAAAAGACTTCCATAATAGTCATGTTGTGTAAGACTAATTATGTTTCCCTCCATCCTGTCCTACCCCCAATTTATTCTATTCTTTCTTTTGACCTTGTCCCTCCCCAAGAGTGTTTATTTCTAATTACTCCCTCCTCTCATTTGCCTTCCCTTCTATCATCCCCCGACCCCACTTGTCCCCTTCTTCCCTACTTTCCTGTAGTGGAAGATAGATTTTCATATCAAATTGTGTCAGCATGCTATCCCTCCTTAAGCCAAATGTGAAGAGAGTAGGCTTCACCTTTTCCCTCTCACCTTCTCTCTTTTCACCGTCCATTGAAAAAAACTTTTTCTTGCCTCTTTTATGAGAGATAATTTGCCACATTCCATTTCTCCCTTTCTCTTTCCAATATATTCCTCTCTTGCCCCTTAATTTTTTTTAGATATCATCACTTCTTATTCAACACACCCTGTGTGTGTGTGTGTGTGTGTGTGTGTGTGTGTGTGTATAATCCCTCCCACTACCCAAATACTGAGAAAAGTCTCAAGAGTTACAAATATTATCTTTCCACGTAGGAATATAAACAGTTCAACTTTAGAAAGTCCTTTATGATTTCTCTTTCCTATTTACCTTTTCATGCTTCTTTTGATTCCTGTGTTTGAAAGTCAAATTTTCTATTCACTTCTGCTCTTTTCATCAAAAATATTTGAAAGCCCTCTATATCATTGAATGACCATTTTTTTTCCCTGAAGTATTATACTCAGTTTTGCTGGGTAGATGATTCTTGGTTTTAATTCTAGTTCCTTTGAGTTCTGGAATATCCTATTCCAAGCCCTTCAGTCGCTTAACATAGATCCTATGTTATCCTGATTGTATTTCCACAATACTCAAACTTTTGTTTCTAGGTATTTGCTATATTTTCTCCTTGACTTGGGAACTCTGAAATTTGACTGTAATATTCCTAGGAGTTTCTCTTTTTGGATCTCTTTCAGGAGGTGATTGGTGGATTCTTTCAACATTTATTTTGCCCTCTGGTTCTAGAATATCAGGGCAGTTTTCCTTGATAATTTCATGAAAGATGATATCTAGGTTTTGTTTTTTTTTTTATCATGGCTTTCAGGTAGTCCCATAATTTTTAAATGGTCTCTCCTGGATCTATTTTCCAGGTCAGTTGTTTTTCCAATGAGATATTTCACATTATCTTCTATTTTTTCATTCTTTTGGTATTGTTTTGTAATTTCTTGGTTTCTCATAAAGTCATTAGCTTCCATATGTTCCATTCTAATTTTTAAAGAACTATTTTTTTAGTGAGCTTTTGAACCTCCTTTCCCATTTGGCTAATTTTGCTTTTTAAAGCATTCTTTTCCTCATTGGCTTTTTGGACCTCTTTTTCCAATTGAGATGGTCTATTTTTAAAGGTTTTATTTTCTTCAGCATTTTTTGGGTCTCCTTTAGCAGGCTGTTGTTGACTCACTTTTCAAGATTTTCTTGCATCGCTCTCATTTCCCTTCCCAATTTTTCCTCCACCTCTCTTACTTGATTTTCAAAATACTTTTTGAGCTCTTCCATAGCCTGAGACCATTGCATATTTATTTTAGAGGCCTTTAATGGTAAGCATTGTCCTTCCTCATCTGAAAGGATGGAAGGAAATACCTGTTCACCAAGAAAGTAACCTTTTTTCCCTTTTTTGGGCATTTTCCCAGTCAGTTACTTGACTTTTGAGTTCTTTGTGAAGAGGGGGTATACTCTAGAAACCTGTAAGTTCTCAGTTCCTCCAAGGTGAAACAATCACAGGAGAGGAGTTTACTCCTCTCTTGGCCTGTGCACTGGTTTGGAAGCTACCAAAGCTTTTCTGCCCAGGATCTGCAAGTAGAATTCCCTTTTCAGAGCCTCCACCAGCTCTACTCAGGGCTGAGACTCAGATCAGCAGCTCAATTGCCCCCGGGTCTTTAGACAGAGGGCTCCATAAATGGATACTGCTGCTGCTGCCACTGCACCAGCAGTGCCTCCTTGTCCTCCACAGCTGCAGCTGCCTGGGGCTGGGTCTAGGGAAGGACCCTGCTCCCTTCTCACCCAATTGTAAAAGCTTTCTCACTGACCTTTGAAGCTTTCTTTGGCACTTGTGGGTTGAAGGATCTGAGAACTGCTGCTGCTGCTGGGGATTCCACCCCCAAGTCCTGTTCAGGTCCTGTTCCTGTGAGTGCCTCATGTCCAGGACTAGGCTGGGCTCTGTAGGCTGTGCTCTGCTCCATGCCCCCTGTGATAGATCTTTCCTGTTGGCTTTCCAGGCTACCTTGGGCTGAAAATCTCTTTCACTCTGTCATTTTGTGGCTTCTGCTGCTCTAGAATTTGTTTAAAGTCATTTTTTACAGTTTATTTTCTAGGCTGTGGGGAAAGAGCTAGAGTATGTGTGTCTTTCTACTCCACCATCTTGGCCTCCAGTGCTTTTTTCATTATCTTTTCCCCTGACTTTTTTTTTTTACTGGACCTATGTTTCCATCAGTGTAGAAAGCTTGTAGTGAGGCAGTCACTCTATAAATGCAAATGAGCATATTTTTCACATCTTATAATCTTAGAAAGTGTCTATGGAGTAATAAGAGGCAAAGAGATATAGCACCAGTACTGTATGTGCAAGAGGAGAGGCTCTAAAGTTGACTCTGTATATACTACAACACCACACCATACTGTCTCTTTGCTTCATAAAGTATGTTTTGTAAGTCATATATAATTTGGTTCCTATACATATGTTTTCTTCTTCTTTCTTGTGGTTCTCCCTTAATAGGGATGCTTCACTTTAGAAATGGCATGACAAAGTAGAACCAAGATGGTGGGGTAAAGTGAGCATTTTTATCAAGTTCTATCAACATATCCCTCTAAACAACTTTAAAAAACATGTCAAACTGAATTCTAAATGGGATAATTAGCAAAAAGTCAAAATAAGTTATTTTTTCCAGTCCAGGGCAATTTAGAATACCGAAAGGGAGGTCAGCAGTCACTGGGGTAGAGGCTGAGCTCTGGAAATGGTAATGGAGATAGCAGCAACACCAGGAGTGCTTGACACCCAGGGACAGTAAAGGGATCAAATTACCTGGTCAAAATGAGATTACAGGGGACCCTTGTGCTAGCACAGAGCACTGAGCATAGGACCAGGTACCATTTGGCAACTGCATTGCCCATTACCCAGTTCCAAGGTGAAAAGGAATGTGGCGGTCCAAAGGAAACAGGGGCCCTACCTGGGTAAGTATCAAAGTTCAGACCAAGAGGCCAGTGATCAATCCTTTCCTCAATCACAGCACTTTGGAAGCATCAAAAATTTGCAGGCCATCAGATCAAGCTCAGAAAGCAGGAAAATACAAAAATCAGAAGAGAAGGCCAGACATCTCCACTTCATTTCCCAAAGTGAGTAGAGTTCAACTCTAGTCTAACAACCAAAGTCAATAAACAGTCTGGGAAAATGAGTAAACAGAAAGATAATATGACCATAAAAAACTTCTATGGTGATAAGGAAGCTCAAGATACAAATTCATAAGAAGACAATGACTTGAAAACAACCACAGGTTGTATGCAAAATGTATATTGAATGTAAGTCCACAGGAATTCCCAGAAAAGCTAAAGAAAAAGATTTTTAAATGACCAAAAAATATTTTAAAAATCAAATTAGAGTAGAGAAAAAATTGGGAAAAGAAACGAGAGCAATGCAAGAAAAATATGAAAAGAGAATTAATAGCTTGATTAAATAAACACACACACACACACACTCACACACACACACCCTGAAGAAAGTAACTCCTTAAAAATCAGAATTGGCCAAATGGAAAAAGAGGCACAAAACTTCACTGAAGAAAATCATTCCTTAAAATTAGATTTGGTAGAATTACTGGAAATTAATGGTTCCATGAGACATCAAGAAATGATTTTTTTAAAAAGTCAAAAGAATGAAAAAATAGAAGAAAATGTAAAATGTCTCATAGGAAAGTCAATTGTCCTAGAAAAGAGATCAAGGAGAAACAATGTAAGGGTTATTGGACTATCTAAAAGCCATGATTTAAAAAAAAAAAAAAAAAGGAGTTGACATATTTCAAGGCATTATGAAGGAAAATACCTAGATATCATAGAACCAGAGGGCAAAGTAAAAATTGAAAGATTCCACCAATCATCTCTGGAAAGAGTTACCAAAATGAAAATTCCAAGGAATATTATGGTCAGATTCAAGAGTGTCAGGTCAAGGAGAAAATGCTGCAAACAACCAGAACAAAGTAATTCTAAATATCTTGGAGCCAGTCAGGATCACACAAAACTTACCATCTACCACTGCTAGAAGAGGGTTTGGAATGTGATATTCTAGATAACACAGAAACTAAGATTACAACCAAGAGCAACCGATTCAGCAAAGCTGGATATAATCCTAAAGGGAGAAAACTAGAAATCTAATGAAATAGAAGATTTCCAAACATTCTTGATGGAAAGATCAGAGAATAGAAAATTTGACATTCAAACACAGGACTGAAGAGAAACATTAAAAGGTAAGCATGAGTGAGAAATCATATATATCTTAATCAATTAAACTATTTATATTCCCAATTGGGAAGATGATATGTGCACACTCTGACAACCTTATCATCATTAAGGAAGTTAGAAGAAGTTTATTTAGACAGAGGCCATGGGTATGACTCTATTATGTTGGAATGATATCAAAAGAAAAATGTAAGGGTGAGAAAGAGAGATGCACTGGGAGAAGGGGGAAGGAGAAGAAGAATGGGGGAAATTGTATCTCATAAAAGAGGCATTCATGGAAGAATTTTGCAGTGGAGGAAAAAATGGGAAAGTGGGCAATACTTGAGCCTCATTCTCATCTGAACTAGTTCAAAGATGGAAGACAATATATTCACACAAACAGTTGGGTTTAAAAATTCATCTTACTCAATAAGGAAGTAGGAGAGGAAGGGGCTAAGAGAAAGGGAGATGATAAAGGGAGCATAGATTAAAGGAGTCAATGGTCAGAAGCAAAACAGACTTGGGGACGGAATGGGATAAAAAAAAGAGAAGGATAAATAGAAAAGAGTAGGATGGAGGAAAATACACAGTTAGCAATAACAACTGTGAGTAGGAATGGAATGAAATCCTCACCCATAAAATGGAAGAGGATAGCAGAATGGATTAGAAACCACAATCCTATAATATGTTGTCTACAACAAATCCACTTGAAACAGAAAGATACATACAGAATTAAAATAAGGAGCTAGAGTAGAATCTATTATGCTTCAGCTGAAGTAAAAAATGGCAAGTGTGGCAACTATGATCTCAGAAGAAGCAAAGGCAAAAGTAGATCTAAGTAAAAGAGATAATTACAAAAACTATATTTTGTAATGAGGTACTACAGATAATTTATTAGTATCAATATTAAACATATATGCACCGAATGGCATATCATCCAAATTATTGAAGAAAAAGTTAAATGAATTACAGGATGAAATAGAGAGTAAAATTATACGAGTGGAGGACATCAATTTACTCATCTCAGAGCTAGAAAAATCTAACCACAAAATAAACAAGAAAGAAATTAAGGAAATAAATAGAAATTTGGAAAAGTTAGATCTCTGGAGAATATTGCATGAGAACAGAAAGAAATATGCCTTTTCTCAGTTGCATATGGAACCTTCCTCCCCAAAAATGACCATATATTAGTGCATAAAAACCTCACAAACAAATGAAGAAGAGCAGAAATATTAAATACATCCTTTTGGACCAAATACAATAAAATTAATATTCAATGAAGACTTTTAAAGTATAGGTTAAAAATTAATTGGAAACTAAATAACTTAATCCTAAAGAATGAGTGGATCAAAGAACAAATGATAGAAACAATCACTAACTTTATTAAAGATAATGGCAGCAATGAGACAACATGCCAAAATTTGTAGGATGCAGCCAAAATAATATTGGGGGAAATTCATATCTCTAAATGCTTATGTCAAGAGATAAGGAGAAAGACAGATAGACGGAGAGAGAAACAGAGAGAGAACTTCAATTAATCATTCAGCTAAAAAAATAGAAAAAGAAAAAATTAAAAATCTCCAATCAAACACCAAAATGAAACCCTGAATGTCAAAGGAGTGATTAATAAAATTGAAAGTTAAAAAAGTGAATTAATAAATAAAACTAAGAGCTAGTTTATGAAAAAGTAATAAAATATGATAAACCATTGCTTAATTTGATTTTTAAGAAAAAGAAAACCAAATTGCCAGCATCAGATATGAAAAAGGGCAAATGCATAACCAATTAAGATAAAATTAAAGTAATTATTAGGAGCTATCTTGCCCAATTATATGCCAGTAAAACAGGCAATTGTATCACCAAGGTAATATTCACAGAATCGAGGACAAATGTGAATATGCTAGTGTGGTTCTGAATTGTAAAGTATAACAGACTCTTCATATAGAAGGCAGAAGAAAAACATTTATTCAGACACCAGAAAGCCAAATCCCAACACCAGAAAATCAAATTCATCATAGCAACCAAGAAGTTAATACACATTATCATTGCAGGGGACAAAGTCATTCCCAAGCCTTTCACCATCCCTCACTTCCCACTGGGGCCTTCCCACAAACATTCACAAGACTAGATGTACCTGTCTGTGCCCTCTCTCCCCTACTCTTAACCGCTCTCACCAATTTCCTCCCAGTTCTGCTCCCCGCTCCTATTCTACTTGTACATCAAGCTCCTCCCACCACACATGACTTAGGCTTCCATGTGACTTAAGCAGGTCACCTGGGCCTAATAATGAATGGGAAAGAAGTTCTCATTTAAATTACCACTAGAGCAATCTAAATGAAAAGGATAAATATTGACAGAAATACAAACTGCCTAGATTGTCAAAAGAGAAACAACCGTAGCTTAGTAAAATAAATTGAACAAGCCATAAATGAGCTCCTAGGGTGGGGGGAGGAACCCAGAACCATATGGATTTAAGATCAAATTCTACCAAATATCTAAAGGACAATGAATTCCAATACTAAACACACATACACATACACAAACACACACATAATCCTACCAAATTTCTTCTGTGACATAATTATGGTTTTGATATGTAACCCAGGGAGAGCAAAATTAGAAAAAGAAAATTGTAGACCAATTTCCCTAATGAATATTGATAGAAAAAATTTTAATGAAATACTAGCAAGATCATACAGCAATATATCATAAAGATCATGGACTATAACCAGGTTGGATTTATACCAGGAATGCAAGACTGATCCAACATTAGGAAAACCATAAGTATAACTGACCACATCAATAACAGAAACAACAAAAACAACATGATTTTATCAATAGATGCAGAGAAAGCTTTTGACAAAAGACGCATTCCTATTAAAAATACTAGAAAGCATGGGAATAAATAGAACTTTTTTAACGAAACTTTTTTTAAAATGATGAGTTATATCTTTGAAACCAAGAGCAACCAGTATCTCTAATGGGGATAAACTAGAAACCATTCCAGTAAAATCAGAGATGAATCAAATATATTCAATATCACCACTGTTATTTAATATTATCCTAGAAATACTAACTATAGCAATAAGAGAAGAAAAAGAAGTGTCTTTGTCAGATTTATGGAGAAGGGAAGAATTTTTGACTAAAGAAGAGATAGAAAGCATTATGAAGCACAAAATGGATAATTTTGATTACATTAAACCAAAAAGTTTTTGCACAACCAAACCCAATGCAACCAAGATTAGGAGGGAAGCGGAAAACTGGGAAAGAATTTTTGCAACTGGTGTCTGTGATAAAGGCCTCATTTCTAAAATATATAGAGAACTGTGTCAAATGTACAAGAATACAAGTAATTCCCCAACTGATAAGTGGTCAGAGGATATGAACAGGCAGTTTTCAGAAGAAGAAATTAAAGATATCTATAGTCATATGAAAAAAATGCTCTAAATCACTATTGATTAGAGAGATGCAAGTCAAAACAACTCTGAGATACCACATCACACCTATCAGATTGGTTAACATGACAAAACAGGAAGATGATAAATGTTGGAGAAGATGTGTGAGAGCTGGAGTACTAATTCATTGTTGGTGGAGCTGTGACCTGATCCAACCATTCTGGAGAGCAATTTGGAACTATGCACAAAGTCCTTTTCCCCGTTTACCTTTTTATGCCTCTCTTGACACCTATGTTTGAAGACCAAATTCTCTATTGAGTTCTGGCCTTTTTATCAGAAAGATCTGGAAATCCCTTATTTCATTGAACGTCCATCTCCTTGCCTGAAATGTTATGTTGAACTTTTCTGCATAATTGATCCTTGGTTGTAGTCCCAGTTCCTTTGCCTTACAGAATATCATATTCCAATTCCTTTGATCTTTTAATGTAGAAGCTGCAAGGTCCTGTGTGATCCTGACTGTAGCTCCTCGATATTTGAATGGTTTCTTTATGGCTTCCTGCAGTATTTTCTCCTTCATGTGATAGTTCTGGAATTTGGCAATAATATTTCTTGGTGTTTTTAGTTTGGGATCCCTTTCAGTAGGTGAACAGTAGATTCTTTCAACGACTATTTTGCCCTCTGGATCTAGCACTTCTGGACATTTTTCTTTGATGATTTCTTGAAAGATATTTTCCAAGCCCTTTTTTCATCATAGTTTTCTGGTAGGCCAGTAATTCTTAAATTTTCTCTCCTGGATCTATTTTCCAGGTCAGTTGTTTTTCCAATTAGTATATTACATTTTCTTCTATCTTTTCATTCTCTAGATTTTGTTTGACTGATTCTGATGTCTCTGAGAGTCATTAGCTTCTACTTGCCCAATTCTAATTTTTCTCCAATTGTTTTCTTCCGTTAACTTTTGCATCTCCTTTTCCATCTGTCCAATTATCTTTAAGGAATTATTTTCTCCAGTTAATTTTTGTGCTTCCTTTTCCATTTGTCCAATTTTCCAGTTAGGTTTTGTGCTTTCTTTTCCCTTTGCTCAATTTTCCTTTTTAAAGAGCTGTTCCCTTCAGCAAATTCTTTTTTCATACTTTTAAAATCATTGGCCATTTTTTCTTCTATTTCCTTCTTCAGTTCTTCCAAGAGTGCTCTTTGTGCATGTGAGCAGTTCATAGTCCCTTCTGAAGTTTCAGATGGGAGTACAGTCTCAATATTGACCTCTTTGGTATTTGTGTTTTGGTCCTTGTCCCCATAGAAAGATTGTATGGTCTTTTTCCTTCCTCCTTTGCTTCTTACTCATGATGGTAAGGCTTTGTGTGTTGTGGCCTATGGTTCTTTCAGCTAGAAGCTAAAGAACCTGGTGCTGAGTGGGCTGGTGTGAGAAAGCAAAGGCAGATGAATTCTGTTTGTGTTTCCCTAGATTAGCCCTGGATATAGCTTGTTAAGTGTGGGGGAGGGGTGGTCTGGTCACTGGAGATCTCCTCAGCTAAGCTAGAGCAAAGGCAAGCTCAGGGCTTGGTGATCCTGGATGCCATAGTGTCTTCCTGTTTCCTCTGGAGTGCTGAGGCACCTGGTTCCTGGTGTTGATTTCGAGGCTCCACCCCAATGGAGCTTCAGTCCTCTGCCGCAGTAAGAGGAATACTCTTTAGCAATTTTCCTAGCCTCAGGTGGTATAAGACTGTTTGGCCTTTCTGCTGGTCCCACTGATCCAGGATTTTTCTAGGAAAATATTTTATGGTTCTTTCAAGGTCAACATGTAGAGGGGAAAGAGAGCATTTACTAATCACTCCACCATTTTAGTTTCCAGAAGTTCAAGTAGGTGACTCACAGATATTTAATCTGCAGGCTGAACATCTCAGGCACAGCTGCTGCTGCTTCCTGGGCTTCTTCCATGGCTCTCACTTGCTCCGCTCCACTGGACTCTGGCCCTGAGCTACTGTCTCACCACCCTGTTGCTGCTGCCTCAGACCACCCCAGAGCTTTCCTGCTCAGCCCTGCCATGGCCCAGGACCTGCTGCATGGTGTGCTGTGTGCTCCTCCACCTCCATGGAACAGATTCTTCCCATCAATCTTCCAGTCTGTCCTAGGTTGTGAATCTGCCATAGTCTGTCTCCTATTGGATTCAGCACCTCCAAAATTTGGTCAGATTCTCTTTTTAGAGGTATCTGAAGGAGTTTGTCTAAGAGCTTAGGTGAGTCATTGCTCTCACTCTGCCATCTTAGCCCTGACTACTTCTTAAAGAGGCTATTCAATGAATGGGTGTTACCTCACCCTAAGTGAGTACTTGCATAGACCTTGGCCTAAAAGGGCTAAGGTCTCCCAGTGCATCCTGGGTTATCTCCAGTCATCCTGAGAAATATCAGATCACTGGATTCACATGACTCTGGAGGAGAAGTGAGGCTAATGACCCGCACAGCCCTCCCTCACTCAAAACAAAGTCAAGTGCAAGTCATGTCATTATTTCTCCGATGGCGTGGTCTTCTTCAGCAACGAAGGACGAACACAACCCAATCATCATATTAATAATGTGAATAGATCATGCATGTAAAAATGTTATGGAGACTATAAAGTAATGATTTAGTTTAATATTTGCTAATATTTTCTGAATAAAACTATTTTTGGTAATAATGCCATCAATGGTTTTGTCCCATTCTTTTGGAATCTTCCTCTCTTTGAAATTCCTTGAAAATCAATCCCTGAGAGTCTTTAAAATTGTAACACTTCTCCTCTGGATTTGTTCTACCGTATATATACTTGTTCAAATCCAGTCTTTCTTCTAGGATTAATCTCCATAAGTACTATTATTCATTATTTCCTCACACAGTCATTGGATACTTAGATGATTGTTTTAAGTGGTTCTGACTCTGATGATAATAGGTTACCATACAGGCAATACTAGATCTTTTACATCTCATTTCTATTGGTTGTCAGCTTTTAATTAAAAAAAAAATCTTTGGATGATCTGACTTAGTTGGGTCTCATGTCAAGTTTTCTTCAGTTTTGTCTTTCCTTCCACTGCTTTTCACTATTTTATAATATTTATGACCTTCTGAGCCTCTACTCTAAAATAATGTTACTCTTAACTATCAAGTTTCTCTCTCTCTCCCTCTCTCCCTCTCTGTCTCTCTGTCTCTGTCTCTGTCTCTCTCTGTCTCTGTCTCTCTCTGTCTCTCTCTGTCTCTCTGTCTCTCTCTCTCTTTCTCTCTCTCTCTCTCTCTCTCTCTCTCTCTCTCTCTCTCTCTCTCTCTCTGTCTCTCTCTCTTTCTCTATGTCACATCAAGTGTTTGTTACCTGAAATATTTTCTTGGTTCTTCTGGTTTCCTCATTCTTTTCAGTTGTGTTGAATTGGTTAACTGTTTTTAAATGGTGAGAGTAGGAGTCAATGACTTTATTTTTTGTTCATTTTTTATTTTTACAGTAGATAGTTTGTTTACCACTTTATCTATTTCTCCCCTAATTTGAGTTACACTGTTCATATGCCCAGCTATGTGGTAGTCTATTATGGGTGACTAGGGCATACAATGGATAAAGCACCAGGTCTGGAGTCTGGAAAACCTGAGTTAAAAATCTTACTTCAGACACAAGCTGTGTGACTTGGGGGCAAGTCACTTAACCTCTGTCTATTTCTTCATCTGTAAAATGGGAACAATAATGGCACCTACCTCCCAGGATTATTTTGAGTATCAAATAAAAGAATAATTGTAAAGTGCTTAGCATAGTGGCAGGTACATAGGAAACATTATATAAATGGTTGCTATTACCACCTAATAGGGGATAAATGTCACCCCCTGCACACCCACACATACACACACATTTCTCTCATGTGGGAGATGCCATACTGTTTCTGGGAGAAGACATTTTGCATTCTCCTACCATGTAGGTATGAACAATCTTTTTCCATTGACTCTATCTTGAAAATAACCAGGCTGAGACAATCTGTCTCTCCACTGGAATCCAAAAAGTGAAGGAGCTATTCACCCACAAAATAGATCCTCACCTAGTTAGGTAAGGAGTAACTTTTTTTTCCTTTTTAGGCTCTATGACCCTGAGAAATAGTATGGAAGTTTTATTCTATTTAGTTTGTCCTTTTCAATTCTAGGTACAAACAGTGTGTTTCCAGACTCAGACCATGGTGACCTTGGAGAAAGCATTCCAGGAAAGCTGTGGAAGGCAGCCCAAGAGGGAAGTCCTAAGGATCTAGGATAGATGGATAGATAGATAGATAGATAGATAGATAGATAGATAGATAGATAGATAGATAGATAGATAGATAGATAGATAGACAGACAGATAGGATTCAAGCCCAAGGAGGACTTGAGACTTGGTAGAACTAGGTGATATGGGAACTGAGTTAAACCATGAACCTAAGCACCTCCCCTGTCCAGAGACTGAGGTTGGATGGAGAGAGGACAGGGGTGGATTGCCTCCATCTTGAGGCAAGTGTCTCTATGTTTGTTCTTTCTATACCTTTGATGTGAAAACATGAATCTGACTGTTAAATTTTGGAACTGGAGTACAGGAAATCCCTAAAATTGGGGGAATATAATTGGAGTGGGCCCTAGTAAATGGCAGAGACTATATATCCCCAAGTAATAAGGATACTAGACATCCTGAGGGATTGGTGCAATTGCAATGTAGCACCCTTGACTTTCAGATAATGGGAGTCAAGGTAGTCACTTTATATGGGCTTATTAATTTTCTAATTTTTTTAGACTGCAAACTGAGATTAGTTCTTTTTTTAGTTGGTTAATATTATTTCATAAATATATTATGTACACTTCTATTTAACTATCTATCTATATATCTATATTTTCTCCATGAACATTGAGATGCAGTACAGCAATGTGGAGAGAGTATGGTACTTGGAAAGAGGAGAAACTTGGTTCAAATCTTGCCTCTGACTTATACTGTATGACTAGGCAAGTGGCTTAAACTCCATGAGCTTCAGTTTTCTCACCTTTAAAATAAAGAGGTTTGCTTAGATAGCCTCTAAAATCCCTTCAGCCTCTTAATCTGTGATCCTATTACTGTTTAATTACCTCCCATAAATGTTGGTAGGTATTCTCAAAATAAACTGTCTCACTATTACTTACTTATATAATTTGTTCTTTGTTGTTGTTCAGTTGTTTCAGTGTCTGAGTTTTCATGGTCCCATATAAAACGTCAAGAGGCCCCCATGAGTAGTCTTTGGTTTACAAGGGACAATCAAATGACCATCCTTGTATTAATCATTCACTAACCATAATCAATAAAATGATTAATTACCCAGAAATTATGTTTCTTGAACGTTTTATATGTTGCAATAGGAAGAATACCTTTTAAGTTTGTGGATGACACAAAACTGGCAGAAACATCTAACTGGTTTTGTTAATAAGATAAAGATCAAAAAAAAATATGGGCAGGTTAGAATGATGAGCTGTATTTAGTTAAGATAGAATTTAATAGGCATGACCATGTGGTTCTGCAGCTTGTTTTAATAAGCCAATTGCAAAAGTCCAGGATTAAAGAGAAAGGATAAATGCTAGCAGCTTTCGTGGAGAAGACTTGGGATTTTTGATGAACTGTAAGCTAAATGAATCAATTGTGTGAGTTGGCAGCTGAAAAAATTAATGACAGTGGGCTACATTAATAGAAACATTGTTTCCAGAAGGAAGGAAGTGACAGTCATGTTATCCTGTGTCATTTGGGCTCTGAGTCCTAACAAGAGGCACTTAAGTTCATTTTTTTGAGGGACAAATCCTCACAAATACTTCCTAACTCCCATTTCACCCAGGGAAAATAAGGGAGCGCCAGTATGTGCTTATGGACAATTAGATGGCATAGAGAATAGAGCACTGAGCCTGGAGTCAAAATGACCTGAATTCAAAGCCAGATACAGATACTTATTGGTTGTTAGATTCTGAGTTAAGTCATTTAACCTCAGTTTCCTCAACTGTAAACTAGAGATAATAGTATTGACCTACCAAGTTTCTTATGGGAGTTAAATAAGATACTTCAAAATGTTTAGCACAGTTCCTGGCCCATAGTAGACACTTAACAGTGTTTGCTTGTTTGCAGTTCTAAAAGGAGATATTAGCTACCTTGCTCAGGATAAAAAGAGAATGAGTATAGGATAGACTTTCATTGAACCTGCCAAAGAATGTGGAGTGGGTTCATATGCAAGTCCTTAGGCCTTCAACAAAATTCTCCTCTTTTTTCTAGAAGTCATCAGGAACATTCTTTTCTGGTGTGTCCCATCTTCCTCCCTACACCTATACTATCCACATGACTTCAGATTGTTCTACCGTACTTATGTTGTGTCTGAAGCCTTGCATTCAGATCTAGGAACCGTATTTTAGGAAGGACTCCTTTAGCAAACTCTAGAGTTGTCAGAGGAGGATAACCAACTTTGTAAATGGCTTGGAGTTCAAACCAAATGAAGACTTGTTTAAAGAACTTTGGCAACGTTTTATCTGGGAAAAGAGGAGTCAAGGGAGACATGCCAGCTCTCATCTTCAAACATCTGAAGGGCTATCACTGTCCAAGATGAATAAGATTTGGTCCTCCACAGAAAGGAGGACCAGGAATCCTTGGTGGAAATTGCAGATTAGCATTTTTTGGCTTTATATAAGGAACGGATTTCTTATAATTAGAGCTATCTGAAAGGAGAATGCCTCAAGAAGCAATTAGTTGCCCTGACACTGAAAGTCTTCAAACAGTACAAGAAAAGGCCCTCAGAGGTCAACTTATTCCATCTTGTGTGTCAACATGTGTCTTCTCTATAACATCCATAATCAATGAGAAGCAAGCTTCCACTTGAAGATTTTTAGTAATGGAGTAATCACTACCTTTTCAAATACCTATTCTATCCTTGAATAACTCTACTCACTAGGAATTTTTTAAAAATATATATTTAGCCAAAATCTACCTTTGTCCCAAAATCTACCCATTGTTTCTAATTCTGCTTTTTGAGGCCAAGAAGAAAAAGTCTAATCCTTTTTTAAAAACAAACTGGTTTGCTACTATTTGCGATATCTTTCAGGAAAACTGAGGCCATGTGGCATACTGAGAATATCATTGAATTGATTGGTAGAAAAACTAGTTTGGATCTTGACCCTGTTTTACCTTGGTCAAAACCAGTTGACTTCTGTGAGTTTCTGTTCCTTCATTTATAAAATGAGAGGGATGGAATTTTAAGGTGCTTTCAATCCTATGATCAAATAAAAAGATATGGTCTCTACCCCCATGGAGTTTGTTGTATAGGAAGAAGATACACAAATAACTCTAGTACAAGGTAAACTAGGAAAAGTGCCATAAGAAGAGAACATTGTGCTACAGGAGATCCAAAAAGGGAGATGGTGCCAGGGGCATCAAGGAAGTCTACATTAACCTGGATCTTGAAGGTTGGGCAGGATTTCAACAGGTAGAGATAGGGATGGGGAAAGATATTCCACTCTAAGAGAACAGTGTAAGTAGCTGTACAGAGATAAGAGGACAACATAGGAAAGCTATTGCAGGAAGGGAAAATGATCTATATATCCAGAAAACAAAATGGAGATGCCATGATTGTACTGTCATTCATTCCAAAAATCTTCTCTCCACTTTCCCGTACTTTCCAGGAGAGTTGTGCTATTCCTCTACATGAGTTTGATTAACTTATAAGAACCGACAGACTAACCAGGCTCTTTCTATCTGTAATTGTCATACACTGTTGCAACAAAGAGTTCTGAAAGAATTCACTCAACTCCTAGAGTTGAGTGACCCAAGTTTTCTTGATAATCTGTACACATTTTGCAGGCATTATGGTTAGTATGAATAGACAAAAACTTTTAGAAGAATGATTTTTATCAGTGGAAGTATGGTGACTCAAAGACAGCTGCAGCAAGAAAATTAAAGTCAGAGTCATGGGGGGAGGGAGGGAGGGAGGAAGGGGAAGCTACGTAATTGAATGGTCTGTAGCTGAATAGAAGTGATTCTTTGACTGCAGCCGTGCCTGAGGTCCTGCCTGCACTCTAAAATCAAAGATCCATCCTCTGAGGTCAAGTTCGCCTCTCATATATTCAGTTTATTCACTCAGTGAGAAAATCTACACTACAGTTTCCCTACTTGATGCCCTCTGGCTTGAAATGTGCTAAAGCAGTTGAGTTTAAATGAACCCATGTATTTGCTGGCAAAAAGCTGGAGGATCTTTCACTATGACAATGCAGTGAGCTACACTGTCCAAGTAAACAGCTGCTCCTGTTTCAGTAAGAGCTGAAAGAGGATGTTGGTTTAACCAAAATCAGAATGAGAAGATAAAAGCTTTACAATCTATGGAAACATAGCACTGCAGAAAGCAAGAAGGGAGCTCAGAGACTGTCTAATCCAACCTGAACAGAGTACAATAGAAAAAGTCATGGCTCTGGAGCCAACTCCCACTGCTTCCACTACCCACATGACCTTGGACAAGTCACACAACTTCTCTAGGCTTTCATCACCCCCTCTGTAAAACCAAGGCTTCTGAGGTTCCTTTTAGTTTTAGAGTTATGCTTTTGTAACACACCTGACATAATATTTCAACCTTTGATCAAAGATCTTCTGTAACTAAAAATTCACTTGAGACAACTCATACTATTTCAGGATAGCTATAATTTTTAAGCATTGTTACTTCATGTTAAGTTTGTGTTGCAAGGTCATATAATGCTTGATTCAATTCCACAAACATGTTAACCTAGCGACACACTCTGCTGTGTGCTAAGGATATTAGTGCTAAGGACATTGTGTCCACAATGATTTTACTTTTTCTTGTCCAAACACAATTTTTTATTCTGTGGAAAGTTGCAATTTTCTAGTCACTTTGTAAAGTACTGACTCTCTCTAGCCCTTTAACATGTGAGTAGTTTGGTTGCTAAAAGGGGCAAAGAAACTTTAATAAACACTGCTAAAATCCATGTATAAACATAGTTTTCAGATAAGATATGAACAGTTCCAAAAGAGGCAGAAAACGAGCTTTTGCATAAATAAGATGGCTTAAATCATCTTGTAAAAAATGTAAAGTCCCCTTTGAATGTGAAAAATTTGGAGGCTAAAAATGGGCAGAAAAAAAGACTTTTTATATACTAACAGCATAAAATGCAAGTCTGAAGAAAACCAATTTTCAGAGGCCCATATTGTTAAGAAGACCTGTTTAAGAATTGAGAAAGAGCTGTCCACAAAGCATTTGGTTCCTTAGCTCATTTGCATGTAACTGTTATTAAGACTTGAGAGAATGATGCTTACAAAATGATAAATCAAATAACTGGAGACTCTGCAGTTATTAAATAAGGACTTGGCTTTATAACTAACAAACAATAAAAACAGTAAAAAAACCAAAAAAACAAAAAAACAAAACCTAACTACTGTGATTGCTCTAATTTCCCACAATTAGTTTCATTCTCTCTAGGTTTTTATAATTCTCCTGGTTTTGAATTATCCTCCTACCTAACTGACCATTTCTCAGGGTCTCTGGCTAGATTTTCAACCAGGTTACACTCCTTAACTATGGCTATCTCATGAGGCTCTGTCCTGGGCCCTCTTCTCTTCTCCGTTTTTTATTATTTCACTTGGTAATCTCTTCTGCAACCATGGATTCAATTCTCATCTCTGTGCTGATGATTTCCAGAATGATTTATCCAGACATAACCTCTCAATCAGTCTCTAACCTCTCATCTCCAACTGCCTATTAGCCATCTCAAACTCAATGCCCTACAGATATTTTAAACATAATATATCCAAAACCAAACTCATTATTCTCTCCTCCCAAATCCTCCTTCCTTCTAAACTTCCTTATTACAGTTGGGGGCAGAGGAGGCATCTCCAGTGATCCTGATCTATATCTTGCTATTGGACCCAGATGGCTCCAGAGGAGAAAGTCAGGCTGGTGACTTTGCACAGCCCTGCCTCACTTAAATCCAATTCACTTCCAAGTCATGGCATCAACTTCCTGATGTCATGGTCCTCTTTGAGAATGAAAGAAACAACATTACTGTTGAGTGCACCACCATCCTCCCAGTCCTATAGGATCACAACGTAAGTGTATCCTCAATGCCTTACTCTCTCTCTTTCCCACACCTCCACATCCAATTTGTTGTCAACTCCTGACATTTTTATCTTTGTAACATCTCTCAAATATATCCTTTTCTCTCCTTAGATATCTTAGTCACCACCCTGGTGCAGGCCCTCATCACCTCATACCTAGACTATTGTAATAGCTTCAAGTCTCTCCCTACTCCACTTGGCCTTCCACTCAACTGTAAAGTGATCTGTCTAAAGCACAGTCTGACCATATCACCTTCCTACTTAATTCCAGGAATCCTTATCACCTCCAGGATCAAAGAGAAAATTCTTTGTCTAGCATTCAAAGTCCTTAATAATGTAGCATACCCATCCACCTACCTTTCCAGTCTTCTTATTTCTTATATCCCTCCATATACTTTTTGATTCAGTGACAATGGCCCTTTTGATGTTCATCAAACAAAACACTCCATCTCCTGACTTTGAGTATTTTCTCTGGATGTCCCTGGTGCCAGGAATGTTTTCTCCCCTCACCTCTACTTGCTGTCTTCCTTCAAGTCCGAGCTACAGTCCCACCTTCTACAATAAGCTTTGCCAAATCTTTCTTAATTCTAATGTCCTTTCTTTGTTGATTTTTTCTAATTTATTCCGTATTTATCTTGTTTGTCACATCATTGTTTGTATGTTATCTCCCCCATTAGACTATGAGGTCCTCAAGAACAAGGACTGTTTTTTGTTTGGTTTGGTTTTGTTTTTTACCTTTCTTCAGGACTGGCACATAGTAGGCCTTTAATAGTGTTTACTGATTTGGGCAGAAGCAAAATTCAAATTCAGGTCTGCTGCCACCAAATCCAGCTCTTTCTTAATGTATATAAAACACTTTGCAAGCCTTAAAGCAATATATAAATGAATTATTATTTCAGTTATTATTATTATAGAATTTTTTGTCACATGCTACTCTATAAATTATTAGCAAAAAAAATTTAAGATATCTTTTTAACTTTAGAAATGTTATGTTTTAAAGACCTCTGACATGAAAATTTGACTTTGATTGCTGGTTGTCACCACTATAGTAGACACTTTGAAGTTTTTTCTGATCTCTCCTCCCTCCCCACTCCCCCAGCTGTTAGTACATTTCCCACAATTTCCCATGAGGTCACCTTGTATTTATGTTTTGTGTATATCTACACATGTTGATGAGAATGTAAGCACTTTGAGGGCAAGGATTCTTTCACCTTTGTTTTTGTATTCCTAGTACCTAACTACCCGGCACATAGTAGGCACATCATAAATGCTTGATTTTTTTTTTTAATTTAACAAACATTTATTAAGGGAGACCTGTGATCAGGCCCAGGGAGAGATAAAAATTTTGGATAAGGTGCTGCCTTCACCTATATAGTATTCATAGCCAAGTTGGGTTAATAAATGACTGCTATCAGATCAATAACCAGCTAACATAACAAACTCTATCCTTAAACAAAGATATAATAAAAACTAATCAAGAAAACACTGGCATTATTAGGTAAAATTGGATAAATCATTAGGAACATTGGACAAGTCAGAGAACCATCAGATCTCAAAGTTGGAAGGGCTCCCAGAGATCATCCAATCCAATTCATACATTAGCCTCTATTAGCTTCAGTTTCTTCATCTGAAAAGTAAGGATAATAACATTTGTTTCACCTCTCAGATTTGGTATGAGGACCAAATAAAATAATAGATATAATATTTCATAAACTATAAAGTTTTCCATAGACACAAGAAATTGTTATTGGATTGCCATTTGTATTTTCCATAAGATCATAGATCTAGAAATAAACAAGACTCTGCATATCATAGAGTTCCCATCTGTTTACAAATGAGAAAATGAAGGCCCACTTTGGTTAGGTTATTTTTCCAAGTTCACACAGGTAGGAAGCAGTCTCAGTATTGAAATCCAAAAAAATCCAGTTAGTTCTCTCTGCCATCTATATACAGCACTTAGCAATCCTTAAAGCATTACACAATTGTATTTTTTGTTATTACTGTTTATTATTATCCCATGACATTAAACCTATAAAATATTTAAAAATAAAACTTCTATACGCACTTCTGAATTTTTTTTAAAAAAGTATTTTCTTTCTAAATCACAAACATGAAAAACTGAACATCTACTGGCTTCCAATTTTGTAAACATTTACCCTTGGACTTCTCTCTTCTGCCAGTGCAGGCCAGTTAAGCTGGTTTGGGTTGTTCTTTGTTCCACCAATTAAGTTTTAGGCATTTTATACAGTACAGAACTGTGTGTGATTTTCTGAATGATTTCTCTGTTGAAACATTGCCTGACCTTTCCAGGTACTAATGATATGTAAAAGTATCTCTGTGTATGCTTGTTAATGTTAATATTGAGAGTTTCCAAACTAGCAATTTTGTTAATACATACAGTAGTATTTGAACCCACTTTCCATAGTCAGGATGAGGATGCCAAGATTAAGGAAATTAAGTAGTCAAACAAAGAATTGGATTCAGGCTGCATTGTTGTCTATTTTACCACTTTGATTTCAATGTTTCTTAGTAGAATTTTTTTTCTAATTTTCAATTAAATTTTATATTTTTCAATTATCAAGCATTTATTTTTCTCCTGCCCACATTTGCTATTTACCTTCCCCTCCCCAAGAAAACAAATATGCGTAGTCAAGCAAATAAATTCTCATATTAGGCATTTCAAAAAAAGGATGTCTTATTCATATTTATTCTACCACCTCTCTGTCAGGAGGTAAGTAGCATTTTTCATCATTGGTCTCATAGAATCCTAGATGATCACTAGGTTGATCAGAGTTCTTAAGTCTTCAAAAATTGCTCATTTTCACAATATTAGAATATAAATTATCCACCTGGTCCTGCTCATTTCACTCTGCATCCATTCAAACAAGTCTTCCCAAGTTTCTCTGAACCCATCTCTTTCAGCATTTCTTACAGTACAATATTATTCCATTACATCAACATTACAATTCGTTCAGTCATTCCCCAATTTATGCGCATGCCCTTAATTTCCAGTTCTTTGTCACTACAAAGAGAACTGGCATAAATATTTTTGTGCATATAAGAGGTTTTCTTCTTTCTTGGATTTCTTTCTTAAAAGAATGCTTAACTTGAATGGGGGTACTTAATGAAAATTACTTAATTATGAAAATGTCTTTTTCTAAAGTGGTTTTGGTTACTGTGCATTTGCCTCTCATACCAGACATGGGCTTCAAAAGCAGTCTTCCTATTTCACACATTTAATCATATCACCCACCTATTCAAAAACAAAACAAAACTTCAGTGGCTCTCCCTTACCTATAGGAAAAAGTACAAATCTTTAGCTTAGCAATCAAACCTCTGTACAATCTGGTTTCCACTTACTTTTCAGGGCCCACTCACCTGATATTCTAACATCCAGATAAAGGGGAATACGTCATGATCCTTCATTTTGTTTCTAGGGGATATCCTGCATATTTGGGATGCACTCTGACTTTCCAGTCTCTGCCTATTTTGCTTTCTTCCCACTCCTTAAGGCCCAACACAAGAGCAATCTCCTCAATGATATCTTTCCTGAATATGCCATCTAAAAGTGAGATCTGTTCCTTTCAATCCTTCAGCCTGACCACTCTTACACCTAATCACTTTCAACTTGCATTACAGATATTCAAGTATACATCTTACCTTTCTCTTAGATTGTAAATTTGAGGTCCAAAGCCATGCCATTATCCTTTTTTGCATCACCATACCAGCAGCATTTAAAAATGTTTGAATAAAACTGAATTCTTAATTCATAAATGGTCTTGTCCAGTATCACCTGCACATCACATTATCCTTTTAGAGTTCAGTTTTCTCCTCTGTAAAATTGTGATGATGATAGCACCTACCTCACAAAGTTAGTCTAACTCTTTCACTTTATTGTTGAGGAAACTGAAGTCCAGGGTTAAGTGAATTGTTTAATCTCACACAGTAGGCATCCAAGGAGGGATTAGGACCCAGATCCTCTGTCTCCAGAGCCATTGTTTGCTCCTAGAGTACATACCGCACTTTGCAAAACTTAAACCGTCTTATAAATGTCTTGTTATTGTGTTCTGTTGTTTATTTGTTGTTAATGTTTGCTGCCTAGTTGTTGTTGTAGCAATGTTTTTTGGAGGAAAATTGATTTTTTTGTTGAGTCATTTCAGTCATTTCATTTAGAGTTTTCTTGGAGAAGAATAGATGACCAGAAAACAGCATGAAGTTCACCTCCACAATGATGGTGCGTACACTAGAACAGACCCCAGTACACAGGATTTTAGAGTAGGGGAGATAGAAGAGAATGATTTAAATAATCATCTTTGTAAGCTCAAAATTCCCTCCCAAGGCCTTACAATAGGCCAGGAAATTTCATGTTTATTATACCTAAGGACAGAAATTTTATTTACTTCTTGATTTTGTAATTTTCCAAAGCAGAACTTCCTTCTCTGAGTGGTATGAGGAATATGCTTCATGGTAGGATAGAAATTTTATTTATTTCTTGATTTTGTAATTTTCCAAAGCAGAATTTCCCTCTCTGAGTGGTATGAGTAATATATCTTAGGTGTGCCAGCTCAACCGTAAGCCCTTCTGTTGGGCCAACAGTCACTACCAACCCATTGTAATTTGCTACTGAATACTGAGAGGCAGCATTTCACAGCAGAAAAAGTAATAGACAGGAACTAAGAAGACCTGAATTGCTGTCTCATTATGTTACCAGTTGCATTACTATGACGTTAGCCTTTCTGAGCCTCCGTCCCATCTGTAAAATAGGAATAATGACATTTGTATTATTTAATCACAGAGGCAGTGTTACGCAGTGAATAGGAAGCCAGACAAAAAGACCTGGTTTGAAGTCTAACCTCTGACATGACTGGCCAATCCTGGACAAGTCACTTTACCTCTCACTGCCCTGGGCCATTTTTTAAGACTATAAGTTGAAAAGAAAGTACTGACTTTTATTAGTAGGGGAAGTTTCACCATCTGGGATTTTCCTATGCCAGCAGTTCTCAAAGAGTGGTCCAGGAATCCCTGGGAGTTCCTAAAACTCTTTCAGGGGCTCAGTCAAAAGCTGGTCAATAAGCATTTATTAAACATTTAATATTTATCAGGCACTGGCCAAATAGTGGGAATACAAATTGTTGTGTTCATCCTTCATTGCCAAAGAAGACCATGCCATCAAAGAAATGATGACATGACTTGCACTTGACTTGGTTTTGAGTGAGGGAGGGCTGTGCAGGTCACCAGCCTTACTTCTCCTCCAGACCCATCTGAATCCAGTGACCAGATATTCATCAGGATGATTGGAGATGACCCAGGATGCACTGGGGGATCTTGGCCCCTTTAGTCCAAGGTCTATGCAGGTACTCACTTAGGGTAAGGCAACAGCCATTCATTGAATAGGCCTGTTTAAGAAATAGTCAGGGTATGGCTCCTTTGTTTCCCTCCCAGCCTGATGATGTCTTTCCTTTTTTGCCTCATTAAAGGGAATACAAGTACAAATAAAAGGAAAGACAAGCCCTGCCTCAGGAGGCTTGCACTCTGATGGAGGAGGACACACAAAATGAACAAGATCATCACTGCTCCTGAAGAATTCACATTCTAATGCAAGAGATGACATACACACATATGTACATGTTCATGTATGTATATGGGTAGTTGTTGTTTCATTTAATCATGTCTTCATGACCCCATTTAGGGTTTTGTTGGCAAAGATACCAGAGTGGTTTGTCATTTCTTTCTTCAGCTCATTTTACATGTAAGAAAACTGAGGCAAACAGATCTAAGAAGTGTCTGAGGCCAGATTTGAACTCAGAAAGATGGGTCCTTCTGACTCCAGGCCCAGAACTCTATTCACCGTGCCATCTAGTTCCCCGTGTGCACACACTCACACATATACACATATACACACACATACACACACCACACCACATACACAAGGATTCTGCTTCAAGTCAAATGGAAAGGTCTCATGGTCCTTAAAATGCAGTTAGATTATAAAAAGTTCTGAATGCAAAGCAGAATTCCTTATCTTAGAGGAGATAGAAGCCACCAAAGATTCTGAAGGGAGAATGACATGATCAGATCTGTACATTAAGAAGATTATTTTGAAAGTTGTTTGGAAGATAGGGAAGAAACTAGAAGCAAGAAAACCAGTTATGACACTATTATAACAGTTTGAGAGAAAGGAGATAAAGGTAAGGCTGGTTGCTGTGGAAGTGGAAAGAAGGGGGATAGACAGATATGAGTGATATTGTGGAATTGAACTGAGAAGTGATAGCAAGGACTTGGATTGGATAAGGAAGGTGAGAGGGAAGAATAGACTATGATGCCAAATTTGTGAACCTGTGTTGATAGATGTTAATGGTCTCAAAGAGGAAATTTTGGAGGAATGGATTTAGGGCAGAGGGTAATGAGTTATGTTTTAGACATATTGAGTTTAAGATACTTACATGCAGTAAACAGATCCACCAGGAAGTTTGAGATATGTGAGAGAGAAGGAAGATCTTTGCTGTCTAAAAAAAAGGGTAAACCTTAATTTTTTTAAAATATAAATACTTTAGAAAATAAACTGAGAGAAATGGTTATTTCTCTCTTGTGTTAATAACAAATTATTGAATTAAGATCAAGGCTTTCCCTCTTTTCTGCTTCCTCGTTCAGATATCAACCAATGTGGGGACTCTCAAAGATTTACCCATGACAAGACCTAATTAGACAGTAAAACAAATTGTAAGTTTGGGCCAATGAGAGGATTCCAGATCGTTGTGTTTCTCAAATCTGGGGAAATATTGATCCTCCCTTTTGTCAGACAGGTGATATAGAGATTGATAAGTTTCTTTGACAAAGATTTGGGTGATCTAAGTCTCATATCCTAAGATCTTCATTGTAATATAACCCACCCTCTCATTGTAATATTCATTCTCTCATTAATTTTTGACCAATCAGAGTTGACTGACACCCTCAGGAACACCTTCTCTTCTTCCCACTGCCATGAGGGGTCTTTGGTCTGAGAGAGATGGCAAAATGACCATCTTTTTATTAATAAATTGACTGGCATTATTAATAAAATGATTAAATTACCCAGAAATTATATCTCTGGAACTTTGTAAACATCACAAAACTTAACTCTCCTTATATATACATAACTGCAATCTTCAGCTCCATGAGAAATTCAGTTCTATGTTGAATGGTCAATAATTTGGACAAGTAGTTGGTGCAAACATTTCCTCAGCAGCCATAGAGAAAGAATCTACACTGTGTACAATCAGCATTCTCAAAGAATATTTTCCTTTGATCTGTTTAATATCAACCAAAACCAAAGACAGAGAACATTCCGAGGTTGGCAGGCTTCCAACAGTTACAAGCTGCACTCCTCGGAATCACAGAAATATCATTATCATCATAGTTCAAACCTGTGCCAGGGGTGTGGTTGTAACAGCCTGGTATTAGTCCCAGAAAACTAAGGAGGAAAAAATATTCACAGGCTGATTTTTAAATGAAGCAGTTTGGGTTTTGAGACACTAGATAGTCATAAGAATTTTAAAAAAGATAAGAAAAATAAGTCAATCATTATAGGGCCCAACAGTTTTATAACATTTGGTTTTTAATATCATCCTATCAACAGTAAATATCATGCTCCATTAGTCATGTATCTATACATGAGCTGTGGTTTGAATGATTCAATTCTACCTATAGCTGAGGGCAAAGTTCACATGCTCCTAACCGTTCTCATCTCGTAGTTATGGCAAGAGTCTTTTGCATCAAATCAAGTCCTATACTACACCAGTAGTGCACCCCTCCCTGCCTTTTCCAGCATTGTTGGATTTTTTAACATGCCCTGATCTTAGTCACTATGGATCTAATTAATTATGGATCCACTGTGCCATTGCCAAAGGGCAAAGTCCAATCAATATAATTTTAATGTGCACTAGTAGTGTCTATTTCACAATGCATATATGTAGCCACTGCTTACCTAAAATTCTAACTGGAGATCGCAAAGCCAACACACAGAGGCAAATTTCGTCACTATTGGCAGTTTCCAACTCTGTCTTTATATTGCCCAGTTCCCTTACCTGATATTCCTATTTGCCTCAGCTCTCCTAGTTAAGTCCCAGTACAGTTATTTGTAACTGTCTTAACCTCTTCCTCCACTGCATTCCATTTACTCACTTGTTTTCCCACCAAAGATTCTTTTTGCATAATGATAAATCAAAACAACAAAAAAAAACCAAAAGGAACCTAGGCAATTCAGTGCTTGGCCTTCAGATGATATTAGCTTCAAGGTATCCCTTTTAGATGCAGGAACAGTTGCAGTGCTTCAGAGACATGGTGATGGAATAAAACTATAGGTGAGACATTCCCCAATAGATGTTATGTTCAAAGTATATGTACATGCAGTTTTCAAGGAAAGAGGAAATACAAGCTTTCTACAGCCACATGGGAAGGAAATGACCTACATCATCGTTAATAATTGGGGAAATGCCAAAAAAAAAAAAAAAAAGCAATACCAAGGTTCCACCTCATACCTGTCAGACTGGCAAAGCTGATGAAAATAGAAAATAAGAAATGTTGGAGGGGCTTCAGGAAAACAGACACATTGAGGCACTGTTGGTGGAGCTATAAATGGGTATGGTCATTCTGGAAAGCAATTTGGAACAATGCCCCTAGTTACTAAACCAAGCATACCCTTTGACCCCACAATATAATGACTAGTCCTATACCCCAAAGAGATCAAAGAAAGAGTAAAAGGTCCTAGGCATACCAAAAATACTTAGAGCAGCTCTTTTTGTGGAGGTGAAGAATGGGAACTTAAGGTGGTTCCCCCATCCAATGGGGAATGGCTAACAAATTATGTTATAAATATATCAGGATACTGTACTTACAGTATTATTGTGCAATGAGAACTTAAGAACAAAGAGAAACCTTGAAAGACTTGTTATGGACTGATACAGAGGGAAGTAACTTAAACCAGGAAAATAATTTACATTATAAAATCAACATGGTAAAAGACAAAGAATTTTCTCCCAATTTTAAAACATTTTGATTTAAAGTTTCGAGTTTCAAATTCTATCCCTTCTTTCCCTTCCTGAGATGATAAGCAATCAGATTTAGATTATACATATGCAATTATGTAAAAGATTTCCATATTAGTCATTTTGTACCAGATGACTAGAATAAAAGAGAAAAAAGAAAGAAAATGAAAAACAGCATGCTTCAGTCTGTATTCAGTCAATATCAGTTTTTCTTTGGAGGTGGATAGTATGCTTCATCATAAGTCCTTCAGAGTTGTCTTGGATCATTGTATTGCTGAGAATAACTGACATTCACAGCTGATTATCTTACAAGACTGCTGTTACTTTGTACATAGTACATATCATTTCGCATCAGCTCATGCAAGTCTTTTCAGGTTTTTCTGAAAGCATCCTGCTTACACAATAGTATTCCATCATAATCACATACCACCACTTGTCCAGTCATTCCCCAAATGATGGGCATCCCCTCAATTTCTAATTCTTTGCCCCCAGAAATGAGCTACTATAAATAATTTTTGCATATAGATAATTTTTTTGCTTTTATTTCTTTTGGGATACAGACCTTATAGTGGTATTGCTAGGTCAAAGGGTATGCATGGTTTTATAGCCCTTTAGGAATAGTTCCAAATTGCTTGGTTGAATCAGTTCACAACTCCACCAACAGTGCATTAATGTCTTATTTTCCCCAAATCCCTTCCAACACTTGTCATTTGCCTTTTCCATCTGATTAGCTAATCAGGTATGAGGTAGTACCTCAGAATTGTTTTAATTTGCATTTCTCATAACAAGGGTAAATGAGAGCATTTTTCATATGGCTATAGATAGCTTTCATTACTTCATCTGAAAACTGATCATATCTTTTGATCATTTATCAGTTGGGGAATGGTTCTTATTTTTATAAATTTGACTCATTTCCCTATATCTTTGAGAAATGAGGTCTTTATTAGAGAAACTTGCTTCAATTTTTTTTCACAGTTACTATTACTAACTGTGTTTCTCTCTATCCTATTCCCCCCTGCCCATGGTAAGTCTATTCTCTCTTTTCTTTCACCCTGTCCTTCAAAATTGTTTCCTTCTGACTACCTCCTCCCTTAACCAGTCCTCTCTTGTAAAAATGCCCCCCTTCTCTTATCCCCTTCCCCTCCTTCTTTCCTATAAGATAGATTTCCATATCCAATCAAGTGAGTATGTTATTTCCTCTTTGAGTCAATTCTGATGAGAGTAGGGTTTACTCACTCCTCCTCACTTCTCCCCTCTTTCTCTCCACTGTAAAAGCCTTATCTTGCCTCTTTTCTGTGAGATAATTTACCCCATTCTACTTCTCCTTTTCTCTTTCTCCAAGTACATTCCTCTCTCATCCCTTAATTTTATTTTCTAAATGTCATGCATTCATATTCAACTCACACCTGTACCCTCTGTCTACATGTACTCCTTCTAACTACCCTAATAGTGAGAAAGGTCTTAGGAGTTACAAATATCATCTTCCCACATGGGAATGTAAATGGTTTAACCTTATTTAGTGCCTTATCATTTCCCTTTCCTATTTACTTTTTTTATGCTTCTCTTGATTCTTGTATTGGAAAGTCAAATTTTCTATTCACCTCTAGTCTTTTCATTGAGAATGCTTGAAAGTCTTCTATCTAATTGAATATCCATTTTTCCCTATGAAGGGTTATACTCAGTTTTTCTAGGTAGATGGTTATTGGTTGTAATCCTAGCTCCTTTGCCCTCCAGAATATCATAGACCAAGCCCTCTGGTCCCTTAGTTTAGAAGCTCCTAAATCTTGTGCTATCCTGAGTGTAGCTCCATGATATTTGAATTGTTTCTTTCTGGCTGCTTACAATATTTTCTCCTTGACCTGGGAATAAAGACCTGGAATTTGGCTATAATAGTCCCAGGAGTTTATTGAGCATAGCTTTCAGGTAGTCCCATAATTTTTTAATTATCTCTCCTGGATCTGTCTTCCAGGTCAGTTGTTTTTCCAAAGAGATATTTCACATTGTCTCCTATTTTTTCATACTTTTGTTTTTGTTATATTGTTTGTTGTTGGCTCATAAAGTCATTAGTTTCCATTTACTCTTTCATTTAGTCAAATTTATTAATATAAAATTGGATAAAATGTCTCTTAACAATTATCTTAATTTCTTCTTCACTGGTGGTGAATTCATCCCTTTAATTTTTGATACTAGTAACTTGATTTTCTTCATTCCTTTTTAAAATCAAATTAACCAAAGGTTTATCTATTTTATTGTTTTTTCCTCAAAAAAAAGCTTCTAGTTTTATCTATTTGTTCAATGGTTTTCTTACTTTCAATTTTATTAATCTCTCCTTTGATTTTCCTATTTGCTGTTTAATTAGAGATTTTCAATTTGTTCTTTTTGTAGTTTTTTAATTGCGTGCCCAATTCATTGATTTGTGTTTTCTCTGTTTTATTGCTATAAACAATTAGAGATAAAATTTCCCGTAAGTATTACTTTGACTGCATCCCTTAAATTTTGGTGTGTTATTTCATTGTCATTTTCTTTATTGAAATTATCAGTTGTTTCTATTATTTGTTTTTTGACCACTAAGTTGTTTTTCAGGATTCTATTGTGCAATTTCCAATAAATTTTTAATCTCTCTTTCCAATGTAATTATTATTGCATTATGATGTGAAAAGGATGCGTTTACTATTTCTACTTTTCTGCACTTGGTTGTAAGGTTTTAATGTCCTAATACATGGTCAATTTTTGTGTATGTGCCTTGTACTGCTGAGAAGAAGGTATATTCCTTTCTATTCCCATTCAATTTTCTCCAGATATGTATTATATCTAACTTTTCAGAATTTTATTCACTTCCTTAACTTATTTGGGGGGGGGGTTTGTTAGATTTATCTGGTTCTGAGAGAGGAAAGTTGAGGTCCCCCATTAATATCATTTTATTATCTATTTCCTCCTGAAATTCGTTCAACTTCTCCTTCAAAAATCTAGATGCTTTACCGTTTGGTGCATACATGTTTAGTAGTGATGGGATTTCATTATCTATAGTACCTTCCAACAAGATACAGTTTCCTTCTTTATTTATTTTAATTTGATCTATTTTTACTTTTGCTTTGTCTGATATCAGGATTGCTACCTCTGCTTTTTTTGCTTCAGCTGAAGCATAATAGGTTCTGCTCCAGTCCCTTACCTTTACCCTGTATGTAACTTTCTGCTTTAAATGTGTTTCTTGTAAACACTATATTGTAGGATTCTAGTTTTTAATCCACTCTGCTATTCAGTTCTGTTTTATGGGTGAGTTCATCCCATTCACATTTATAGTTATGATAACTGTGTATTTCTCTCTATGGTATTTTTTTTTGCTTGTTTATCCCCCTCTCTCTTTTACCCCCACCCTTTCACTCCTCACAAGTGTTTTATTTCTGATCACTGCCTCCTCCAATATACCCTCCCTTTTATCCCCCTTCTATTATCCCCTTCCCTTATTACTTCCTTATTGGATAAGATAGATATCTATATCCAATTGAGTGTGTGAGTTATTCCCTTTTGAAGCCAATTTTGAAGAGAATAAGCTTTAAGCTTTACCTGACACCACCACCTCCATCTTCCCCACCATTATAATAGCTCCTTCCTGACTCTTTCATGTGAGATCATTTACTCCATTCAATCTCTCCCCATCTTTTTCCAATGTAATTTTCTTTCTCATCCCTTTTTTTGCAGCATCATCCCATCAAAGCCACCTTATATCCACTCTCTCTGTCTTCGTATACTCTTTCTCACTATTCCTATAGTAATAGAGTTGTTAAGAGTTACAAATATGTTCTTGCCATATAGAAATAGAAACAATTTAATCTTACAGAATTTCTTAGGTTTTCTTTGTTTCTTTTTTACCTTTTCATGTTTCCATTGAGTCTTGTATTTGGAGGTCAAATGTTGTCACTGAGACCTAATCTTTTAAATAGAAATACCTGAAAGTCCTCTATTTTGTTAAATACCCATTTTCCCCTTGAAATATTTTATTCAGTTTTTCTGGGGAGGTAATTCTTTGTTTTAATCCTAATTCCTTTGCTTTCCAAGTCATAGTTCTTTAATGAGGAATATTAGACAATAATAGACAAATGGGATAATCCTGTGTAATCCTGACTGTGACTCTATGGTATTTGAAGTGTTTCTTTTTGACTGCTTGCAATGCTTTCTCCTTGATCCATGAGCTCTGTAATCTGGCTATGAGGTTTTGGTGGAGAAGTGTTGTTTTCTTTTCTCCCCGCAACCTCTACCAGTGGGGATAGAAGTGAAAGGGACAAAAAAAAAATAAATAAATGCTTGAGAATTATTTTATAAAGGCAAAAATATCAGAATTTTAGAACATGAAGAGTCCTCAACTTATCTGGTGCAACCTTTTCATATTACAGATTGAGGAAACTGAGACCAAGAGAGTTAGAATAACCTTGCTTGAGGTCATATAACTAAATTGCTGTTGAGCCAGAACTGACTCTTGGTCAGCTGAAAGCATAGCTGATTCTTAGTCAGGTCTCCTTTGAACTTAAAGGTCCATTTGAATAGTATAATTCCATTATTTGTGATCTGGCCACTTAATATGACTAGCACATATGAAATAGAGGAAGAAGATTATTTCATAAGACAGTAAGCAAAACGACTAAACAGGATTGTGAGACAAATGGGATAAATACAGTATAAAGGAGAATTAGCTCCTCCTGATGCATTTAGGAAATAACTAAAGAAGTTCATGATGAAATATATTAATGCTCTTAGGGGTTTTTCCATTTCCTGGCCCTAATAAGGCCGGATGTGACTCATTAGTCATTTTGTGTTGTGTTAACCAATACTCACCAGTTTGAGTCCACTACTATGCTCAGTCATGTATTAAACTTTCTTAAGTACACAAACTATTCCTGATATAATATTCCAGACAGGGTAGTATTTACACAGTACAGAGAAACAAAATGTTCAAAACATCACATTTAGCATCTCTCATTGTTAAGTGGATTAACATCTTGGAAGCCCATAAATGCCAAAATATATTCATGCATTCATCCATGCGTTTAACAGGAACAAATCATGCACTTTACTGGGTTTGTAGCACTATTGAATGCTACGGGTCATACAAAAGAAGTGTAAGACACTGAAACAGTGTGGAGAAGTGGTAGGTGCTCTGGATTCAGAAATAAAGGGCCTAGATTTGAATCCCAGATATGCCAAATGATCTTAGGGGAAGTCACTTGACCACTCTGGTCCCCAGTGTCATTATCCAATAAAGGAGAGGGCTGGACTATATGATCTCTGTAGTCTCTTTCTGCTGGCTTCAAACCTATGGCCTTATAACATGGTCCCAGTCTATGAAATCTTACAGTGTAGGGAGACATGACATACACCCAAAACAGCTGCAGAAGAATCCCAAAGTAGTAAATGAGTGTGCAAGTGGAGCAGATGACATGACGTATGAGATAGGGGATTTTGAATTAAAAAGAAAACTGGCCTGATGAAAGATGAGTCAGAGCATGCTTCCTGGACAAAAGTTAATCTGACCAGAAGTCCAGAAGAAAGGAAATAGAAGGTTCTAGTAAGTGGACAGAATAGGGAACTGCATTAACCAGGAAAGGAAGCAGAATGAGAAAAAAGCATAGAGTTGAGAAAAAGCAAGAGTGTGAGGGGACAAAGTCTTGCTTGAAGAGAGGAAGCACTGAGAGATGTAGCTGGATGCAGAGGGTGTGGGCAACAATAACAGTCAGCATTTATACAGCTTCAATGACTTAAAGCTGCATCAATACTCTGTAGACCCCCTGATAGGTGCTTTACAAATGCTATCTCATTTGATCTTCACAACAACCCTGATAGGAAGGTACTATTATAGCCTAATTTTACAGATGAGGAAATTGAGGCATGGAGAAGCTAAGTGATTTGCCCCAAGGTTCACACATCTAGAAAGTGTCTGGGACTGTTGAAGTTGGGACTTCTTGACTCCATGCCCAGCATCCAATTCACTGTGCTTCTTCAATGGAGGAGGGCTTTGGACATCCAGCTAGAGATCTGGTCTCTTTCTTTTAGTCCATATGAAGCTTAGGAACAAGGAAACGGTCTGACAAGCATTTCCTCTTCTAAGGGAAGGGACAGAAGAAGAAAATTTTAATATTTTCTACAGATTTTTTAAAAAGTTAATCATATGACCAGAAAATTAAAATTGTTACACAAATCCTTTTTTAGGCCTCTGTGTTTCTGTTTTTTAAATAGAAGTTTCCATGACCTTTTTCTTAAGGCAAGAGCATCAAGTTTATGGGGGAGAAGCTTAGAAAGAATTTTAAAAAGATCTGTAGGCTTGAGGGTATCTGGCTCCTGGTTCTTCTACAGGACAGAGAGATCCCTGATAACACTGAAGGGCGAAAAGTTGAGTTCAGATGGGCCAATTGTACAGAAATGTTTTACAATTTTCTTTTCATTTAGTAGCTTCTAGCCAGTAAATTCAAACTCATAGAATTGCAGAATCAGAAGGAACTCTAGAGTTAGTTGAATGTATTTATATTTTCTAGAAAATATAATTCTTATTTGAAGCTGTTGAATCAGTAAAAATATTTAGACATGTTTCAAGAATAGACCAGAATGAACCAGGAGTGTTGGTGCATACCTGTAATTCCACCTACAAAGGAGGCTGAGATAGGTGGTTCCTTTGAACCCTAGAATTCTGAGCTAAAACAGGGCTAAAACCAATCCATGTCCACACTAATAGAGTACTCACATAGTTAGTTCCCCAGGGCAGGGCACCATCAGGCTGCCGAAAGTGGGGCAAACCAGACCAGTCAAAGAAAGAACAAATCAAAGCTTCCATACCACTCAGCAGTGGCATGGACCCCAACTAGTTATTGCACCTCTGACCTGGGTGAAATAAGAAGACCTAATTTCCAAAAAAGAAAAGAAAAGAAAAAGAGATAAACAGAGAAGAGAGGAAATGGGAATTAAACAAGAAGAGAGCATTGAGACAATGTGGTTTAATTGCTAGTGTATTGGACTTGAAATCAGGAAGACCTCAGACATTTGCTAATGGGTGAACCTGGGCAAGTCACAACCTCTCTGAGTCTCAGTTTCCTTATATATAAAATAAGGGGATTGGATTTGATGACAACTAGGATTCCTTAAACCTGTGATCCTGTGACCCAGCTTTGCCACTTGTTGTGTATGGGCCTGTTTTCTCATCTGTAAAATGAGGGAGTTGGACTAGATGGCCTAGCTCTAAAGTTCCTTCCATTTCTAAAGTATATGATTCTGTAAAGTTCTGGATGAATATATCTCATTCAAGCAGGTAGAAATGCTAGAGATTTCTCATGAGAGAATACCAGTGGGAATGAAATATTGTGCTCTGAGTTAGAGTCTGGGGTTAGTTCCTGATTCATTTCAACATTATTCATGATATGGGTTTGGTTATTTCCATGATTAAAACATAGTTTTTAAAAACAATAACAACAACTAATTATAAACCAGTGCTACATGTGAACTTTCAGCTTTGTTTGAAAGTGAATTTTCTAGAAGGGATTTCTCCTTCCTTTGAAGCCCTACCATTCATATGTTACCCAGTCCATTCTGCCTTATATTAGTTACCTCTATGGGTGTCTTATCTCTTCTACTAGATTACACATGCCTCTTTCCCCACCAAATATTTGGCACAAGGTCTTGTATGAATTATAATAAACATTTGATTCATATATATATGTAACTGAAAAGGTCCTCAGAAACCCTCTAATGCAACCTTTTCATTTTATAAGTGAGAAGACTGAGGCCCAAGAAAATTAAGTGACTTTATTCAAGGTTACAGTACAGTGGCAGTAAGCCGCAGAGGGAAGATCTGAACCCAGGCCTTCCTGACTCTCGAACTAGCAGGCCTCTTATTTGCTCATCAGATCCCTGTAATATAAAAGGAAGTAGTGTGTAGTGGATGGAATACTGATCTCAAAGTCCAAAAGATCTGTATTTAAGTCTGGCCTTTGACATACTGACTGTTGTGACTCTAGGCAAGTCATTTAACCTATTCAATATCTCAGTGCCCCCAACTATAAGTTGCAGTTTTACATTAGTAGAGGGGGTTTCCTCAATGGGAGATTCTCACAGCAATGAAACCAGTTTGGACCAAAACAAAAACATCTGTGTAACACACCTTCTCTTGACTGTAGTGTTGACAGAAGCATTACCATTTATAGGGTCTACCACTTGTTTTTAAAATTTGTTAAATGAAAACAATTTACTTGAGGACAACATTTGAAATTTGCCAGCTCTCCATAGGCAGTAATAAGGTACAATGGAACTCGATAACTTTTCTCAGAAGAAAAATGCAAGAGCAACAGAAAATTCATCTAGATTTCCAAAGAAAAGTATCTTGCCAAAACACATTAGTTTAGCTTGTGGGTACTGGCACCTTCCCCAGGCAGGAATGCAGATAAACCTCTGCGACTGCGGGAAGCCAACTCTACAAGAGAGCAAAGAAGAAAAATGGGACATTGCTCCAAAAAAGAAAAAGGACTGGGCTTTTGGCAAGGCCTTTTTTATGACTGAAAGATATAAAAGGCTAAAACTCTGTTTTAAATGATGTTCAGATACAAGTTCTACCCGCTTCTGTGCCTTCTGGGATCCAGTCAGAAATGTGGGCCTCATCAACTCAATTTATGTCAATAAAGCACATATTGAGAGCCAAAGATGTAGGGGACTCTGGGTGAGGAGTTGTAAGACCCTTCCCCTTAAGTTTATAAGACTCAGTCACTGATGTTTTACAGTGTAGCTGAGAAAATAAGACTATGAAATAGACTTCTATCCCTCAAGGATCCCTCATGGATCCCTCAAGGATCTCCCCATTAAATTCTTCCTCCAATTAACTGCCCAAGTAAACTTCCTAAAGCATGGATCTGACTATGTTACTGCTTTTCAGTTAACTTTGATGACTCTCTGTTAAATTCAGGATCACTTTTAAAGTCCTTTACAATCTGAATCCCTTCTACCTTTCCAGTCTTCTATGTTGTTCCCCTCACAGGTTCTACATACAACCTACTATCTCCATGGCTGTTCCTCGTCCCCAGCAGATTCTCCTTCTTCACCTCAGCCTCCTGACTTTACTGGCCTCTTTCAGAACTGCTCTGTCCCCACTGCTGCAAGAGGCTTTTCCCCATTCTCCATGCTGCTAATAACCTTGCTTCTGAGATCACTTTGCACTTAACATTGTATATATCTTACATGTACATTTTTTTCATCTTGTCTTCCCTATAGAATAAGAGTTACTTAAAAACAAGGATTGTTTTTGCCTTTCTTTGTATCCCACTTTCTGATACATAGTGACTACATAATAAATGCTTATTGTCTAACAAGCCCAAAATGGCTAAATATTCATAAAGGATAATTTATTATTCACTTCCCAAAGAGTGATACAGAGTGCTATAGGAACTGAAAGGAAAGAAGTCAGTGTAACTTGGCCTAGTCTGTAAAGCCTTTTTGTATTAACTAATATTGACATGGTCAGAATTTCTGCAGGAACATGTTTCTATAAAATCGCTTTGGAAAAGATATAATGAGTCCTTGAAATACTAGAACACATAACCTCAGCCTGACTAAATACCCCATGTAGCCTCATTAAAAAAAAAATCTCTGACAATTAAAAGTATAGTTGGGGATTCCCCAAAATGCGACCACTTTGGGATCTGCCTAATATCAACCCTTGATGAATACTCCTAAATCTGTGGCACTCTTGCCCTCTGTGGCTCCCCCTCCAAATCTAGTCAGTTTGCCAAGTTCTGTTTTTTCTACCATCATAACATCCCTTGTATATAACCCCTGACCACTCTGGTATAAGGTCTACTATTGTCTTCTGGGTGATGTCCTTGCCATAAATCTCCCACTACAATCCATCCTCCACTCAGCTGTGATTTTTTTAAATCACAAATATGACCATATTGCTTCACCCCATTCCATTCAATAAACCCCAGTGTTTCACTTTTGCCTCTAAAATTAAATGTTAAATCCCTGTTTTACTTCCAAAGCTCTCCATAACCCAACCCCCTCCTACCTTTCAAGCCTTCTTCTACCTTACTCCCCTCCATATACTCTACTATCCCAGGGAACCGACCTCCTTGATGTTCCTCACACATGATACTCCCAACTCTAGGAATTTTCACTCTCTCTAATGTTTGGAACTCTCTTCCTCCTTATCTCTGCCTCCTAGCTTTTCCTTAAAGTCTCAGCTAAAGTTCTATCTTCTTTAAGAAGCCTTTCTCAATGCCCCTTAATCTTAATATCTTCCCTCTAAGATAATGTGCAACTTACCCTGTATTCTGTTTGTATGCTGCCCTTATACTGTGAGGTTTTTTAGGGTATGAACTGTCTTTTGCCTTTCCTTGTATCCTCAGAGCTAAGCACAGTACCTTGTATGTAGTGATTGATAAATGCTAGCTGACAGCATCAATAGACAACTCATAAAATTCTATTTCCATTGAATTTCTCCAGCAAAACCAGAAGGAAAAATGCCTCACTAAATCAAAGGATATTTACTTAAAGTGAAGAGAAGGTAAATAATGAGTAATTAAATTAAGCTTCAAGAACTCTCACTACCCATTTCTGAAGGCTGCCTATCTCCCACAACTCCAGGGGTTGGAAGGTGAAAGTCCATTCACCCTCTACTTCTTGATGTCTTTGGCACAAGGAGAGAGGGGCACAAGCGCTTCCGTTCACATCTACCTTTTTAAGTGAGCATCGGGGAGTGCATTTCTCCCTTTGTTCTTGCAATGACTTCTCAGCATAGTGCTACAGGTTAATGAATGGCTAAGCTCTGAAGCCCCTGTATCTGGAAGGCCCTACTTCCTAGGATGGAAATGTTGAAGTCTCAATGCCTTGATATGTGTATATTATCATGGAATAGTGGAGCATTTCAGTGCTCAATGGTAGAGCCTTGTTTTCTTGGGAAATGCAGCAAGAGAAGCCTCTTGTAGTTCCTTCTACCAGGGTACCTGGTCACTGGTTTTTAATAGGTAGTATAAACTACATACAGCTCCATTTTCTTTTCTCTTTATTCAGGTCTGCTATCACAGTCTCTTTATCTGTCCCATCCTTTTTGCTTATTTTGTTTGTTTGTTTCTAACCAGATGCATGAAAAATGTACCTTTTCAATGAGAGTTCATTTTGGACATCATTTCCTATCAAGATCCTTGGGTGTTTCAGTTCCCAAAGAAAGCATACATTTGTGCCTCTTAAGGAAGGGTTTGGATAGGCAGATTTTGACTAGATAGGAAATGGGAGTGGAGGGTGGGGAAGGAGAGGACATTTCAAAAATGGAAAATGACATGAACAAAGACATAGAAGTGACCAAAATTTTATTTATTCATCATCCAGTCAGTTAATTAGTTTGTTAGTTAGTTAAACTGAGATTTTCTGTGGTGCAGCAGAAAACCAGCATGGCAGTAGTGAGGATTTAAGTTAGGGAATATGAGGAAATGAACTTTGATAGAATTAAACTTAGACAAATTGTTGAAGGCATTAAATGTCAGTTTCAGACATCTGAAAAACAATGGGAAGACACCAAAGGTTTTTTGACTTGGTTTGGTTTGGTTTTAGTTGGAGAGTGATATGATAAAAAGCAGTCTTTTAGGAAATAAAAGTTATCCTACTAGTTGATAAGGCACTGGACTTAGAGTCCAAGAGACCCAGGTTTAAATCCCACCTGAGCCATGTATTAGCTGTGTGATTCTGGGCAAGTCACTGAGCCTCTCAAGGCCTCATCCTCATCTCTAATGGGAGGGGATTCAACTCAATAGCTTTTAAAGTCCCTTCCAGCTCTAACTCTATGATGTCACTAATTTCTTCTTGTCATAGCTCACCATCTTGTGGAACTGATTCTGGTTATGCTAGTGGAATCCAGACTCTGGTAGGTACTACCAAATTGGAAAGTCTTCAAGTATGGGATCAACAACAGAATGTGTATCTATTGTGGGAGAACAAGCTTAACTAAATTCAGAGAGGTCCATCACCTGAGACTTGGTGACTATAAAAACCTGATGACTATATCTATATTTATCTGTACATCTATAAATCTGTCTATTTATATCTCTCTATCTATTTTGTTTACAGTAATTCATTAAAGTATCCATGAAGTTTAGGAGCAATTTAGATCTGCATTGGCAGAGTGCCTATACTCATGAAATCACAAGGCTTTTGAAATACTGAAGTAGTCTTTCAGGTAACAGGCAGGGTTGATTTGAGGGAACTCTCCAACACCTTTAGGAAACCATATTTGAAACGTTTCCCACTCCCAAACACTGATCCAACCTGAAAAGCTCTTTTTGCAGTTAAAATCTTCATATCTATTGTTCACTCACTCAGTTATTATCTCATCTTTTCAGTATTTCTTTCTCTTCCTAGGTTCCTCTTACTCCTTTTGTGTGTTTGTTTTCTTTACTGCAGCATAAGAAGCTAATCTTTGGAGCAGAAACCTTGTGGAGTAGGAGAGTACGGAGGCAGGGACCAGAAAAAAGTTACACAGAGCTGTCCTGGAACCTGGTGGCACTCAGAGATTTGCTAGGAAGGCAGAACAGGTATTTGGGCAAAGTTGGAAACCCTGTCACTAGTGATGTTACTTCCCTCTTACTAAAATCAAAGCTCTGAGGTAGCTGCCACAAAGGCAGGAGAACATTAAAAAGAGTAAATGGACAAACGAAAACTGAAATTTAAATGAAATGTGATCATTTCATTTCAGAAGGAAGTTAATGTATAAGAAAACTGGAAAAAAAGAGGACAGATTGTGAAGAGCTTTAAATAACAAATGGGAGTTTATGTTTAACCCTCAAGACAATGGGGAGCCACTAGAGTTTCTTTCACAAGAGAGATCAATATGATTAGACTTAGACTTTAGGAAAATTACTTTGTCAGCTATGTGAAAAATGGATTTGAGTGGCAAAAGGTTTGAGGAAAGGAGACCAGATGGTATTTTTTAAGTATTTCAATTCCAAATATAGTGAGGGTCTTGCACAATGTAAAGCCTTCTGCTATACAGTAAATTCTACCATGCTTCAGGTTAAATCATAGATCCCAGAGCTGTAGTGCAGGGTACATATTTGATTATAATACAGAAAATACCAGAAAAGTACAGAAGAGAACAGGATAAGCTAGGGTTTTCTCAAAGAGAAGCCTTCAAGAACGAATGGGACATGAGCTGGGTCTTAAAGCTTATTTAAAGCTTACATAAAATTAAAGTAAATTTGGGACTAGCAGGAATGAGAAAGGCATTTCCAGAAACAGAGTTAAGTAGAAATAAGTATTATATACTTGTGATATGATGAGGAAAACAGCATGTCTGGATATGCCAGTTAGAGAATAATGTAAAATATACAATAGTGTGAAATATGTCACACCCTGTTGAGTAAACCACAGCTACCAACTTATGGAAAGTCTATGTGCTTCTGGTTAAGTCACAGCATAGTGTCAAGAGACAAGTGAATAGAGGGGGAAATATGAATAATTAAGCTTTCTTTTTCTATTTAAAAGCCTTATCTCCCTCATCAGGTTCTTGATATTGGGGATTTAGTCTCACAGCGATTCCAAAGGGAAGACAATCCTGCTCCCTTCTTAACTGAATTCTGAGATGTCCTCCATGGAATGGCTCACAGATTTATCTGTCATGCCTGGATTTTCAGCGAATTGAGGTTTGTATTCACTCACTGCCTCTCTGGTTACTATTGGCCCATAGTGAGACTTACATGATCACTTTCAAAACCTTAACTTGAGCAATTGATAGTTTCTCCTGCACAGCTGTATCAAAAAAAGGGCCCACTTTCCTATAACAAAATTCTCTGGCCATTTCATTTAAAAAGGACACAAACACTCTGATTAACATCAAATGGTGGACTCTTTTCCCCGAAAGCCAATAGGTTATTTCATGAATACAAGGAATTAGGTAGAGAGAATAAGGTTTGTGTTTGTTTGCTTGGGAATTGTTTATTTGCCTGTCATCTACAAAGAGTTCTGAACTTGCATTGAGAACTAGATTCAAATCTACACTCTGACACTGTATGTATGACCTTGAACAACTCAACTCATCATCGTGACCTTGTTTAATGGAAAAGGTGCTAGATTTTAAATTAGGACACCTGAGTTCTTGGTGTCCTGACATAGGACATCTGAGTTCAGTAAATTTGGGCTTTAACATTTTATTGTTGTGTGACTATGAGTAAATTATTTCACTTTCTTAGGCCTTGGTTTTTTCTTGTGTAATACAGAAATAATACTTGTACCAACTCCTTACAGGGTAATTGGGGGGAAACACTTTGGTTTTTTTTAAGGCAATTAGATAGATAGACAGACAGACAGACAGACAGATAGATAGATAGATAGATAGATAGATAGATAGATAGATAGATAGATAGATAGATAGATGGATAGACAGACAGATAGATAGATAGATAGATAGATAGATAGATAGATAGATAGATAGATAGATAGATAGATAGAGATTCAGATATACATATATATCCTATTCTTGTTATTTATTAGATAAGACCTGGGCAGCTAGGTGGTGTAGTGGATAGAGCACCAGTGCAGAAGTCAGGACGACCTGAGTTCAGATCTCACCTCAGACACTTGACACTCACTAGCTGTGTGACCTTGGGTAAGTCCCTTAATCCCAATGCCTCATCCTGGGTCATCTCTAGTCATCCTGATGAGTATCTGATCACTGGATTTAGATGGCTCTGGAGGAGAAGTGAGGCTGGTGACCTGCACAGCCCTCCCTCACTCAAATCAAAGTGAAGTGCAAGTCATGTCATCATTTCTCTGATGGCATGGTCTTCTTCAGCAACAAAGGACGAACACACAGATAAGATCTAGTACCCGCTCTTACAGAGCTGACAGCCCAATGGGACAAAAAGACACAAATGTAGATAATAGAATACATAATGCCATATGGCAATCACATTAAAGAAGTTCAGGATAATGATTTTGTAACATTTAGGGGTAAGAATATTACCAAAGGGTGTTAGGGAGGATTTGTGGAGTAGGTGACCTTTAAGCTAAGCTTTTAAAAACAGGTAAGAATTCAACAGACAAAGAAAAGATCGAGGGAGGGCAATAGAGATATAGTGACTAGCAAAAATAACTAATATTTGTATAGCAATTTAACTTTTGAAATGACTTTTACATTCATGTTTTTCACTGGAGTCTCACAAAAAGCTTGTGAGATAGGTATTCCAGAGATTATTATCCCCATCTTATAGACAGGAGAATTGGAATTTGGAGAAGTTAATTAGTTGCCCATGTTCACACAGCTAGTTGATTTAAGAGGAAGGATTCAAACTGAGATATTTCTGATTCAAAACTCATTCATCTACCTCTTGTGTCAGGTTGCTTCTCTGACAACTGAATGAAGCCATGAACATAGGTATATTTATGGGACATAGTAGTCTAGTTTAGCTAAAGACCAGAGTTTGTGGAAGGGAGTATTAGTAATCAATCAACAAGCATTTATTAAGAGCTACTACATGCCAAGCATGGCACTAAGGACTGGAGATAACAAAGGCAAAAGTGAAACAGTCCTTGCCTTTGAGGACCTTATATTCTTACATATTTAGACAGACATATATGAAGGGATACTAACATATATGTGTGTATAATACATATATATATACACACAACACATAAATGTATATATGCTTGTGTATACCGTGTGTGTGTTTGTCCTTCATTGCCGAAGAAGACCATGCCATCAATGTACATATGTGATAAATGTGTGCATATGCATATTTATACATGCATGTATATGTGTGGTGGTTTGTAAATACTACTTACATAAGGAATATGAAGTACTTTTGGGAGGGAGGGCACTAGTAGCTGAAGGAAATCAGAAAAGACTTCCCATAAAAAGTGGCACTTAAGACAAATTTGGAAGGAAACCAGGTATTCCAGGAAGCAAAGGAGAGGAGGGGGTGCATCTAAGCTTAAGCCAACTAAGCATCTAAGCACAGCCAATGCAAATGCATGGAGTTAGGAGATAGAATGTGTTAGGAACATGTCACATCTTAGGAACAGCAAAAAGGAGAGTATGATTAGACCAGAATGAAGAATATATGGAAGAGAGTGTAAAAAAAGACTGGAAAGGTAGGAAGGAAGCAGGTTGATAAGAGTTTGAAATGTCAAACAGAGGAGTTTATTGTTGATTCCAAGCAGACAGTACTTGGCATATAGTAAGCTTTTAATAATGCTTGTTATCTTACTTGTTTCTAGAAGTAATAGAGATACAGTAGTGTTTGTTGAGTGGGGATCATGGGATTATAAATTTAAAGGTATAAGGGACTTGTGAGGTCATTGAGTTTAAACCTGGCGATTAACAAATGAGGAAACAGAGGCTCAGAGATGTTAAATGACTTGCTTGAGGTCAAAGCTAATAAATGCCTCAGATGGAATTCAAATCCATGTCTTTCTGAGTCCAATTTCAGAAATTTCACCCTTCTGTCACACAGGGCCAGTTTACACTTTAGGAAAATAACTTTGGTATTTAAGATTGTAATGAGCATGATTGGAATGTGTAGAGATTTAAGATGGAAAGACCAAATATTAATGACAGTCCAAGTAGAAGGCGATAAGAGCCTGAATGAAGGTAGAAAATGTGAATGGAGAGAGGAGAACCATGTGAGAAATGTTATAGCAAATGATAAGACTTCAAAAAGAACTGGAAAGGTGGATTGAGTCAGAGTGCAGAGTGAAGAATGAGAACCACAGTCATTGGAAGAATGGTAGTGCTCTCAAAAGTAAAGGAAGAACGAAGAAAGGGTATGGGTTTGGAGGGAAAGATAATGAGTTCAGTTTTGGACATGCTGAGTTTGAGATGCCTATAAGGAATCCAGTTTGAAATGTCCAATAGGCAGTTGCGTACTACATGACTGGAACTCAGGTTAGGGACTAGGGTTAGATCAAAAGTTGACTCATAAAAGATAGGATCAGAGAATCATCTGCAAAAAAATAGCAATATGAGATAAGGTTGGGAAAGTATATTGGATCCAAAAGAGGGCCTTAAATATCAGCTAAAGGACTTAGTGATGAGAATGGTTGCTGTTGTCTTAAGAATGGAAATGCTGCATTATGGGAAGAAAATATTATTTGTCTTCCCTTGAATTTTTGATACTCAATATCATCTCATTCAAGGGTAGTTGGTAAATGCTTAACAACTTGATCATAGGGTAGGAGGGGATATATACTGACCTGGACACACTTTTACATTTAATCTATACTATTCAAATTTTCTGCATCATTTTATTAAGTCTGGCCAATCAAAAAAAATTAAATTAAGCCCAATTTGTAGCATTTGACAATTCCCAAGGTGTAAATATGCTGAAAATTTAACAATTGGCTCTTGGGAGCCAGTATGAGCCAGTTCCAGAACACCAGGCCTTAATTTCTTACACATCTGACAGCTGCTAGGTCTCTAATTGACTGAGAAATTCCCCTCCCTACTTCTCTTCTCCCCCCCACCACCACCCTACCCGTGATTGTCGCAGGACAATCTATTCCCTTTACCTTTATAGAGATGGACAATGGGGCATCCTTGAACTCCTGGGGGATAACCTCCTCTTGCAATATAACCTGGAAAATTTCAGTCAGCTTTTGTATGAGCAATGGTCCCCCTACCTTGTAAATCTCAGCTGTAATACAATCAGCACCAGGTGCTTTGCCACAGCAGGGGAGCCTAATGGCCCTCAAAACCTCTTCTTCAGTTGGAAGTTCAGCTAAGGAGGGACTGACTTTAACCTGAGGTAAACTTAGTCATTGCTGGCAAAATTCTTGCTAGAGTGCTCCTTAATAGGCTGATCCTTCACTTGGAAGATGGTCATATACCTGAGAGCCAGTGTTGTTTTTAGAAAGGGTTGAGGAACAATCAATATGGTGTTTGCTGCCCGACAACTGCAGGAGAAATGCCAGGAGCAGAACAGAGGTCTGTACATAGTGTTTGTAGATCTGACCAAGGCCTTTGACACTGTTAGTCATGAGGGTTTTTGGAAAATTATGTCAAAATTTGGTTGCCTGGAGAAGTTCAACAGTTTTGTACGTCAATTTCAGGATGGCATATTTGCCTGGGTTCTGGATGGTTTACAATGCTCTCGTGGCTTCCCAGTCACCAATGGTGAAGTGAAACAGGGCTATGTGCTTGCTGCCATGCTTTTTAGTATAATGTTTTCAGCCATGTTGTCAAATGCTTTCAATGAGAATGAACATGGCATTAAGGTCAACTACTATACTGATGGTAAGTTCTTCAATTTGGAAAGGCTATAAGCCAAGATCAAAATGGAGAGAGTGTTGGTGCATGATTTTCTGTTTGGAGATGATGCACTCAGTGCAGCCTCTGAAACTGAGATGCAACAAAGCATGGATCAATTCTCTGCTGCCTGTGCTAATTTGGCCTAATAATTAACACTAAGAAAACACAGGTGCTCCATCAGCCACCACCATACCATCCATACGTGGAATCATCAGTTACAACAAATGGAGAAGTTTTGAATGCTGTGGATAAGTTCACTTACCTTGGTAGTATACTTTCCAGGTATGTACACGTTGACAATGAAGTTGACGCACGCATTGCCAGAGTTAGCTCAGTGTTTGGGAGGCTCCAAAGAAAAGTTTGGGAGAGAAGAGGTAGTAGACTGACTAACAAAGTGAAGGTCTACAGAGTCATTGTGCTGACTTCATTGCTGTATGCCTGTGAAACATGGTCAGTCTACCAGCACCATGCCAGGAAACTGAATCGCTTCCATTTGAACCATCTTAGGAAGACTCTGAGGATCACCTGGCAGGATGAGGTACTGGACACTGAAGTCTTTACTTGAACTGAACTGCCAAGCATTCAAACTATGCCTCAGAGAGTGCTACTCTGATGGGCTGGCCACATTGTTCAAATGCAAAATGTACGTTTGCCAAAAAGACTATTTTATGGAGACCTCGCATGGGGAAAGGTGATCACATGATGGCCAGAGGAAGCAATACAAGGACACTCTCAAGGTCTCTCTCAAAAACTTTGGATTTGACTGTGCAACATGGCAGACACTGGCACAGGACTGCTCAGCATAGTATGCCCACATCAGAAAGGGTGCTGTTCTCTATGAGCAAAGCTGAATTGATACAGCACAAAGTAATCGTAAGATGCATAAATTCAGGGTATCCACCCCAAATATTCACATGGAGTATCTGTGCCCAACCTGTGGTAGAACATTCTGAGCTCGTATCAGTCTGATCAGCCACAGTCAGACACACTGAAATTTCACTTTATCATGGTGAAGTCATTTTGGTCCTCTTCAAGAATGAAGGACAACAACCAAGCAACCAGGTCTCTGTTGATTGAGAGATTTGAATGATTCCTGATTGAATCAATCATTCATAAGGGCTAATTCTCAACCGACATTTCTCTTATTTGGCCACCTGTGCACTGTTTACTCATCAATAACTACATGGACTTTCACTTTTTTAATTGCATTTACAACCTTAATCTTATATGCCTTCTACCTTTGTACTATATCCAGTCCAAATTCCACTTTATTTCATGTTGTTGAGTCATTTATGGTCTATGCAAAGAGCAATATGATATTGTGGATAGAGAGCTAACTTCAAAGCCAGAAATGAATAACGAAAAAATTATTTATTATGCACTACATGCAAAGCATTGTAATAAGCAGTGAGGATACAGTTGGAGAAGCAAAAAGCCCCTCCTGTCAAGAAGCCCCTCCTGTCATGTTCTAATAAGGGTAGATAACTGTATGTTTCTGTTGCAAGTCAGAAGGAAAGGTATGATGGTCCTTATGTTGAAGTAGTAAAGTAGATGGCAATGCTTTTTCTTTAACTTTACATACATTAATAAAAACCATTATTCAACTTTTCTGACTGAACTATTTGACAGTGCCAAGGACTTTGGTAGTGAGAACTTTCTTTTCTGCGTTCAAGAAAGATATAACTTCAAGTGCCACCTCTAACATACTGGCTGTGTGACCCTGGGAGGTCACTTAACTTCTCAGTGCTCTGGGTAACCTTCTAAGACTACAGGGTGCATAGAATGTGTATATTTGCATTAAATAAGGGAGTTTCCTCATGTGGAAGTTTCCTATATTAATGAACTCAGTGTTTAGTCCCAATCCCCTTCAATTTCATAACAGCTAGAATGAGATCGTTTAATAATTGTCCCCTGTAGTGTCTGAAATGACCACACACTGAAAATAAGAATGGCTGTCATTTTCTTCCAGGTATGTTTACCAGCAAAGGCATTTCCTAGTCTATGGATGTTATTGATATATTTGTACAATTCCACTAAGTCAGTAATATCCATGAAATATCACCTTAATACATAATCTACATTATTTTAAAGAAAACTTGTAAAGGCTATCAATCTCTGAAATAATTTTATTTCAAAGGTGATCTTGCACTTTATTTTCATAGAAAGGTAGAATCTTGGAGTTGGAAAGGATCACATAGGACATGTGGTCTATGTCGAGTACTTGAGTAGGATACTCCTCTTGAAATAGACCTGAAAAGTGTTATCCAAAAGTCATCCAAAGACCTCTAGGCTTTTCTCTCCCCTCACCTATCTCTCTGACCTCTTTCCCTGTCATTCTCTTTCCCATCCTCTCTCCCTTCCTTTTGTCCCTCACCTACCTACTTCCTCCTCTGTTTCTCCTCCCCAGTCTATCTTTCCTATTCCCTCTCCTTGTCCCTTTCCTGCCTCATCCCTCCTTTCTCCTGCCTCTTTTTTTTTCTCTCTGCCTCTCACCTCCTACTATTAAGTAGGATATCTTTCTCATGCATTTGCTTGCATTTGTCCTCTCAGACCCAGCTGATTGCCTTTCCCCATCCAATCACTGAAACCAGCATATGAGCACTGTCAGTTCTAGGGCACACAATGAACACTTCAGATCAACAAAGGCATTCAGGGACAGGAGTCTGTGGGGGCTAAGGAGCTCTCTGGATTTTATAACAACAATGGTGACTATGTCTGAAGTTTCTCAGAGCCTGACCATAAGTAGGTAACAACCTATAACCGAAGATACTTTGAGAACATTCCCAAGAGTGAATCTGAACTGAAAAGGTTATACCTATAGAGGGATTTAGCCCAAGCAATGGGGGGCTCTGGTGTAATCATCCCTTCATCCAGCACATAAAGGGCTATCACAATCCCATAGAAAACATTCAGCACTTACACCCCAATGTAGGTAGACTCCTGGATACTAGATCATTTCCTCAGAGACATTCTTCATGAGTATGGCTTTTTGATCCTCCTGAGGAGGTTGTTTCCAGTCCAGGAAAGGATGGGAAGTGGACAAAATGATCCCCAACCCCTCAACTGCCCGGGGGTGGGGTGGGAAAGAGGGAAGGCATCTTACCTGTTCCTTTTTTTTTTAAAGAAAATAAAGATAATGTTAAAAATAATTAACTTCCAGCAATGAGGAACTCACTATCTCCTATTCTAACCAGGATGAAACATTCACAGAGAACTTGTCCCTCTAAGTCCTGGAAGTTAGGGAAGGAGGATGAGATTCAGAGGGAAATTCAGAGGGGTTCAGAAGGAAATAACTAAGGCCCAGATAAGAAGACAGAACACCTGGGTCCTTGTGACAAGTGAACATGCTAGAGAGGAGAGCCTAGAGGAAGGCAGGCTGGATGGATCTCAAGGGCATATACGCCCTCCTGTGAAACTTGCTTTTTTGTCTTAAGTCCTCAGAAGCACTATCATTCATCTTTTTGTAGCTAGGCCAGCAGATTGGGATTTCAAAGAATTGTATCCCATTCCTGGTTTTGACCTTAGCTTGTTTTATGACTATGAGAAAGCTACTTAGCCCAAGTTTCTTTTCCTAGCTGTAAAAGAAAATAAAAATTCCCCAGTATTATGACAAGCAAAGTGAGATCTTTTGCTGCTTTTGTTTTAGTATAATCAAGTGCCTCTGATTGAATCTTGCCTTTATTAACCAAGAGTCTTTACTAGGAGTAAAGTACAGAACTAGGAGTTTCTTTAACTAGAAACAGTATATGTATTTGTATTGTTAATTATTTTAATGTGATTAAAGATCTCCCTCACTCATTAATAGGCCTGAGAAGAAGTTTCTAATGAGGCACTGGGCTCTCAGGGGTTATGATACTCTCTGGCTCTAAACAAACGTATAACTACTCTGAAGGTGAAACTTTACTTTGGGCTGACTCACTGACTAGAACTGTTTGGCTATAGGAGACTCTGGGAAGCTGGATGGGGGCCCCCCGGCTTTGAAGATCCAAATGTTGGTGCTCTCTCTGGTAACTATGGTCAGACAGCTGGATCAGTCTGTTGATCTAGGATGTGTGTATTGCTTATGTTAGACATTTGGAAGCATGTCTGTTGACCTTTGATTTCTCTTTATTTTCTCTGAAGTTCAGGATGATGACTTTTCCCCCTGAACTAAGTGCTTGATTAAAGTGATTGCTGACCCCTGAAAAGTTGCCTTTCCTTTCATGAATGCAGATCTAAGCCTGTGATAGCAAGCTTCCTGTGTATGTTGGGGTGCTTACTGTTACACCCAAATAGATAAAAATCCACACAGTCTACTGAGAGGAGAGAACTACCAAACACAATCTTGCTTCTTTCCTTGAGGCTCCTCCAAATGTGACAGCAGAGGGAAAAATGAAATTGTTCTTAAGCTGTCAAACTACTAGTAGGTAGCAAGTCCTGTTTCAATGCCTGAACATGAAAGAATTTCCCTTCATGGCTGTACTGGGGGCAAATTGAACCTTGATCTTCCGTCTCTTCCTCTATTATTTTTCTCTTCTACATGCTGTTTTAGAATACAGGGCAAACAAACTCCTTGTTCCATAATGCTACCAGACTCTGGTTTACCACAATTGTGGTGCTATGTTCCCTCTGACCTGCATTTCTGTATTGCCTGAATGACTTGCTTGACACTGTGGAAGAGTTAGCCTTTAGAATATGCCATGGCATTACACAATGTACTGAAATGACAGAGTTTGCCTCCCACTTGGTGTTTCAGGGGAGATCTGAAGGCCCACCAAAAGCATGGCATAAAGAATACTTTTGTGAACAGCATTGTACAAGTTCCAAAGAATAAAACTGAGGGTTGAGTTTGGGCAGTTTTCAAATTAAATTAAATTAAATTAAATGGCTGGAATGACTGAAACATTTATTCAGGGGCTCCCCATTTGATTGTTATATGAGGTTTTTAAAACAGTCTGGTAACTCTCTGGATGAGGTCTAGATCACTAAAGGTAATGGGTGAATTGAAGTGATTGCTCAGGACTCATGGGTGGGGAACCCATGGCCTGGAGGCCACATGGGGCCCTCTAGATCCTCAAGTTTGGCCCTTTGGCTGAAGCTTGCATTCTCACCCTTGGCTCAGGTCATACAGGTGAAGTGTGACCACAGAGAGGCATACTCCACAGGTATTGTGGAGTTACTACGACTATGGGCCTTGGACACAGTTTTACTTTTACCAAGGCCAATGAGTAAATATGAATTAACTTTGATGCCAAGAGAATTGCAATATCTTTTATTCCCTGACTCTTGAAACACACAGGTCTGACAAAGAAGCAACATCAATAAACAGTGGACAACATATGAGTACGCCTGAGTTCAACTGCTCTTAGTCTCAGTTTCCTCATCTGTAAAATGATGACTAGATTATCTTCAAGGTACCTTCTATATCTATAATCCTATGCTTTTCCTCTATCTGAACCATTTCCTTGTTTCAGGGAACCAAACGCTTTTGGGAAACTCACTTAGATGCATCCCAGTTGAGAAAAAGGACTGTTTCTCTCTTAATGTTAATAATCAATTATTAAATTAGGATTAAGGTTTTTCCTTTCTATTTCCTCACTCAAAGCCCTCACTCTCAAGGACATTTCTGACTGTGCCCCCAAATCTACCCCACCCAGACCATCTTATCTACGTGGAATTCTTTCATCTTTCTTTCATTGCTCTAGCATCTTTCATCGTTCATTAACTTGGTGGAGTATAGGTCCTTTGGTATGGCTTGCCTGAGGTTGAGTGGTCTAACTTAAGAGTGACATAAATCAAAGTCACATTTCCCAGCCCCTCATTAGAATAAGACCACCTCTCATTATAATACATAGTATTCATTCTCTCATTAACTGTTACCCAATCAGAGTTGATTTCTGTCTGCTGGGAACACTCACTTTTCCAGGATACATAAGGGTGAGTAGCCTCCATGATTCATCTTTGGTTTATGAGAGAAAGCCAAATGACTGTCTTTTTAGTAATTATTTGTTAGTCATAATTAATAAAAATGATTAATTAACCAGAAATTATGTCTCTTAGACTTTTCATTCATCACACAGTGATTAGAGTCCCCATTCCCCATGATTTGTTTTCCTTAATCTCACTTCCTTTTTCCTGCCATGGAGCCCTAACACCAGAGTACATACTCTCCTCTTCCCCATCAATAACCATACTCTTTTCTTATCATTTTTTTTTCATTTCTTTTACTGAACTTCCTTACTGGATTTCAGTGGTTCATGACAGATTTTGATAGAGACATATTACCCACTAAAAATGTCTTCTTGTAGCCTATAATTCCTGTAGGAATTTCATTCTCCAGAATATCACCATGCAGTAAAAGGGTCAAAACCACATGCCAAGTGAAATCATATGAAGAAGCCCATATACAATTATACATGCATGCTTTACCTGGAGCAGGTATCAGGATAAATGTTAGATTGAAGAAGTAGGATGGGCTTCTACCAGAGAAAAAGATAATTTCAGCCTTCTAATACTTGCACACTCCTACTGATTTTGGCCAGAGATGACCTTCCACCTCTCACCTCTCTATCTTAAGTGAAAGAGTTCTCCATATCTTGAATGTGTTGCCTCTCTCCTTACATCTCTTAGATTCCTTTGCATCCTTCAAATCACAGGTCATGGATCCTTTTCTGCTCCTCCTCCAGTTATCAATGTTTTTTCCTTCTTGAAATTACTTTGTGAGTACTTTATACCTTCTGCCAAGGTATAAATGTAAGCTACTTGGAGGGCATGAATAGTTCCATTTTTGTCTTCATATTTTCATTACCCAGTATGATGTCTTGTACATAGTAAGCATTTTATAAATGTCTGTTATAAATTACATTGAAATCAGTTGCTCTGCCTCCTTGGATAGGCCATTGGCACTTTATGACAAAGTCTGTCCTTTTTTGAATAAAACATAGATAATCCTTAAACAATTATATACAAGGCATTGTACTAAGTGCTAGATACACAGAGATGAAAACAACAACACAATCCCTGCCTTTAAGGAATCAGCAATTTAATGAGAGAGATAGGACATAATTAAGTATAATATAATGTGACAGGATAAAGGTGAAACCTGGACAAGTTGCTCCCAGAAAACTCAGAAAAGGGGAAGATCGTTTTCAAGAATAAGTTGCAAAGAGAAAGTAAGTAGAACCTTGAAGGAAGAGATGGATTTTGTGGGGGGGGGGGGGGTTGGTTATTTGTTTTTATTTGTTTTCAGTGTTCTACAATCATTTTCATATATCTTAGATTTGTTTCCCCTCCTTCCCCCTCTTTCCTCACTTCCTCCCTACTCCCTCCCTGAGATGGTGTGCAGTCTTATTATATAGGTTCTACACATACATTTCTATTAAATTCATTTTCACCTTAGTCATGTTGAATATAAGAATTAAAAGGAATGGGAAAAACCATGAAACAAAATAAAACAGAACATAATACAAAACAAAATGGTCTGCTTCATTCTGCAATCCAATTCCATAATTCTTTCTCTGGTTTTGCCTCAAAAATCCATTGGGAATTTTTTAGGTCCTTGCATTGCTCTGAAGGATTAAGTCTACCAGAAAAATTTCTCACACACTATGGTTGTTTCTGTGCACAAAGTTCTCCTGGTTCTGCTCCTTTCACTTGAAGAGATGGATTTTGAAAGGCTAAGGTACTTCCAAGAATTGAGAACAGTCACTAGAAGGGAGAAGGGGGATAGTGGAGAGGAAAAGACCACATTAGGGAGCAGCTGAGTGAAATTGGATTAGAACCCAGAATATAGGAGAGTGGTATAAAGTAAGACTGGAAAGGTAGGCTGGAGGCAAATGATGAAGGGCCATAAAATGCCTGACTGTGTTGAAATTTTCTTATAATTTTTTTGGAGTTTATTGATTTAAGCAAATATTCATGAAAAGAGATCTCCACATAGATGTGGTAAGCTTTTAATTTGGCAAGGGTTCCTGCAATTAAAATAAAACAGTTCAGTCCCACTTGGGAGAACCTGTTAGCAGAGCTCTAGGGACATTGGCACCAGGGCGTAGTCCTCAAATTTACCTTCCTTCCCTTTGACTGTCATTTCTTCCAGTTTGTCCCATTTCCCTATTATTCTGATAATACCTTTCCTCTCTCTCTTTTGTGACCCTCCTTTCCCCTTCAATAACGAAGTGAAAAACCTGGAAGGGTTCACCCCTCAACATGGTTGATACCCTGTGGCAGTTATTTTTTGGGTTAGGGCAGGAAATGGTTGTTTAATTTCACTTCCTCCACACCCAGTTTTTCTCTCCCCCTCATTTTTCCCCCCAAAACAAATATTCATGTGGTAACTATCCGACTTCGGCCCCTCCATTTACTGGATGATGACCCGGCAAGCCCTCGTTGTTTCCTCATCAGTAAAATGAGAAGGTTGACCTAGAATGATCTTTTAGATCCCTTCCTGCTCAATTTTATGAAGCTATTTCAACATCCAGAACGAACCTCCCCTTTGTCTTTATAACTTCTTTTCCTGCTTTATTTCGATCTACACCCAGCTGGTTCTGATTATCGGAAGAATTAATTAATGTTTCCCTTTTCTCCTCGCCACCCTTATTACCCGCCTCCTCGAAGACCCATTCTGTCCCACAGACTTTCCTTCACCCATATCCGCCAGTCTCCCTACTACAAGCTCTCTACACAACTGTCAATTTCAGGTGCTCAAACCGGGGCCAACTTGGGGGGGGTTGGCGTGGGGGGGGGGAAGAGAAACAGAGGATCCTGAACCAGCGCTGCAATTGGCTACTGTCAGTAAGGCCATAGACTTGTGCCCTCGTCCGATTGGAGGCTGCGCCAGCCACTCGAAAATAGGGGCGGAGTCTTTATGAAAGGGGATGAATGAAGTCAAAGTGGGGAAAGGGGAGGCGGTCAGAACGTGTAGTATCAGCCGGCAGCCGGTGGCTGAAGAAACAGGCGACAGATGCGGTAAGTGGGGAGGACTCTGGGGATCCTGATTGGGGAGGATCACGCCCAGAGGGTAGGGTCTTTCAGATTAATTTGGGCTAATCTAGTCCCCCGCTTATAATGAACTTGAGCAGGTGAACCACCTGAAATAGGTCGCAGACTGAGAAAGGGGGCACGACCGCCATCCGAGATTATCCCGAGCACAGAACAGCCCTAATTGTGAGGGAAGGAGAGACAGGGACAGCGTTTCTGCCAGGGATTGGAGTGCCACGTGAAATGAAGAGAGCATCTGAGACCAGGACATGTGCAAATCTTCCTTCTGGTTCAGGGGAAGGGTGTCTCAACTCTAGGGACTTCTAGGGGGAAATACCCAACTCTTACCATACAGTTTTCTCACCTCCGTCCACAAAAAAGTGTGAAGTGCAGTGTCTCTTATTTCCTTCATATGCCTCAACTCTGGAGGCTTTCTATGTGTCGATTCTATCCTTCTGTCTTTAGGGAGGCTGGGGGTGGGGTGGGGGGACTGCGGAGAGGAATGAGGAGCTAGAAGGATTGCTGGAAACTGACCTGAGTTTACTGCCCATTTCCAAGGGTAGGTTTGCTGGGTTTGGAGGTGGACCTAGAAATAAGCTACGTGGGAGAAGCAGCCTTAGAAGATGAGGCTGAGCTCAGGAAACATCAGCGATATATAAGGAGATGGGAAGGGAGGAAGCTTTCCAATGATGGGAGAAGCTGGAGGATATTGGTTTGCTGCTAAGGCTGGAGGCTTCCTGACAGTCTTGCGTGGGAGCTGGAGACAGAGGGGTAGAGTAGAGAAGAAGCTCGCCCTTCCTTGGGGGCAGCTGAGGTTTCTGGTACAAGAGATTTCTGGTGTATCTGAACAGGCATCGGGAAGGAGTGGGGGGCATCGACTGAAAGGAGCTAAACCAGGGGTGTGCTGTGACCGAACTGCAGTCATTTAGATTATTCACTTTCTTATCCCCCGCCTTTCTGAAGTGGGTTGCTATAAGAACCACGAACCTGATTGCAGCTCTAGTTCCTTGCGTCTGCTCCCTTTCCAGATCTTGGCGAGAACTGAGGGGTCTGGGGTCACGAACCAGGGCCATTGCTTTTACAGAGCTTCAGGCTGCGCTGAGCGGCTGGCTGTCTTTTGTGCTAAGGAGGCGGGAGGGTGGTTACTGATGACTGAAGCAACGCTGAGGTTACTCTCGGTCATCCACCTGCCAGGAGAGGCTGAGTGGCTGGTGCTGCTGATTCAGTCAGGAAATCAACGTTTACCAAAGGAAAGAAAGAGAAAAAAAGTTTCATGATTTCCATCTCATGGTCCAATCGTTTTACACTGGAAATCTCCTCTCCTTAAAGAAAGACCCTATGAGTCACTCCCTCATTTGTCGGAGAACAGAGGGAGGAGGCAAAGAGACTACACGTCCCCACGCAAAGGACCCATAAAGACCTTTCCTGGCCAGCTGGCTGCTCTGCCCAGTCCCGCCCCTCGGTTTTTCGGGCCCTCAGGGCTTTCAGCTTAATGGAGATGGCCTTTGCCTTTTCCGACCAATGGGAAAGGTTCTCAGCAACACATACCCAGCCCGCTTAACTAGAATTCACAATATTACTTGGCTCTTTTGTGTAGGACTCCAATCATGCCACAATGAAGGTGATTTTCTCAACTTTCTATCTCTCCTTGACCCTGGCTTAATGCTCTCTTCACTAGAGGCCCTGATTTGTTTTGGTGAATGGCCTACCAGGGAACCTGCTGCCACTTACTACTTGTGTAACCTTGGGCAAGCCTCTTCATTTCTCAGAGCCCTGGTGCCCAGAGTCCAATGAGGCTGTTGGACTAGATGATTGAAGGAGGCATCTTGGTGGAAAGAGGGCCAGTTACTGAGTCAGAGGCTAAAATTCAAATTTTACCTCAGGTGGTAACTATTTTGTGAGCTTGGATAAGTCACAACCTTTGGAGCCTCAGTTTCCTCATCTGTAAAATAAAGGGGCTAGATGAACTCTGAAGTCTTTTCCAGTGCTGTGATCCAACATGAATCTACTGCAAACCTTATACCTGTGTTCAAAAAGTATTTCTGAGGTCACTTCCTTTCAATCCCATAAATTACATACTGTACTCTGAAGACCCTAATTTGGTGTCCTTATTTCACTCTTAAACAGTAGTTAAATGGCCAGTAGTTAAAATCCAAGTGACTTTGAGCTCTCTTTCCTGGTTTGATTGGAACTGGAACCTACTTTATCTGTCTCTCGAAACAGCTATGGGATTGTGTTGTTTAAAGAGACCACACTCTCCCCCTGACATTTTTAAGGGTATGTAGTGTGGAGAGGACAAAAATGCTTGGAACTCCTATTTTAGAATTGTTCCCATATCAAAATGTGTCATTTAACTAATTATCAAGTTTGAAGTTAAGTTATAACCTCATTATTCATCTGTTTGCACTTGGTACTTTAAAAAAACAAGACAAAAACATTTTCCTTCACAAAAGATAACTATAGATTGTGGAATCCCCATGGTCCCCAAAGCCCAGAACCATGTTTTCCCTTAGTGTTCACTGTGTCTGGCATATAGTAAGCACTTAATAAAGGACTGATGATTGATTTCTCTATTATGAGATAAGGAGGGTTTCTTTCAAGTTGGGCAGGGAGAAATCTGGCTGTCCTTGAATCCTGGGGTACCAAGTAAAATTGTTTGCTTTTCCCTTGCAGGCAATTAAGAGGTACAAGAACTTAAGACAGGGTTAACAAAAAGTTCAAAGAACAAATGCATTATGTATGTGTGGGGAAAGGGGGAGGACCTATAGAAGACCTATATAGACCTATATAGAAGAATATGATAATGAAGTTAGAGAAGCATAGTATTTTTAAATCCACTCATTCCCCTACACCGTGTATATTAATAAATACTTAATGTATTTGAGGGCCTCAGAAAGGCTGGACTATTTGGTTCTAACATTTTGAGCAGGTGCCTCAGATTTCTAAATGATGATTATCTCCAGTAGCACCTTAATTCCCTCTGTCAAAATCTCAATCTAAGCATTCATTTGTTAATCCTCTCATTTGGAGTGATATTTTTCACATGCTTTCATATAGGTAGGCAGATGATTAATAATTTTATCTGGTTTTGAAACATCTGAATTAATGAGCAGATGTGAACATTGTATCTGAAGAGAGGCTAGGAATAGCAGTATTTTTCCACAGTTATTGTACTTAATTTTTTCAGTGTCCAAATTGCTCCAGGAAGCATCTTTGAAAACAGCACTGCCTCTTTCAGGCCACTAGGGTACAACTCAATAAATTACCCTTTGGACTCTACCCCTTCCATTCTGCAGCTCAAATGGCATAATACCCTTCCCAGAGAGCTTAATGTTCTGGTATTCACAGGGAGTAGCTTACCCACATGCAGGATCTGGCTCTTTTTTTTAAAGGGGTTATTGCCCAGCTGTTACTAGTGAGAATATACAAATAAACTTGTTATAACTAAAATTGGAATAGATAGTTTAAGAAGAAAAGAAATAAAAATCCATTGTCCAAACACATTTAACTAGTACAATTCATTCATCTATTTTTATTAAATAAACCATTTCTTACATAACTGTATTCCAAAAATAAAGATACCCAATTAAATAAGAACAAGAACGATTTCTGAGATTTTTTTGGCTCACTGATAGGATACAGAAAAATTTTGTTTAGGATTTTTCTTGGTTTGTGTGGGTTGGGTGGGGGAGGGGGGGAAAATTGTGATTTAATTGGTATAGGTCGCTATTCTGTACCAATGAGGTGAGGTGAGGGAGCTCCCTCTACCAGTGCAAGTCAGCACAAGCACTATAATTTAGAGTTATTTGGGTACATTGAGAGGTTACATGGGTGATTTGTGCAGAATCCCTCAGTCTGTATGTGTAAGAGGCATGACTTGAAACCAGGTTTTTCTGACTCTATGCTACAGAGAATACCTAAATATAGGATATTTAGGCAAAATAATAATGGAAAGGTGGGTCAATGGAGAGTGTACTCAGCTTAGGTAATAAGGCCTGGGTTCACATCTTGCCTCTGATACCAGTTGTATGACCCTGAGCTAGTCACTTGAATTCTCTGTCGATTAAGGAACTCCTTAAGATTTATATTAGGTCATAATGGGTTCTAATTGTCCCTCAGTAGAATGAATTTCTACACTGGGAGCTCTGTATGACCAAAACCACAGATCTATCTTGTATTTTACTTTGTTTTAGAAACACATGTGGAAAATTCTTATAAACAAAGATGCTGTTGTAAGGTCATGTTGTTAAAAAAACAAACTCCAATGACTCATTTCTCTGTCTAATTAATTAATCAACCTTGCAATACCCATTTTGTTTTCTGTTCAGTGATGGATCAAGCAGTCCTAACTTTCTAAGTCTGTTGGAAATTAGTGATAAAATCGAGGAAAAATCTAGAGAGGCTCTTTGTCGAGCCATCTACCTCTAGGTAATAGTGACCGTCCTCCAGAGAGTTTGGATGTTAATTGGCATCAATAATGTCTAAGAAAGTGACCTTAGTACCTTCCTGACAGTTAAGACTGATAGATGCTATCCTGGAAGTGCTTGCTTTTACTGGCATTGTTCATATTGTTTATCTCGGGTGATTTACGTTGAGTTTGGTAATTTGATGAGAGTAAAGCACCCAGCTCAGGGTGAAGTCCAGTTTCTCAGTCCAGAAGTCATTTGTTTGCCCACACCCTAACCTCACAGACAAAAGTCCTAGTGATAAAAAGAATAGGGCATATGCAGACCTGGGGAGGGAGGTGCTGTTTCTGTGCTACTGTCTTCCATGCCCTTAGAAAGGGCTCTTGGAGTGTATACCCTGGCTAGAGGGCATTTGTAAAATGTCCAGTTTCCAGTAGGTCCCCAAATGATCTAGACCCATTGACATTCATCAGTTTAGCTTTAACGCTAACTATATCAGAAAAAATAACCATAACTTTTGGGTTTCCTTCTTAGTTACCGTGAAATCAGATTTGAAAGATTTGTTGTGTTATAGCTCACTAAATAGAAAATATCTACACTTCTCAATAGGTGGCAATTATTTTTTAGTTGAAATTTAATTTTTTTAAAAATGTGTCAGTCAGTTAATTGAATTTATGAACCACCACCTCCTCTGTGTCAGACATGATGCTAAGCAATGTAGATGCAAGGAAAGGTAAAACAAAACAGTGGTCTAAAGGGAAAGATGACATATCAACAACTGCAAAAGATAAGTTAAGGATAATATCAGAGGGAAAGCACTAAAATTAAGAAATCCTTGGAAAGGCTTCTTGAAGAAAGTGGGACTTCAGCTGAGACTTGATGGAGGCCAGGGAAGCCAGAAAGCAGAGATGAAGAGGGGGATAGCTAGGTGGCACAGTTAATAAGAGGGCAGTGCCTGGAGTAAAGAAGATACATCATCTGGAGTTCAAATCTGGCCTCAGACCCATACTAGCTGTGTGACCCTAGGCAAGTCACTTAACTCTGTTTGCCTCAGTTTCCTCATCTGTAAAATGAGCTGGAGAAGGAAATGGGAAAACCACTCCAGTATCTTTGTCACAAAAACCCCAGATGGGATCATGAAGAGTCAGACACAACTGAAAACAACTGATGATGAGGGAGAAAATGCCAGGAATGGGGGACAGCCAGTTAAATTCTTGGAGTCAGGAGATGAAGTGTCATGAATGACAGGAAGGACAGGGGCACTGAATTGCAAAGTAAGTGGAGGAGAACAAGGTGTAGAAAGACTGGAAAGGAGAAAGGGGCCAGGTTATGGGGGTTATAGAGGATTTTGAAAGTAAAACAGATTTTATATTTGATCTAGGAGGCCATAGGGAGCCACCGGATTTTATTTAAAAGGGGAGTGATATGATCAGACCTGAGTTTTAAGAAATCAATTTAATAGCTGCACAGAGGATGGATTAGAATGAGGAGAGACTTGATGCAGGGAGACCAATCAGAAACTGATCAGGCTTTAAGTGATGAGTCTATAACATGCTAGTTGCAGCGTCAGAGAAAAAGAAACCTATATGAGAAATGTTTTGAAGGTAAAATCAACAGGACATGGCAACAGATTGGATATGGGGGATGTGGTATGAGAAAGAGTGAGGAATCTAGTATGACACCTAGGTTGTGAACCTAGGTAACTAGGAGGATCGTAGTATTCTTGGCCATAATAGGGAAGTTGAGAAGAGGGTAAAGTTTGGTGGGGAAAGATAATGAGTTCCATTTTGGTTATGGATTTGAGTTTAAAATGTGAGACATCTAATTTAAGATGTTAGGCAATTGGATCTTCCAGATAGGAGACTAGGAGTGAGGTTAGGGATGGACAAAGTGATTTGGGCGTCATCTTCATAGAAATAATAATTGAATCTTTGAGAGTTAATAAGATCACCAAAGATCACATAGGATAGAGGAAGAAGAAAAGAGGACCTTGGAGAGAGCCCTGGGGAACTCCCACTGTTAGTGAGCATGATATAGATGAAGACCTAGCAAAGGAGATGGAAAAGTCTGATAGGTAGTAGGCACAAAGCTGGGAGATGCAATACCTTACATGTGCAATAGCAAGAAAGGCAGTTTGACTTCATCATTTGTTACTGAAGGAGAATAATGTCCATTAAGAGTGGAAAATTCAATGAACATTTGTTGAATTCCTACTCTGTGCTAGGTACTGTGCTAAGTGCTGGGGAAAAATGGATTATAGCTAGTCTGATAAGGGCTTTAAATGCAAGCAGAATTATATTTTCTCCTAGAGTTAATAGGGAGTCACTGGAGTGTATTGGGTAGGGGAGTGACCTGATCTGTGCTTAGGAAAATTACTTCTATGTGGTGATTGTAGCAGAGAGGGAAGAGACTGAAGACAGGGAGATCAATGAGGAGGAAATAGTCCAGGTATTGTTGACGCTGTTCAGTTTCCAACTCTTCGTGGCCCCATTTGGGGTTTTCTTGGCAAAAGATACTGGAATGGTTTGCCATTTCCTTCTCCTGCTCTTTTTTACATATGAGAAACTGAGGGAAACAGGATTAAGTGACTTGCCCAGGGTCACGCAGCTAGCTGATTTTGAACTCAGGTCTTTCTGACTTCTATCTATTGAACCACCCAGCTGCTGTTGCTCCTCATAAATAGAGGTATAACTTCTTCAGCAGGTGGTAGGTTCACTATCTTTTTGAGCAGAGACTGGATGACCACTGGAATATCATACAGGAGCATTCCTATTCAACTGTGGGTTGGATTCTGGGGCTTTCAGTTCTCTAACAGCTCTGAGATTCTTTGATTCTTGATACACTAAAGGAGCTCAACTCTCTTCTCCCAAATTAAATTGCCAGATACTAAAAGGGCTTCCATAGCAAGCCTGTCCTTGCACATAAAGGTCATTTTGAAGATAATCTTTTATTGTTGTTAAAGACCTATTGGTAGGAAAGTAAACAAAAAAACAAATCATTTTTGTGGGGCATTTCACATGTGGGGGGGCAGAAAAAAATGAGGGGGTGTGAAAGCTATGCAAATCATAACCTTGTCTTCTTTCCTTGTTTGCCCTATCCTGTGTGCTTATGCCAAGAATCAGAATGGGGAGGTCCCCAAAATATTCCATCTGGATCCATGTGATCTGAAAATTCTCAAGCATGGAAAAGAACATATTGTTCTCCAAAGGAGGGGAAATGGAAAAAATATCAAAAATGAGAAGCATGCTATTGTTTTAGAGCAAGTGAGATGCTTGACGGACTTTAGGATTGAGAAGTAAATCTATCTTTCAACAGCTGCTGGGCAGGCGTTGTCATTCTTGCTGAATGTGGGAGATCAGAGCAGAGAGAACTCTGGGCCTGGGAGTGTATCTGGGCAAAATATTCAAATTCTGGCAGATGTTTGATTTCAGGGGCAGTGGGCAGATGCTATAGCCCCTTTAGTCCTCCATCTCTCAGAAACCCCAGAACTGATAGTTAGAACATGAGTGTCTGGCACTGGTGTAAGTTATAGACTTGGTCAGTGCCTTCTCTCACTGAGAGAGTATGTAAAAGCAAAGGTTGAGAATCAGTTGGTTTTATGGGTTTCAGAAACCTTTGTTGTTTAGGGCGGGGGGGAATTATGACCAAATCTATTTGTGTAGGTTTCTATTCTGGGCTGTACTACTCCAAAATAATTTTTTAAAAAATGCTATTCTGTCAATATTTAGTTTGGAGATCAAGAAGTCAGGATTCCTTAAGCTCTTTAGAAAAACCTTATCTCTCTGGAGGTCGGGACCATTTTACCTTCTGGTTCTCTGCATTCACATTAAACTGTGGGGAAGCATCAGTCACATGCGAAGTTTCTTCTACAGATGACCAGATTTCTGGTGAGTTGGTTGCTTCAGGATTTCTTTGGAAAAGATGATGACTCTTCCAACTAGATATGAAAAAAATCCCTTTACAATGTTATTAGCATGGACTCTGTAGCTAGTATCAGTTGTCAAAGATTATTAGATGCTATGACTCAGGATATCACATGTGCCAATTTCATTATCTCATTTGCCATCACAACAACCCTGGGAGATTTTTGTCCCCATTTTATTGATGATATAACTGGGACAAGCAGAGGTTATGTGACTTGCCTAGAGTGACACAGCCAGTAAATGAGGCAAAATTTATATTCAGGTCTTCCTAACTCTATTGTACCATCTAGTTACCTTTATAGAGTAGACTAATTATCATTTGGATCTGAAAGAAATTTTAGTCTTTCTAGCTTGACATATACAATATCAGTTGAGGAGGGGATAAGAATGGGAGTGAGTTGCATTGGGGAACTTAGATTCAAGTTTCTAGAATGAGATTTGAAAGGAGAACATATAGTCATACTTTGGTATTGGTTTTTTGGATTCCTATTTCACTTGGCTCCCATAGTAACTCAAAAATGCTTTCTCTCTCATCTACTTTGTGTGTGTGTGTGTGTGTGTGTGTGTGTGTGTGTGTGTGTGTGTTTTCAAGGCAATCAGGATTAATGACTTGCCTAGAGTCACACAGTCAGTCAAGTGTCTGAGGCCGAATTTGAACTCAGGTCCTCCTGACACTAGACCCAGTGCTTCCTCTGTTGTGCCACCTAGCTGTATAGTTCTTCCTAAAACTCATTTCTTCCTGGTGGGCCACAACCCGTGGCATTTATTGGCCAGACTACCCAGCAAATGGACTGCATACCAGTGCAATGATCAAACCATATTTTCCAATGAGGTGGAAACATTTTGTGCAGATACTGACACTTTGATGTAAGAGTCCCTCAGTATCTAAGCCCATCCAGCAATAAAAGTAGATCACCAAATTCTCAATCAACCTACAGAACACTCAGGGGATGGTCACCTATCGATATCCGCAGAAGCATAGAACCTTCAGAGCAGAAAGTTCTCAACCTTTTTGGTCTCATGATCCCTTTTGACTCTTGAATATTGACTCCCCTTCCCTGTTTATGTTTGCTTGTGTAAGCTATATCTATTGATCTTTACCAAATTAGAAATTAAAATGTCTTAGTATTATTATGAAAATACTTTTGACTTTGCAGACTCCCTGAAAGGGCCTCAGGAATCCCTGGACCACACAAACCTTTTTCCTCACGTCTCTATCTTCTACCATCACTGCATTTGTTTCCGGGCATTTTGATTCACTATTTGTCCTTAGGGTGAAGTTGAGGAGACAACTGATTATTCATAATGTCTTAGACTTGAAGAATCAGAAAGGGATTAGGTCAATGTCTATTAAGTGCTGACTATGTTCAGCTTCAGGAAGTAAGGTGGCACAGTAGATAGAACCCCAGAACTCTTCTTTGTGAGTTCAAATCTGGCTTCAGACACTGAGTAGCTATGTGACTAAAATGGCCAAGGTCCCACATTGCATCCTGGGCCATCTTCAGTAATCCTGATGAATATCAGGTCACTGGACCCAGATGGCTCTAGAGGAGAAAGTGAGACTGGTGACCTTGCACAGCCCTCCCTCACTCAGATCAAAATCAACTGCAAGTCATGTCATCATCCAGATGTCATGGTCCTCTTTGAGAATGAAGGATGACACAACAAGCTGTGTGACCCTAAACAAGTTACTTATCCTGTTTGCTTCATTTCCTCAGTTGTAAAAATGAGTTAAAGAAGGAAATGGCAAATCGCTTCCAGCATCTTTGCCAAGAAAACCCTAAAAGAACTCTGAAACATCAGACTTGACTGAACCCACATTCTAAACATTGTTCTAGGGAGACAAAGACAGATAAAACCCTCAAAGAACGTTCATTCTTTTGTTGGAAATAGCATTGTACGTATACAAGAAAAGAAACATTTATTAAGTACCTACTACATGCCAGATACTATGCTAAGCAATTTATAACATTGGGAGGCAGGTGCTCTTATTCTCCTTGTTTTACAGTTGAAATCAAGACAAACCTACCTAGGGTCACACAGTAGGTATTTGGGCCAGGATTTGAACTCAGATCTTCCTGACTCTAGGCCTAATGCTCTAAGTACTGCTTCACCTAGCTTCCTACTATATGTGTAGATACAAGGTAGGTGGTTAAGGGAAAGTACTAACTAATTAAGTGGGGGAAGAGGGGCAGAATCAGAAAGAGTTTGGTGTATAAGGAGGAATGTGAGCTAAATTTTGGAAAAACAAGGAATTTCAAGGATGACCCTCATTTTGTTTCTTGAGTTTGTTTTCTTTTATGCATTGTGCATTAGGTATAGATAATTCTCAACATGATTTCCCTGGTAATATGATTTTTAAAAGAACCACATTCTCAAATGTAGTCATCTTATCAGTTTTTGCTTCTTGGAGAATTGTGGCAGCTCCATTTAAAGCCAGAGAACTTGGCACATAGGACAGAAGTTTTAAAGTTACAACATCAATTGGAAAGTTTGCCAAATGGCTCATTTCAGAGTTCTCATTGAGAGTGATCTCTAGTGTTTCACATTTGCCGTTGTTTGGCTAGATTCCAAAGGCAAAGCCCTAACGGAGCTAGGCAGCATCATTGAATGCTTAATAAGAGACATTACCAGATTTGTACTCTACGGAGGTTGGGGGCATGGTTTCAGCAAGTGCCCTCTCTGTTTTACCAAGACTTTGGTCTGGGAACAGATGGATAATGATAGGAAAGCATATAGAGCTTGACATTCCCCCACATATACCTTGCTGTTATCTTCCCTGAGCTTTTTGTTCCGTGGCTCTCTCACTCATATAGTTCCTTGAAGGAGCTTAAACGTCACTGCCAGGCTCCCATTCAGGACCTCTCCTGTCAGTTATCTGCCACTGCAACCACAAGCACTCAGGAGTCCCACTCTATGGTTAAATGAAAGAGTAGGCCTGACTCACCCCCACTTCCTCCTTAGGCTCAGAGGCTTACCCTTCTATGGGGTAAAAATATAGCATGTGTAACCACATGTTCTACACAAAGCAATCTACACAGACCAAGAGACTGGGGACCACTGGGTCATCCCCATTTATGCCCATTTTCTTCTTTCCTTGATTAATTGTATTCCTTCATATTGGTTCTCTGTTGTCTGGCTGGCCCTTTCTGTTTATTCTCTTTGAAGAAGAGACAGAAACAGTGCTCTTTTTCTTCCCCTTTAATTGCTAAAAGGTAAAACAAAGTGGAGTCAATTTTATCAGTCCTATCCATTCCATCAGGGAAAAAAATCCTACCACCAAAAATGATTTACAACTTCTTCTTTGCTAAGTCTCATTGTTATTGTTGGCTGAGACAAACATAGTGGCATGAGCAAGTGGAATCAGAAGACCAGGCTTTGAGTCTTGGTCCTTCTGTCAGATAGCCCTATGACCTTGGACAAGTCACTTAATCTTTATGTGCCTTTGTTTCCTCATTTGTTAAATAGGGATAATATTTAGAGCACTGCCTCATGGGGTTGTTTTGAGAGTCAAATGAGAATAATGTTTGTAAAATGCTTTGTCAGTCTTAAAACACTTCATAAATGACAGCTAGTGACATTAATGATTATATCATTATTTAGAACTATTGAGAAATATTTGAAGAAGAGTTCTTGGCTCTCATACCAACTTTGAAATGTGATGAGAGTTTTTTTTTAAGTAGAATTATATATCATTTAGATCTGGAAGAGACCTTAGAGATAGTTGAATGCCACTCCAACATTTTACATATAAGGAGACTGAGATAAAAAGAGGGTAAATGGCTTGTCCAGACCCACAAAGCTAGTAAATATATATATGAACAAATATACAAAATTTCAAATATACATACATATATGTACGTGTGTACATGTGCACATATGTGCACACATATTATACACACACAAATGTACTGAGTCAAAAAATAGGGAAGGCAGCAATGGGTCATGCTGGCTTACCCTGTCATCTTCAAATAGTTCTCTGCCCAAATGCAAATCTGTATCAGTATCACAGTATAGAAACTGAGAGTGATTCACACTTAGTACTCTTTCCCCTATAGGTTAGAAAAGTGTCAGCATGGATCCCCCTTTATAGACTACAGAATTCTGGGCAACTACCTCCTCAAAGAAGATTATCAAGTGAAATATGACGTTTTGTCCAAAAAGGCAATTATTTAGTTTTGCTCATTATCTCTTCAAAAGTCTTTCTCCCTGATCTTTTATTGTTAGCCTCCAAGCAAAACTTGCATTATTGCCACTCCATAGAAAACTAACTCAGCCTGCTTGTAGAAATGCTCTCTTACACATGGTAACTATATATGCAAATTGGGAGCCCCCATGACTTTCCTTCTAAGTGTTCATCCCCAAAACTTTGGGTAGCCCATGGTTTCTGTTTTATTGCTTTTGTAAAGGGGAAAAGAAGTAAAAAGTAGCACTATAGAAATACAGATGAGTCAAAATTTATAAAGAGTGGGGGAAGAGAAACAGCCCAAATGAGAGCATTTGGTAGCAGCATGAGGAGAAAAAACAGAAGTGTACCTGAGTGACTTCATTGTGAAATAAGATTCTGAAGGGACAAAATTCAAGAGAGTGCCAGGAAACCAGAGGTGATGGGGAGAGAATGAGTGAGCCAGCTTATCTTAGACATGTTGATGGCAATCGGGTCCAAAAGGCAGAACAAAAGCAAGACCAATGGGTTTTATAGACTAAACATCTTGATTAAAAAACATAGGAGAAATACAACTGACAATTCTGAGTTTCCACTTCCTGATATTATAGTTAAGTGAGGATCTCCTCCCAGCCTTGCTAAAAATTGCATTTGGACTGCTACTGGTCAGTTCTAGCTCTGTTTCTCCCCTGGGGAATTAGCCTTTGCTTCTAAGAGAGGACATTTTGCCTCAGTCATGCCTAGGCTGTCCCAGCTCACAGCTGAATGAGAATGTGGACGAATGAGCTGGGTAGCTGAAGGATTAAAATGTTATTCTGTGATAATCTTGGCCTCATACTAAGTGGCAACATTGCAAGGTTAACTCTGTGAACACAAAAATCTTAAAGTACAAGTATATTATGCCCTAAACTGGTAAACTACCAGACAAGGGTTCTTAATCTGGAGTCTACAGACTCTTGAGTGGTCTGTGGATAAATTTCAGGGGGTCTGTAAACTTAGATGGGAAAAAATACATTTTTACTTCAATATATTTGGTTTTCTTTGTAATCTCGTCTATTTTATTTTGTGTGCATTTGAGGACGTTTCAGGAACAGTTCCCTAAGGAACCAAATCCATGACACACACAAAAAGGTTAAGAACGCTTGATTTAGAGACTATTTTTTGTCTTTTTAATATAATTAATTTATTTTGGTTTTCAACATTCACTTCCATAAGATTTTGAAGTTTTAATTTTCTCCCTTTCCTTCCCCACTCCCCAAGACAGCATGCAATCTGATATAGGCTCTAGTTACATATTCATATTAAACATATTTTCACATTAGTCATGATGTAAAGAAGCATCAGAACTAATGGGAGGAACCACAGGAAAGAAGAAACAAAACAAAACAACAAAAGAAAAGGAGAACAAATCTGCTTCCATCTGCATTCAGACTCCAAAATTCTTTCTCTGGATGTGGATAGCATTTTCCATCGTGAGTGTTTTGGAGTTCTCTTAGGTCCTTGCATTGCTGAGAAGAGATAAGTCTATCAAAGTCAGTCATCACATAATGTGACTGTTACTGTGTACAGTGTTCTCCTGGTTCTGCTCACTTCACTCAGCATCAGTTCATATAAATCTTTCCATGTTTTTCTGAAGTTTGCCTGCTCGTTGTTTCTTATAGTACAATAGTATTCCATTACATTTATATATCACTGTTTGTTCAGCCATTCCCCAATAGATGGACGTCCCCTCAATTTCCATTTCTTTGCCACCACAAAAAGAGCTACTATAAATATTGTTGTACATGTGAATCATTTTCCTGTTTTTTGTGATCTCTTTGGGATACAGACCTGATGCTAAGTCAAAGGGTATGCACAATTTTATGACCCTTTGGGCATAGTTCCAAATTGCTCTCCAAAATGAATGGATCAGTTCAGAACTCCACCAGCAGTGCATTAGTGTTCCAGTTTTCCCACATCTTCTCCAACATTTGTCATTTTTCTATTTTGTCATGTTAGCCAATCTGATGGGTGTGATATGGAACCTCAGAGTTGTTTTGATTTGCATTTCTCTAATCAATAGTGATTTAGAGCATTTTTTCATATGACTATAGATAGTTTTAACTTATTCTAGAGTCTGATTTATAATCCTTTCTCAGAAACAATGAATAGGTTTTCAAGACATTAAAAAATTTAATGTTTTTATATTCCCTATTTGCATCTCATCTTCTCTTAGCCTTTATTCCTTGTGATGCCCAGTCCTAGCTTATATAAAATCTGTATTGGATCACTATAGACTTTGGTTGGCCTTACCAAGCTAGAAAGGATTCAGTGTAAGGGGTAGGGAGGCAGAAACCATCCTAACAATGAGAGCTGTCCAAAAGAGGACAAAAGATTGGGATCCCTCTCTTTTTCTTCAGGATGAATGACCACTTGTCCAGTATTATGAAGGATTCTTGTTCAAATATGGATAAGATCTCCAAACCCTCTTTCAACTCTTGAGATTCTGCCTGTTTCATATCACAACCTCTCTATGCCTTAATAAAAAGCTTCATGGGCTGCTGCTACCTGCCTCTCTCTCTGTCTGTTGCTGTCTTTCTGTGTCTGTCTGTCTTTCTGTCTCTGTCTCTGTGTGTGTGTCTGTATCTCTCTATCTCACACACATACACAACAGAGAGAGAGAGAGAGAGAGAGAGAGAGAGAGAGAGAGAGAGAGAGAGAGAGAGAGAGAGAGGAGAATAAAAGTAATCACTTAGTAGGTAACCATCAGTTGAATTTACTGGTCCATGACACTAGATGAATAGAATACTTTCCAGCTTGGGGAAAGCCTCCCAGAGCTTATAAAATAGGGTCCCCAAAAAGAAAGATTTTATTGGAAGACCTTCTACCCTTCTACCAAGGCCTTACTTCAGTGCTTCATCATAGTATAGGAGTGTCCTTGGGGTCTTGAAGGCTGTGCTAATAAAGTATATAGGCTCTGGCTGACCCTCCCAAGCTAAAAAGGCTTCAGACATGGACCAAATGAAGGAGAGTGTGCATTCTGGCTTTCAGGTGATGAATATTTTTGGCCCCAGTAATTCATGAAACTGTCTACTAAGTTGTGGAGAACCTTGTGTCTGCATCATGAGATTCTTTTGAAATACTGAAGATTCTCAGAGTTAAGTGCCTAATATTTGCTGGGTCCATGTTTAGACTACGCAGTGGGGAAGATATAGCAGGGGGCTAACCATCTCATAGAGGAAATAAAGACAAGGACAAAAATAAACTCTAATAACAGGCATAGTATGATAAGTCTTAAAAAAAAATTATTGTGGTTCTGTCCTAAAAACAGCTGGGCTTCAAGGCCTGGCCTGTGGCTTATACTTTACTAGTCACAGACTCTCAAAATAACATTTTCTAATAGGTCTTTAAGTTAGAGAATGAAAGAAAAAATAGAGATATAAAGTATCTACAGTGTGCAGAGCACTGTGCTAGGAGGAATAGAAAGATAATTAAGATCCTGCCCTTTCTGCCCTTGAAGTTTAGGTAGGAGGACAAGACTAATATACTGATAGACATAATGCAGAACAAGAAGTGTTTGAAAGTACAGTCAAAGTGTTGCATGAGGTCTGAGGAGGGAAAGTCATTTCTGAATGGCAAGATCAAGAAGTCTCACGGAAGGTCATAGGTTGATCTGGAAGAAACCTTAAATGTCATCTAGTGCACCTTCATTTTAGAGGTGAGGAAACTGGAGGCTAGAGAGGTTAATGAACTTGTCCAAAGGTCTATCATGATATATGAACTGAGTCTTTTAAGACCCAGCTGTTGACTGACCTCTGTCTTTGAGTATCCTGAAGACTCCCCATCTGCCTTGCTACCCATTCACCTCCTTCCTCCCCCTACCTTGCCCAGGGATGTGATAATCAAATGAATAGTTAAAAAAAGTCATAGCATTCTACTGTCCTATGGCTCCATTCAGAATCCTTGTGACTCAGTTGCAGGCTGTCTGGATAGAAGCTTCTTTCCATGGGTACCACTCCTTGTTCTCTCATACCCATCAATGTCAGTCCAGTTCCTGCTGTGGCCCTAACCAACTCCCTTCCATTGGCCCCTATGGAGCCCCCATTCTACTGGTAACAATTTTCTTCATGTTAAGCTTGTTCCTCTCATGTTCCACTCATCTCTTTGCAGTCACAGAAACCTGGACCTTCCCAGAAGACATGATATCTTCCTAACTGTAGATGTAGATTCTTCCATCCCCTCTCCCTGCCCCACCCACGCACGCGCACGCACACACACGTGTTTTGAGCCAGGAGGTGTAAGTATGCTTCTTACTCCTCACTTCCTCTTTCATAGTCTCTCCTCACTTTTATTCATCAACCTCACTTTCTTTGAGGTAAACTCCATCTTAATAATATAGCACACTATCTGGACCCTGGTGGTTATTATCTACCAAGTGCCAGAGCATTCTTCCTCCTTTCTCAAGGCTTTCAGTACCTGATTCAGTTGTTCTCTTCTTTGTAACTTCAATCTTATAATTGAGAACTTCAATTACATGCATATGACCCCTCAAGAACACTTGTCTACCAATTTATCAAATTTCCTCAATTTAAGTGATCTGCACCTTCATTCTACCTCTGCAACTCACAGGGATGACAAGATCTTCAATTTAATCATTGCTTATAAGAGTTCCACCTCCAATGACCCTAACTCTTAAGTTACTCTGTCTTTTCTAAAGCCTCCTTTTCTTCCTTCTTACCCTATATATTTCAATTCTCCTAAACCTATTTTTGGCCTCATATACAATGTCCAGTCACTACATCCTCCCTTCTTTTCCTGACTATAACCCTTGCTCTGACTTCACTTTATTTCCTCCAAAATTCTGACCTTGTAGTTAATCAGTCCAACTTTACATTGCCCTTTAACCCACTGTCCCATTGCCATTCATCCTTTTCCAAATCCCAGCTCACCTGAATGATTGTAATAGATGCTCAAGTGACTTTTCTGTTTCTAGGACAGGGATTCTTAAAACTTTGTGTATGGACCCTTTTGCAACTCTGGTGAAGGCTATGGACCCCTTTTCAGAATAATGTTTTTAAATTCACAAAATAAAATACACAAGACTATAAAAGAAACCAATTATGTTGGGGGGAAAGCATGTATGTATATATATATATGCACAAATATGTATATATGTGTATATCTATCTATATCTATAACCAAATAGACATTCCTAAAGCAGAAGCAATAGTGTATCATTTCCCTGCACATGAAATTTCAATAGTTTTCTCTTGCCTCTAGGACAAAATATAAAACTGAATTCTCTTTATACTTAAAGGCTTTTGTTATCTGGCTCCAAACTACCTTTCTAGACTTATCACAAATGCTTTCCCTTTACACATTCTGTATTCCAGCCAAACTGTTTTACCTGTTCCCCATGTACATTACATCTTAGTGCCTTAGTATAGGCTGTCTCCCATGCCTAGAGGACAATCCTTCCTCACCTCTACCACTTAGAATCCCTAACTTTATTCAAAGAACAGCTAAAATGCCTCCTGCTGAAGTAAACATCTGGATCATTACTTTTGCCAGTGCCTCCCCTCCCCCATTACTTTGTATATATTTTGTATCTGTTTTCTGTATATGTGTTGTTTCTCTTTGGCAGAATTTAAACTTCTTGAAGGCAAGGACTTTTTCATTTTTATCTTTGTATACTTAGAGCCTGACACACAGGAGATATTTAACAACGACTGAATCAGTGGAATTTTGGTAAGTTGAGAAGGGAGGGAGGAGGGGATTAGGTCAATGAAAGCATCTTCTCAAGAATGGGAATGGGAAAAAATGTCACAAAACTCAAGTACAATGTATGACCCTTAGGGAACTGGGCCACTTGTTGTCATTTAACAATTAAAAATGGTTTCTATCTTTATGTATTTTATAATTGTATAAGTAAACCCATGTATTCGTAGAGGAAGAGGGAAGATGAGAAAAGGAAAGCAGACTTCTTGTAAATGAAAGCTAATAATCTGTTCTTTTTTTTTCTCTCAGAATGATTTGATTTTTTTCCTCATTATTTAGCACAAGATAGTGGTCAGGGGAATATGAAGGGTTTTTTGTTGTTGTTCACACTAATATCAGATACTATTCTCTCATAGGTGCTTGGATCTACTTCCAGGGGCTCCAGTTTTCTTCCTTATCAAAGAGTACCATAGCTTTAGATGGGAGAGCAAAAGTGTGTTCAGGTGATCTATTCAAACAGAATAACATTATTATGGATAACCCACAGGACTTCCCAATAGATTAAACAAGAGAGGCACATTTTCATTGTCTACTGTAGCCCCCTAAAAGGCTCTATCAGGGTACACAAAGTACCTTCAACACTGGCTGTATCTAGGGGAGCAAAGTATGTCCCTCTTGAACCCAATAGGCTCTTGCTATTTTAGATGCCAAAAGTTAATGAATGGGGAGGTGGAAGCGTTTATTAAGAATTCACTATGTATGAAGCCCTGTAGGAAGAAACACAACCCTGAATAAAGTCATGTCATTGATGCCAATGGTGTTGCTTTTGACATATTTCAACATGTGTCTGATATGCGACCAGTTTCCCTTTCTCCATGGCATCTCTGTGACCTAGAAAAGCTAAAGATTCTAGTGGAGTGGACTACTACTGTTTAGTGGCTAAAGATTTCAGGGGAGTGGGCTACCACTGTTTGTGACTAAAGATTCCAGTGGAGCAGGCTGCCACTGTCTGTGACTTTAACTCATGAGAAGTTGCTTCAAAGTCACTAGAGAAGACACAGTTCAGTGTGTCTGCTATGGTAGAATCTAAGACCATGATGACAAAGTACCAGAGAGTCCTAGTATTGAAAGAGGGATCTCAGTAGCCAGCTAGTCCAATTCATACATAAAAGGAAAATGGCTCTTATCTAACCTTAGCATGAAAGACTAGTCCATTTATTATAGTTGTTTAAAATAAAATATCTGACCTCACTTTCATTTGTAGACATTTAGAATAAATGAAAGTGTGGCAATATTGTCCTTACTTGATGCAGTGGTAAATTCTTCACCTCAAGGTTTAACTTCGTTTCCTTAGCTGCAAAATGAGGCAGTTAGACTTAACAGAGTTCTAAGGTCCTTTTTGTGTCTGACAGTCTGAGATTCTATGAGCATTAACCAAGTATTTATTGTAAATGCTTTTAATAAGACTGCTTGACTGAGGAAGAAAAGCCAGATAGATTAGTGTATAATTGGGCTCAGTCACATAGCTTTCATCACTGACACAGATGAGGTAGACCAATCAGAGATTTTTCCTAAATAAGCCTTGCATAGCAATGTAGGAAAGGAATGCTTTTAAGTATATTCATTTTATAAATCCCTGTCAAATGATTGATTGGGACATTAAAAGGTTATGAGACCATGACTCATATTATCGTTCAGTCACTTTTCAATTGTGTCTGACTTTTCATGACCCCATTTGGGGTTTTCTTGGCAGAGATATTAGAGTGGTTTGCCATTCCCTCTCCCATTCATTTCTCATGTGAGAAACTGAGGCAACCAGGGATAAGTGACCTGCCCCGGGTCACACACCACTAGGAAGTCCAAGGCTAGGTTTGAACTCAGGAACATGATTCTTCCTGAGTTCAAGCACTCTATCCACTGTGCCTCTTAGCTATCCCTGACTGGTATTAGTCATCTGGAATAAATGAGATAGTTGCTTCTCAGTCTTTAAAGCATCAACTCTTATAAGGTGCTTCCTGAAACAAGATGTAGTCTTTACAAGCATCCTCTCTTTTAATAGCAATTATAACACATTTACTCATCTCCTGAGGAGAGAATAGTCTTGTATTCAGGCATAATAAGCAGATAAGGGTAAAGACTTAATGCCAAAATGATCAGAATATGGATTCTGTGCTTGGACAAGAGTTTATAGGCATCAACTTGCTTAAAAACAGATCTGAACTAGAGAGAAACTGCCATGTGGCTAAATTAAATTTAGAAAGTGGTTTTTTAAGATGTGTAGATAAGGAAAGACTTCAGACTCTACCATGCTATCTAGCATTTCCTCAGTTTCTCTTGTGAGAATGTCTGAGGATAGAGAACCTTTGATAAAGAAAAATTATTCTGTTAGAATGTAAATGAATTTAAAGGGATTAATGTAAAGTTCTACATTTGAATTTAAAAGTCAACAAGTTGGAGAAGCTATGGCTATACAACATTTCCTGTGGAAAAAAACGCAGAGGTTGGGGGAGAGGGAGGAGGAGGAGGAAATGTGATATATTAAGGCAAATTCAACATGAGTCAATGATGTGACATGTCAGCCACAGAAGCCAATGTGATAATGATTGAAACTTAGTTCCCAGAAGGAGGGAAATTATATTTTGACTGCTTTCTATCCTGGCCACATACCTTCTGAAGTATTTTGCTTATTTCTGGGCAGTGAATTTTAGAAAGGATATTGACAAGCTGAAGTAGATCCAGAGGAGGGCAACTGGGAAGTTAAGGGGATGAGTTGTTTAGCCTGGAGAAGAAAAGTCTTAGGGACCTGATAGGTGTCCCAAAGTACACCAAAAGCCCCCATGTGGAAGAAAGTTTGATTTGCTTTGTTGGACTCCAAAAGGCAGAACTAAGAGCAGTAGGTTGAAATCACAGAGAAGCAGATTTCTGTTCCTTTGCAAGGGAAAAAGAAAAAAGAAAAGAAAATTCTTAATGATTAGTACTGTCTAATAGTAGAATAGATTGCCTTCAGCTGAAGTAGTGAGTTTTTCCTCCCTGGATTCCTTCCAGCAGGGATTCTAAGTACATTATAAGAGTTGATGCAAAACTGCTACTATTTCTCCCTCAAAAAAATTACCTTGAAGAGGGGAGTTAGCAATAGTACTGTCCCCTCAAAAATGAGAACCTCTGAAACAATTGTTAGACATAAAACAAAAGAAAATTCAAAAGGAAACACAAATAGGAGAGTTTTGAAAGTAGCCTGCCAAATTTATTATATATGTATGTGTGTGTGTATATATATCCTGAGAAATAACTTTTGCATCACAGTCATTAGACTCCTCTTTGATGAGATCATTTATGAAAGGTGTTTTGCAAGACTAAAAAGTGATCATCTGGTGTATTCCAAGTAAGGAATATTAGTCATGGTCTCATAGTCTTCCCAATGCCCCAATCAATCAACAGGTGATTCTTGTGTTAGAATAGCCCCTGAGGTCCTTTCCAGCACCATTATGCTGTGATTCTGTGATCAACTCCCACTGAGGGGGGCAGATCTTCCTATGTGCCATGTCCCAGTCTATACCAGTTTGCCTGAATTTAGTCCTGTGACCTAGAAGTGAAAGACACCTTGCCCTATAGCTAACCGACTTATGAATAATCTCCTAGCTATTCCAAACATTAACACATATCAGTTATGATTAGGAAGGCAATGACTCATTTCATATAATCAAATTACTATGTATGAGAGAACTGATAACTGAACTGATGTATTTTGGTGCAGTTTCCTGTGGGCCATCAGCTTCAGGAGAATTAAGGGCTAAAAGAATAAGAAAAAGATATCTATTATTGCCTGGTCTTATATCAGGTGTTTATATCTGAGTGTTGTGGACTTTGCTGGACTGTTTTTATATTGTTGGTGTAGTAAGGCAGACCTGTGTTTTGAGATACCTTTGCCCAAATGACAAGTCCAGCTAAATAGGCCTTCTCGCTTTTCCTCACAGAAGACACTCCAGCCCCCTTTTCTCTGCCTTTTACCATATCTGCAGTGTTGGCCCTTACCTCTGCCTCTTAGAATTCTTATTTTCCTTCAAAGCTCAGCTCATGAAACCTCTCCTGATACTTCTCTCTCTCCCCCAGCAGCTGTTACTGTTTCCCCCAAAAAATTACCTTGAAGAGGGAAGCTAACAATAGTGTTGTCCTCCCCAAAAAAGAGTGCCAGTGAAAAGTTTTGTTAGAACAAAAGAAAGTTCAGAAGAAACACAGGTAGAAGAGCTTTGAAAGTAGCCTGTCAAATTCATTTTATATAAATACTTAAATTATTATTAAATTTAAAATAATTTAAATATTTAAACAAATTAATATAAAAATATTAAATATTATATATGTATATATTAAAGCATCCATATGCAAGAGACTAATGGTTTCTCATACAATCTGTTTTTCTGTTTCATATGTGGAAATGTTTAGAGGCGGGGAGGTAATGTTTGATAAGTTCAAAATAAAAAAATACAACTTTAAAAATGTAGCTTGTTTATGTAAATTACATGTAAATGCAATGTCAGTATTAATTATAAACTGTCCTATCCTGGGACGTAACTTTTGCATCATAGTCATTAGACTCCTCTTTCTGTATGAAATGAGATAATTTATGTAAGGTGTTTTGCAAGTCTTCAAGTGCTTTATAAATATGAGCTATTATTATTATTGTGTAGCTAGACTTTTTGTTATTTTCTTGCTACCTTCTGAAGTCACTACATTTCATAGTCTTTTAACCAGGCAGCATAAGGATACTAGTAAATGCATTGGTCAAAGATGCAGAAGTTCTGAGTTCCAGATTTGATTCTGCCCGGTCCTTGCTCTCTAGACCTTGGTTTCCTCAACTGTAAAATGAAGAGTTGAGATTAGATCCTTTTTTCCATTGTCTTCTATCTAATAGTTTGTGCTCCATTAGTTTATAGCTTAAAATATATCTTTAAAAAACTATTCTTTGGTTTGTTGTTGCAGTAAAATGTAGACCAAAATGTATCTAAATGTTCATGGGAAAAATCTACTTTAGCATCTGGATACAAAGTAGGAAACATATTATTTTAAAAACCCAGAGAACTATCCTATTATGTTTAAAACATTCCAGGGTCTTCTACATGAAACAATACTCTGGTGACCAAAGTAGTGGCTTCTGAAGCTAGGCTGATGGGACTACAGACTCCAGCTAATTAATACTTTTTGCATTGTTTGCACATTTGGCATGTTTGCTGTCTGACACGCCAACCTCGTAGATTCTAAAAGTACCATGAAATGGGGATATTTATTCTATGGTAGATAAGAGGTTAATTTACACAGTAGTCTATACTATTTTGCATACTTGTTTTATTTCTCTACCAGACGGTAAACTCCCTGAGCTGACCTTTGTAAGCACCTTTGTAGAACCAAGACCTTGCATGAAGTAGGCATTTGAGAGTTTGAAACAAATTGAAAACACACAGAGAGAACTTTGCTTTTTCAACACAGTAAGACAATAGTAAACTCACAGAATCTCCGAGCTGAAAGGGATTTTCAGAGGTCATCTAGTCCAACCTGAAATGAATGCAGCCCTCTCTACTTTGAAAGCTTCCAGTGACAGGAAACCCAATGACTTTGGTGAGCAGCCTCTTCCATTTCTGGACAGTTCTAATTATGAAGCTTTTCCTTAAATTCAACTGAAATAAACCCCTAAAAGGTTCTTGTTTTGTGTGTTTGGATGTTTTTAAGAATTATATCCCATATGATGTGTGATCTCATTTCATGCCAAGCAAAAAACAATAAATTACATTAGAAGAGATCACAGAAGCAAGTTTCTCCTGAAGAGTGATGGTTAATCATAATTGGACTTACTTTAGAAGTAATCTTGACCACTCAAAACAATGTCAAATTGGTAGCTGTTTGATTTTCCAAGGCTAGCATTTATATAATTGATGTCATGCTGCAATGGTTTGGCAAATGTTCAGAAGGTATATGAATCAAATAACATTGAAGGAGATCCAAATCACAAAGCCGTGCTGACTCCATTTAGATATAGACGGTAGTTTTTGATTACATGATCAACTAAAAAAGCCTTCCCATGTTAAATGTCTAAGTGTTAAATAAATGTGCTTATTAGAATGACCGTATTTTCAAGTTAAAGAACTCTTTCAAAACGCTCTAGCTTAATTCTTAAAGGCCAGGGTTTGCCTAATAAGATAGCTTACATGTGTAATTATGTATGTGGCGAATCTATACATAATTGAAGCAAAAGTCCTTAACTCCTGCTCATTTAAATAGAATGATCTTTAACTTTCAAGGGGTTTTCTATTCCCATAAGTACTTTTTAGGAAAAAAGCTCTTAAAAAGGCAATATATAAATATTCTTCCCATGTGATGTTTAGATGATGTTCACCACTATGAAGCATAAATCAGAGCACAGACTTAGAGACAGAAGGGCATCTATTCCAATTCCATCAGTTTACAGATGACAACATTTTGGCCCAGGGAGGATAAGTGATTTGCCCAGGTTCACCCACTTAGTGTATATCAGAAGCAGGGTTTGAACCTAGTCTGATTCTCTAGCCAGCAGATAAAGTAGTTACTAATCTGCCAAGCATTTACGAAATGCCTGTTGTGTGCCAGGCACTATGTAGGCACTGGTCATTACAAATACAAAGGATGAAACAATTCCAACTCTAAAGAAGCTTATATTTCAATGGGAGGGTTACGTCTAATAATAGCATATTCTCTCTGAGCTCTTTATCCAATTTACTCACATGTAGGGACCCAGCTTCATAGTGTGAATGAAACAGGCTTCAGCTTTCTTTCAGGACAATTTTAGAACTTGTATAATGTCATTTAAAAAATATTTTTACTATTTAATGGAAAAACTAATTGTATAAACTTAGGGCTTACTTTAGGATATTCACCTTATTCCCCCTCCCCCCCAAAAAGCTTGGGTTATTACTAATAGCACAGAATGTAAAAATTGGACCTTTCCTCAAAAAAATATTTTCTGATGTTTCATTATATATTTGATTTGACAAGAAAGCTTCATTACATATTTGATTTGATGTGTAAGGCATTAAACTGGGCACTGGGTTAAAAATATAGGCTGCTTGCAATACAGAGCTCTAAGTTATGATTAAATGAAGGCACAGATGCATGTCTGTCAAATCTGCAAGTGATTTAAAAAAACTGGGCAGGATAATTAACGCTTTGAATAATATGATCTGTACCTGATCTAATAAGTTGAAATTTGCTTGAATGAATGAAAAGCATTTATTAAGGGCTTACTATGTGCCAAGGAGTTTGCTACGTGCTGTGGATACAGAAACAAGAACAAGATAGTTTTTGCCCTTGAGAGTGCTTATGTAGTCTCATGTAAATGGTTGTCAGCCAAGGTTTGGTTTTGGTCTGAGAAGTGGCCTGGAGGGTAAATGAAGTTATAGACAATTGATTGAAGCAAGCAATAGAAAAGGTGAGGAGGGGTAATTTTTTTTAAGGATCACACAGACCACATCTCCTATATTATTTAGGAGATGATCTTTGGTGGGTTTTTAGTCTTAGTTTTTTGGTTTTGTTTTTTGTTTTTGCAACAGCAACTCTTATCCTGTGGTTAATTTGGTAATAAGTCTTTCTAACTGAACCAAGTTTATCCTTAGAGAACAGGAATAGGTTGCTAACCGCTTTTCTTAATTTGGTAGAATTTATTAAAGCCTGTGCTCCACTGGGTCCCTCCATTCCATAATGAGGTATTAGAACATTTTTTTTTTTTTGTGAAGAAAGATCAAGTTTAATAAAGTTAACCAAGATTAGATCCAAACAAGAGATATGAAAAGGAATTTCGCCCACCTTCTTTGCAGGTGTGGCAAACTGTGGGCGTGCAGTACCGCATACAGTATCATGCTTTTTTCTAACATTGGCTAATTTTGATGAATTATTTGAGTTTTCTCTCTCTTTATTATTTGTTTGAAGGGATGGTTTTCTGAAAGGGATAGTGTAGAGAAGTATGCTGAGAGATGTAAGTGATTAAAAATGAAATCTAAAAATTTTTTATTTTTAACATTTTAAGTGGGCTAAATGTGAAGTCCTATACCTGGATTGTTTGTTTTTGTAATCAACAGTACAAGAATAATATGAGAGAAGCGTGGCTAGAAAATTTCACGTGGAAAATATTTGTTGGATTTAGTGGACCATTACTGCAATGTGAGTTAACAGGGTGACAAGGCTGACAAAAGAAGCTAATGCAGTAGCAGGCTACTACTAGTAGAGATTTAATATTTAGAGTGGAGATGACAGGCTCACTGTACTCCAACCTAGTGTGTTTAGTTCTGGGTTCCATTGTCCACAAAAAGACTTTGCCTTCATTCTGTATGCTCTGGTTTGTCAATCAGGATGATGAATGAATGGACTGAAAGTCATTCCTTAAGGTTGATTGTTAAGAAGAAAAAAATGAGGCTCTTCAGCATAGTAGAGAGAGGGATTATATAGACTGAGGGGTGGGGAGATAACTGCCTTCACATATCTGAAGGGCACCCATGGACACGAGAAATTTTGCTGTGCTTGGTCCCAGAAACAGAGCTAGAAATAATGAATGGAACTGAAAGGATTTCATCATGTAAGAATAGAATAATGGGCCACATTTACTTGCTTTAAAACACTTTCTGTACCTTTTAAAGCCCTTCAGAACCAGGCCTCTCTTTTCAGCTTCTGTTTGAGGGCTATCTTACTCCATTAGAATGTATTCTCCTTGTGACCAGGGACCATCTTTCTCTTCCCCTCCCCACCCCCCTGCCACTCCATCCCACTTATATTTGTAGTCCCAGCATTTAACACAGGACCTGGTACATAGTAAGCACCTAGGAATGCTGGTTCATTGCCTGACCCTGAACTCTGTAGTCCAGACAAATGGGCTTTCTCTTTGTTTCTCATTCCCAAAGGCATCTCTGTGCCTTTGCATTGGCCGTCCCTGATGTCTGTAATGCCTTGCCTTCTCACCTGTACTTCATAGGATCCCTCTTGTCCTTCAGAACACTACCAGTGAGGGGAAGCTCAGTGGTGCAGTGGATAGAGCACTAGTGCAGGAGTCAGGAGGACCTGAGTTCAAGTCTCACCTCAGATACTTGACACTCACCAGCTGTGTGACCTTGGGCAAGTCACTTAACCCCATCCTGGGTCATCTCCAGTCATCCTGATGAATATCTGGTCACTGGATTCAGATGGTTCTGGAGAAGAAGTGAGGCTGGTGACCTGCACAGCCCTCCTTCACTCAAAACAAAGTCAAGTGCAAGTCATGTCATCATTTCTCTGATGGCATGGTCTTCTTTGGCAAAGAAGGACAAACACATAAACACTCCCAATTTGAAGCCTGTTCTGATCTCTCCCAACTGCTAGTAATGCCTATCTTATCTTAAACTACTACTATCTTATATTAAACTTACTTATTCCACATGTATCCATTTACATGTATGATGTTTCCCTTATAGTGTATAAAGTACTTGATGTTAGAAATGATTTCATTCTTTGTGTTTATATCCCTAGTACCTAACATACAGTGGAGACTTAATAAATATTTATTGATTGATTATTCCATTTGACCATTTGGTTGGGGGAGGAAAAGGCTTCCTCCATAAGTGGAATAAGTTTAATAAAGTGGAATTGTTGTGGTCTAGGGGTGCTAAGAACACTGAAATGACAGGGCAAAGGGTACGGGACTGCCTGGAAGGAATTCAACCACTCAAGCCTTCTTTCAGTCAGACAAGGTTTATTATGTTGCCAGTAGAAGCAGGTGGGATTTTAAGCATTTGAGCAATTTAATGGGGCAAGATAGACAATTTTATACAGAAAGACTGTGGGAAGATCTGGATGATATTAAAGAAAGACAAGTCGCCTGGGGTGGGGCCAGTTGCAGACAACGAGGGCCACAAAGAGAGGGCAGTTAAAAGGATTACGGACTGGAAAGTGTCAGGTACCTCAGGCAAATGCCAGAGATCTGGATTCAGGGGCTTTGGGGTTCAGCTCACAAAGACATGGTCTTTTCTTTTTAGGGGTTGAGCGTGAATCCCATCTCCTATCAGAATGGGAAGGTGAAGAATGGGTGGGCTTCCCCACACCCGTTAATTGGCATTAGTTTAGAACCTGGTGACAAGCCCATCTCCATAATACTCTGGAAACAAAGGTAATTTGGGAGATTTGTCTTTCAGAGAAGAACTTATGGAACATTACATAAACCTAATTGACTGGGTCTTTATTCTTGGCTTTCGACTCTATAGCACCAAGTCTGGAAGCACAGAGATACAAAAATATATTGGCTTATACATGATTCTGCATGTTTAGAATGCTAAGCCTACCTATCGACAAATATTGTGTAAAACCATGATGCTAAAAAATTCCCTTTAATAAGCGATAAGACAGTTTCCTCTCTTCTCCTCCCTATATTCTTTTCATTACTCTGTAGCCAGCTGCTGTAGCCTGTATGGTTTCTGTAGGCTCCAGGCCAGCTACCATACACAGGTAAAGGAGCAGACAGCTGATGAAGAAATAGATAACTCAAAGGTCCAATGAGAATTCCTTGCCAAGTAGCGCCATTAAAATTGGACCCATCTGTCTCTGTCCTCCAGCTGTCTCTGGGAAATGGTCTCACCCAATCAACCTAATTAGTTAGAATGAAGGGGTTTTACTGACTACCTGAGAATAGCTCTGAGACTCTGCAATTTAATCAATTCAAAAGGGAAAACTTCTTGTGAGGACTTGAATCTGTTTTTGAACCTCAGACATTATCAGAAGAGAAAATGTTCTGCCAAATTTCCTAAAGGGCTAAAATTAGGGTTGCCACACTGCGAAGAAATGACACTCCTTTCTGTTAAACCATATGGTTTTTCAAGGTCTCATCCACCTTGGTTAGCATACTAGTTCATAGTTTGGTTACAGTTATTTACAAGCTGGAAAGTAAAACTTCACAAGATAAATTAGCTCTAGGTATAAATGTACTTTTTTTTTCTCCAGGTGCTCCATTAATACTCAGTAAGAAGCTTGTCCAAAGTGTTTTATTCCTTCCTACTTTAATTCTCTAAGGCTGTGATCTGTTTGCTGAGCCACCATTCAGCATCTTTGAATGATTGTCAATCTGTCAATCTTTCTTTTTATTTTTACAAGGGAAAGCTCATCAGGTGAGGTGAGGGAGAGATATATTCAGAAATGATGACGAAATGAAAACCAGAGATATCAATAAAATGCTTTTCTAAGTGGAACATTATGGAGAGCGCAAGAGGCACCACAAGACTAAGAGAAGGTCAAATGTTTTCCAGTCTTCAAAAAAGGAAAGAGTGTAGAATTGAGAAACTGTAGGCCAGTGAGCTGAACTTTGATTCCTAGAAAAATTCTAGAATGCATTATTAAAGGGATTGTGAGTATCTAGAAAAGGAAACAATGATGACATGAATCCAGTCCATCAACAATACAGAGATGCTAGATTAACTCTCTTTCCTTCTTTGATGGGATTAATAAACTCAGAGATCAGGGGAATAGTGTAGTTATATTTTGCTGGGGTTTTTTGTTTTGGTTTGGGTTTTTTTGCAAATCATTTGACAAATTTCTTTCTATTCCTGTATAAAAGACTGGGAGACGTAGACCAGATCATAGGACAATTTAGATGGATATGAAGCTGACTGAATGGCTGGATCCAAATCACAAGCTTCATATGAGTCAAACACTGACCAACTGGAGGACCACAACGTAATCTAGGGAAAGACTGATGGACTTGTGGGCTTTGTATGGGATAGTGAGAAAGGAGTTGCTAGTTCCACTGTTCTCCATCTTGGTCCAACTGTGTCTACACTTTATATCTGGAGAAGGCAGCATTACGTTACAGACTACTGAATTCAGAGTTAGGAAAGACATTGGTTCTAATTCTGACTCATGCTTACTAGTTGTGTGACCTTGGAAAAGTCATTTAACTTCTCTGAACTTCAGTTGCTCCATCTATAAAATGGGGATAATAATATCTACCTTGAATAGTTGTTTTGAGGATCAACTAAGCCAATTAATACATATGATGTAATGCACTTTGAAAATCTTAAAGTGCTATATAAATGGGAATTATTCTTATTATTATGGCCAGAACATTTTAGGAACAATGCTGCTAAACTGTAAAGTGTCCAGAGGAAAGCACTTAGGATGGTGATAGAGCTGGTATTCATGTTAGTAGGGAGACTGGGTTGAAGGAAATGAATGCTTAGCCAGAAGAGCAGAGGTGGGGATCAGGACAGCCCTCTTCAAATATCTGAAGGCCTAATGTGTAGAAAAAGGATTAGATTTGTTGTTTGGCACCAGTGGGTAGAGCTAGGAGCAACAGGAGAAAGTTATTAAAGAGGTGAAGAAAACTTTCCTAACAATTTGCTGTCCCAAAGAGGAATGGGCTGTTTTGGGGCATAACAGGCTCTTACTCATTGGAAGAGCATCTCATTAAGGAAAGGTGGCCGACCACATTTGGCCATGTTGTAGGGAAGATGTAACTGATTACAACTTAGACTGGATGACCTCTGAGGTCACTAGAAATTTGAAAGGTATGTGACTCTGTTTGTACTTAGTTGTCATATCTGTTACCAGTGATCTTTTTTTTTCTGTGCTTGTCTCAATCCCCTATAGAACATAAATTCCATGACAACAGTGTTTTGGTTTTGTTTTTTTTTAATCTCTGTATTCCCACTACCTGGTTAAGTGCCTATAATAGTCATTAAATGTGTGTTTGAGTTGAACGGACCATTTAGAATAGATATTATAATAAAGACATCAGAATTTTAAACTGATTAAAAAAATGTACATGTACATGCACATTTAGACTCTTGTGTCAATTAATAAGCATTTATTAAGTCGGTACAATGGACCAGCTGCTGTACTTGGTCCTGGGGTCTACAAAGATGGATGCTGTGTAAGCCCCTAAGAAGACAGAAATAGCAGGGGAAATCACGTGAACATATAAATATATTTTTAAAATAGAAGGTAATTTTGTGGGGGAGGCTAGTGGCTATGAGAGGGGTGCTCATAGAAAAGGCAGCACTTAAGCTTGGTTTTGAAAGAGCCTAGAGATTCTAAGACATGGAATAGAGGAGGGAGGGCATTGCAGGCCTGCATAATAGCCATGACCTGAGCAAACTACAGAGGTGGGAGGTATATTGATAATACAGAAAGGAAAGCAAGAAGGCTAGTGTGGGTGGGCTCTGGGAAGCCTAGGAAAATAGATGAGAAGAAGAGCTTGCATTTTATCGTAGAGGTTAAGAGGAGCCATTTGGAGCATCTTTAGCTGCGGAATGACTTGATGAAAAAGAAGGCATTTGAGAATAAGGAAATGAGTTAGAGTAAATGCATTCTCAAAACCCTGAAGCCATATTAAAGGACTATGGAAAGACTCAACCAGTCTTGAAATGTTTAACCAATAAACATATAATACGCATTGTCTCCTTTTTCCCCTCCAAAAGCAAACATGATTTCCCTCAAATTTCACTTTTGTTTTTACAATTTTCTAATTTATTTAAAATATCTTGCATATTAGGATGAGGGAATTTGGCCAGAAATTACCTTAGAGATTATCTAGTTCAAAATCTTCATCTTCTAGTTGAATAAAATGAGAGAGAGGAGGGGGGATTTCATTAGGGTCATAAGAGTAAGCAAGAAGACCAGGATCCAAAGCCAGGGTTTCTGACTGCAAATCTAAATGTTTGGGTTTTATCTTCCCTGGTAGACTAGAAACTCCATGAGGGCAAGGACCTTATCTAAACTTTGCCTCTCCCTGAATACCCAGCACAATGCTCTGCACACAATATACATTTGTTCATTTATTTCACCTATATTAAGTGTTTAAAGGTTTTCAAAAGAGTTGCCTCTTAGTATTTCATGCCTTATTAATTGCTTAAACAGCTACTGCTTTTTAAAAATGCTTCTATTGTGAGTCTCCAGACATCACTGGACAATGTATTTCTCTATGATAAAGTAGAACAGATGAATTGGTTCAAGGTCAGAAGATTTATGTCAAAATCCCAATTCTACTTGTTCCTTGTGTAACTTTGTATAAGTTACTTCATCTGTCTAGGCCTCAGTTTTAACAGCTAGTTGGACTCAATGACTGAGCTCTAAACTCTTCAATCCTATTATGAGAGAATTAGCTGGTCATTCATTCTGTATAATTACCATTAACAATAACATTTAACAGCACTTTAAGTTCACAAGGCAATCCAAAATTTTTAAAACATGTGTTAAGGTTACAATGGACCTTCCACACAACCCTGTGAGGTAGGTAGTGTTAAGTACTTTCCCTTGTTTAAGGATGAGGTAACTGAGATGCTGCAAGGTTGTCACTGGCCCCAGGTCGTAAGGCCATTAAATACAAGAGCTGAGATTTGAACCTGTTTTTTGCCTCCTTTTTGAATGTTCTTTCCATGACATCATGCTTCCTGAAACATCAGTGTTTTAAGTTGCATCTCTCTTTAAGATCAGACAAAATACACACACACGTTTGGAGGGGTGGGTAGTACAAAATGAATGTCTTTAGTGCAGGGACCTCCCAGTATAGAAATTCCTTATCCCACAGACAGATTAACTACTCATATGTTTATCTTCATACCTATATGAGTGTGAGTGCAGAAGCATATATATGTGTGTCTATATGTACATACATGTGTGTATATATGCATATACACACATATATACATATATTCACATATAATACATATGAATGAGAAAGGCAGTGTAACAAGCTAAGGACTGACTTGGGATTCAGGAAAACCTGGGTTTAAATCCCACCTCCAAGATGCTTCTCAGTGTCTGAGCAATTTTCTAAATTACAAAGTGTTTCTGATTTGCATTGGTGGAGAGAATTTGACACCAGGTATTGCCTATGTAGATGAACTAGTGGTTCGTCATGTATATACATATACATATGTGTGTATATATGTATATTTGTGTAAATATGTGAATATATGTGTATATACTATATGTGTGTGTATACAGATATAGTATATAATAAATATACACTAGTTACATATGCATTAATATTATATATACCAATATACACACACACATTATTTTTGTAGTATATCTCAAGCTTTAGAGAGAGTTAGGATTCAGGACAAGGGCAAGAGAGGAGAGCACTGGAGGTATGGGGCCAAGTGGTGAAGGGGGGCATGTGGGGATCATGCAGAAGAGGAAAGGATATGGGAGATGGAATGTTTCATGTGACGAATAGCAAGAATGTCAGTTTTACTACACAGCAGAATATAAGGGCGGAGGGTAAGTTATGATAAGCCAATTTTGCTTAGCAACTTTAAAACCTATCTATCTCCTTAGGTATGGAGACATAAAGATCTGAATAGATGAAAGGATTTCCCTTACGCATGAAAATCAGATCTCTGAAATATCAGAAATATCTCAATAGTTGTTGAACTTTCCCAATGTTAAACGTACATAAGGCAGGAAGGAATCTGCCACTCTCACACTGCTTTTTAATTCTGTGCGTCATCCTAAGATAAAGCTTTCCCCATTTGTCATCTTTGGTTTTTGAGTGGAAAATATAAGCATAAGAGTGTAGCAATTGTCTCATGAAGGCTGAAGTCACAGGGGTGGGGCAAAAAGGGGAATTAGTAAGTAGAGGTGGGGTTATGGAAAAATTATCCGGATGATGGAGTATTTTAGACTCTCCCCACTCTTGAATTTATTCATGAAGTTGTTTTTAGAAGAAGTTGTTTGGATCTTTTTAACTGTGTGGAAATTCATCGTATATTGAGGCCAATTCTGCATCAGCAGAAGTGATTTCCTTAGCACAGATAAGTCACTTTCATTACTAAGTGAATAATTTGGGGTCTGTTAGTAAACTTCTGCTGCACCCGAGTAGAATGAGCTGATCTGGCAGTCTAGCTCATTGACATAATTTGTCAAAAGATGACCACACATAGAGAAATCTATTCCAAACTTTCTACCTCTGTGATCTTGGGTTCTGTGATCTCTTGGATGCTTTGATATTTCAGAGATCTGATTTTCATGCGTAAGGGAAATCCTTTCATCTATTCAGATCTTTATGTCTCCATACCTAAGGAGATAGATAGGTTTTAAAGTTGCTAAGCAAAATTGGCTTATCATAACTTACCCTCCGCCCTTATATTCTGCTGTGTAGTAAAACTGACATTCTTGCTATTCGTCACATGAAACATTCCATCTCCCATATCCTTTCCTCTTTTGCATGATCCCCACATGCCCCCCTTCACCACTTGGCCCCATACCTCCAGTGCTCTCCTCTCTTGCCCTTGTCCTGAATCCTAACTCTCTCTAAAGCTTGAGGCCTATCTGAAGGCTTTTCTGAGACCTCCAGCTGCTATTGTCTCACTACCTCCTACATACCCCGGCTCATCAGCCGGTGACAAACCTGTGATCTTCTATTTATTTTGTGCATATTTTAATAGACATATATGTACACTCTCTCTCTTCAGTAGAATGTAGATCCCTTGATGCTACAGGTGTTTATTTTTTTAAATTTTGTATCCCCAGACCTAGCACAGAGCTTGGCTTACAGTAGATGCTTCATAAATGCTTGTTGATCGATTGACTGACTGTAGCCAGTTTCTCTTCAACTTGCTAGTTGGTCCTTGGATAACACATATGCACAGTCTGTCACTGGGCCTGCATCTAAAGACCTTTTAGTTTGATAGGACTTGCTGGAGAATGTAGCCTTTAAGATCTCAGTATCATCATCCATCTTTCATCATGATGAAAGCCATTCAACTTGGCCACCAATTGTAGCACTTTAGCAAGAAGGCTCATTAGTTAGGGATTTGGGCTTCCCTTAGTCTGGGGATGGGGAATGACTGAAATACAGATCCACACAAAGATAAGTTTGGAATCCACTAATTTAATATTCTTATTACAGGATGAAGCATATTCAGAAGGACACAGAACAGAGACTTAAAGCTTAACCATTCCTATTCTCATCACTTTTTTTTTTACTTGAACCTCTGGAAATCAAATCATTTGCACTGTGTGAACCCTGAAAGCTGGATCCCCTTGTTGATGGAAATGCCACAAAATCCAAGGGGAGAAAACACCTTCATTTCAACCCAGTCATTTGTGTTTTCCAGCGTACCCACTCCAGTTGAGAATGGATTTGACATCAACACTCCGGGCACCAAAGATCTGTGTCACATACCCTTGAGCAATGGCACTGTACTTTCAAATGCTAACGGTCCTTTAGACTCTTGCATGCAGCCCCTCTGCAATGCCACATCTGGCAAATCCAGCCCCTGTAGTGAAGAAGTCAAATATGTGTCTGCAGAGGGAGAAAACATTGCCTGTGGCTGGGGGGCTTTCACCCCTGATTGTTTACAGTTTTTTAATACACCCAAAGGAATACTCTTTTTCCTCTGCCTGGCCTCCTTTCTGCAGGGGATGACAGTGAATGGATTCATCAACACTGTCATCACCTCCATTGAACGTCGCTATGATCTCCACAGTTACCAGAGTGGACTTATTGCCAGTTCATATGACATAGCAGCTTGTGTCTGTCTGACCTTTGTCAGCTACTTTGGAGGCACTGGACACAAACCTCGGTGGCTTGGGTGGGGTATCTTGGTAATGGGGCTTGGCTCCCTTGTGTTTGCTTTGCCTCAGTTTACCACTGGTCATTATGAAGTGAACTTCTCAGAAGAGTTTGGAACATGTGGCTCAAATCAAAATATATCCTGTATAGAAAGTACCTCAAGTCTCTCCAACTACAGGTTTGTCTTCATGCTTGGGCAATTCCTTCATGGGATTGGTGCAACACCACTGTACACTCTGGGAGTGACCTATCTCGATGAAAATGTCAAGTCCAACTACTCTCCAGTCTATATTGGTAAGTGGAATAGCCTATCCATGAAAATCTTTCTTTTTGGATATTAAATACACATGGTGTGTAATTAATGGTGTGTATTAGAATGAAAAATGATCTATCTCCAAATGGGGTGCTATGAAAATATGTGTGTGTGTGTGTGTGTGCAACTAGCAAAATGTTGTGCTTTGCAGAGACAAGGCCTGCTAACAAGTCATCATTTTGATTCAGTTAAGTATCAAGTTGATCCTATAGCAAGGGAATTTACCAATGAGAGGAAAAAAGAGATAAACAAGTGACATATTGTGTTTAAAAAAAATTTAAGGTGTATGTGTGTATTGAGGGGAATGGGTAAGAATGAAATTCTAAAAGAGATTCATTATCTAAGTTTCTTATATAATAGAAAAAATGTAGTCAGCTTAAAAGAGGGTTGTGTCCTTTATAAGATCTGTCTGTGGTTGCAAAGTGCAGAGGTTCTTAATCTTTTTATATCAGGGACCCCGGACACAGTCTGGTGAAAACTTTAGACCCCTTTTCAGAATAATGTTTTTAAATAATTAAAGGAAACACTCAATGTTGGTTAGAGGTGAGTGAAGGTAAAGATATAATTATTTTTCTTATTCAAGTTTGTGGATCTCCTGAAATCTATGCACAGACTCTTTGAAGGTCTATGAACCTCAGGTTAAGAACCACTAACCTGAGAGTCACTGCCTCTGGGTTCAAGTCCTTTCTCTGCCACATAATAGCTGAGACACCATGGTCAAGTCACTTTTTATGCTCTTGGTGCTCCAGGCAACTTTTTAAGATCATACATTCAAGATGAATTATTTAACTAAATAGGTATAGAGAATTTTTGCATTGGGACTTCCTCAGAACATTATTTCCAGTCCCATGATTTAATTGATGTAGGGAACTTCCAATGTGATACTCTCTCTACCCAGGCAAGTCAGAACTATATGTATTTGGACCTGACTTGTGAGTTCATGGGTGTAACTCCCATCAAAGAGTTCTCCTCTTGGGGCACTGAGACTTGCCGAAGGTCACCAACCTATATGTATATATCAAAGGAAGTACTTGAATTCACATTATCCTGACTGAGTCTGGCTCTATCCATTATGTCTTGCTTGCCTCTTATCTATATATAAAATTGTATATTTTTGGTGTATAACATACAGAAGAGACAGCATGACATACATATTCATAAACATATGGATACATATACACGGATATGCTGGAGCACGCTTATACTGCTTCTTGAGAGGCAATTATTAAATTTTTAATGTGAGCATTAATTTATGTCTCAGAAATTAGCAAAAAACCTTCAAATCAGGGTTTGATTGTTTTGTTGATTGTCTAGACTTAAGAAAGTGATGGAGAAAATGCTAATAATGCAAATTAAACTTTTAATATGTGGCATACATACTTTTTTTAACGGAGACGCAGTAGTTCAGTGTTTATCAGCATGTGCATGTGCTCGCACATGTGTGTGTGTGGTGTGTGTTTGTGGGGGCCAGGGGCAATGGTGTAAAGGTTTTTCTGAATTGGTGCATGAGGAAATGCATGAAGTGTGTCCAGGAAATAAGTTCTCTATACAGTTCTCTCACTTGCCCTTCTAGACCCCATAAACGTGTAATTTGAAGAGAGCACATCATGGTCACTAGAACTAAACGTAGTACAAAGCCATTGCCATTAATGAAATAACACAGAGCACATGTTCCGAGCAACTTTGTAATTTTACTTTACATAGAAAGTACAGCATACGCTGTTAATGTTGAAAAAACTTGGAAACTTTTATTTCTTTCCCAAGAGTAAACTGGGGGTGTTATTATTGCATTTTTCAAACACTTCAGATGTTTTGAGTCATTCCAATCTAGCCTTTGTGTTAGATTTTTAGTTACAATGCTCAACTGAGGAACTTAGATAAATTTATTTCAGGGCTGAGCCAGTAGAGAATTCATAATTCCATTCAGAAAAAGTTGTAAGTTTAATTCACAAGACCAGAGACAAGTGTTAATGCCTTCCCATCACTGATCAAAGTACTTCAATTGGTCTCCTGTGATTTAATGGTCCCACTTGATTGGAGGATATGTCTGTCTATCCATCATCCATCAGTCTGACTCTATGAAACCATTCCTGGACCTATACAGGTGAGGAAAATGTTGAGATACATGTGACCCAGCTTTGCATTCAGAGGATCATAGAGTTAGAGATAGAAGAGGCCTTAGAGGCCATCTAATCCAACTCCCTTCATTTTTGAGTTAAAGAAATAGAAGCCCAGAGAAATTAAGTTACTTGCCCAGGGTCATACAAGGAGTATAGGGTAAAGCAAAGATTTGAACTTACATCATCGAATTTCAAATCCCAAACCATACTTACCAAGACAGTATTTTCATGGGGAGGATATCCCAGATGAAATTCAAAATTGATCTCTTTGTATTATAGCCAATACTAAAAACATTTTTGGAAAATATACCCACGTATCATAAAGAGCTTTCCTGAAACCTCAGAGACTATCTGGCCTACAATGTGTCCAAATCAGAATCCCCTCTACTTCATACCCAGCAAATTGTTATCCAGCCTTTATCCAAAGACTTTGAGTAAAGGAGTCCACTAACTGTTGAGATACCTTTTGTCATTCATAAAATGGAGGAAGGAAAGAGGGAAAGAAGGAAACATCTATGCTAGACACTTAATAAATATTATCTCATTTGATCCTCACAACAACACAGGGAGGGAAGTGATATTATTATACCCATTTTATAGATAAGGAAACTGAGGCAAGCAGAAGTTAGGTGATTTATCCATAGTCACATAGCTAGTAAGTGTCTGAGGTCACATTTGAACTCAGGTCTTCCTGAGTCTAGGCTCAGTACAGTATCTACTGAGCCACCTAGCTGCCTCCAGTGGATGATCTGAGATCCCTTCCTCTTCTAAAAATCTCTGTGATCCTACTCAGCAGAGACAAAACTTGAACCCAGGTCTCTTCTCTTTCTACTACGTCATGTGTAGATCAAGGCTCTTTCCCCACCTTCCCCTCCCAAAGCCTTCCTAGTCCCAAAGGAAGAAAGAGACTGTACCTCAGACGTGTCAGAAATGTGAGAGCCTCAGTTGGAGTCATGTTGTGGAAACAAAGCCACGCTAATCCAGTGCAAACTGGGTAACCCCTTTTTAAGGAAAGTATGCCATCCCCCAATTTAACTGATCTGTTTTGTTTGTTTGTTAACAGCAATTTTCTATACAGCTGCAATTCTTGGCCCTGCAGCAGGTTACCTGATTGGAGGAGCAATGCTGAACATTTACACTGAAATTGGCCAACAGTAAGTAAATATAAATTGGTTTATTCTGTTTAGACTCAGACACACTTGATTCTTAATTATGTAGAAGAAGCCTTTTGGGAGGGATTATACCTGTTCCTTCTTTGCTATAAAGAACCCAGAGTGGGGAAACTTCCTCTGCCAATGTAAAGTGGCATCTTCTTTGTAATTTATAGTTGTAGAAATTGGATGAGGACATTTTGAGGTTAGGTGACTTGCCCTGGGTTACACAGACAGTATGTGCCAGAAGGAGGATTTGGACCAAGGTACTCCTTGATTCTGAGACCAGATCTTTATCCACGATCCCATGGCTGATGCTAATGGAAAGAAACCTGGTGGGTTTTTTTCTATGTGGCACCAGATTTATTTGCATATCCTTTGCTAAAGGTGATTTCTAACCCTAATTTTAGGTTTTATAGGAGTATATCTGTAGTAACTCTGACCACACACTTCACAGGAGCCTTGGAATCATAGGACACAGAGTTAGAAGGGGCTTCAGAGGTCCCACTCCTACCTGAGTCCCAAGGCTTCTCTAGAACTAGGGATAAAAGGCTACATTTTGCACATGAGAAAGGCCCCTCCAGTCCTCTTCCCATGGCCCCTCATACAAAGGGAGGAAGCAGGGTACAGTGGGAAGAATTAAGATTTGAGTTTTAATCCCTACCCTGCCACTTAATATCCTTGACCTTAGGCAAAATTAGTCATAGTAATTATTAGTATTCATAATAATAATAATAATTCTCCTAACTGCCATAACCACCCTTTCCTTTATATAAATGCTTAATATTATTATTAATATTTTATCAATATTACTTATTCTTTTAATTTAACAATTGGCATATTGCTAACATAATTGATAATAAAATTATAAACAATAATATAAAATAGCAAGAATTTATATAGCACATGTGTGTGTGTGCATAATATGTATGTATGCACATATATATTCTTATTTTATCCTTACAACAACTTGTGTGGTAAGTCCTATTATGATCTCTATTTTGCAAATGAAGAAACTGAGTCTGAGAGAAGTAAATTGACTTGCCCAGGGTGACACAGTTTTGAGTGTCAGAAGCAGGGTTCTAACTCAGGTCTTAACTGACTCCAAGTCCAGCACTCTAGTGCCCCCTAGCGGCACTGGAGTGCCAGACTTTTTTTTTATCAGTAACAAAACATGTGATGACTAAGCTGTTTTCCAGTGCTCACAGGGAAGAAAAACTTGTTGTAGGACATTATGAATGGGTGCCAGAGGGTTAAATGCCCTCCCAGTGGTGGTACTGGAACATAATCTGAGTTCTTTGAAAAGAGAGATTCAGCTAATAAAACCACTTTTTTAGTAGGCAATTGACATTCCAATATTTTACTTGAAATTCAAATTTCATTTTCTTTTATATTCTTCTCTTGTTGACTAGTTGACTTGTTTTTATCTGTATGGAGAGGTGGGTGAGTGGGAGGGAAGGGCAGGACCTCGGAAATCCTAACCAGAAGAAGAAGAAAACATGAGAGGCATCATGGCATGGCCTCAGTTTTAGAATCAGGAAGATCTGGATTCAAATCCTGCCTTTGACACCTGCTGACATCTCAGTTCCCTAAACCACTCTTTTAAGACCATTGATTACAGGCAATTACATAACAGCATCGGTCAGTCAACAAGAATTAGTTGAATTCTTCAAGAGTTCTTCATAGTGTAAGACCCAGAAAGTGGGAGAAGGGGGAAGGCCCTGAGAGAAGGAAGCCTTTCTCATAATGATTGAAATTTCCTGTTTTGTTGTTTCTTATTATTTGTGATTACCACACTCCACTCCTTTTCAGTGAGCTACTAATAGTTCCCCTCATTATATTTACTAGTCTTCCTTTTCCAAGCTGTCTGGTTGGATTTATTCTATATTTATGAGCCTCATTTCAGGCATTTCCACACCTTGAAATCTTTCCACAGATGGGACTTCCTTGCCCTCCTCGGTCTTTCTAAAGCTTTACAGCTGTTACAAATTCCAATATCTTGCTACATATTGAACAAGAGGTGTATCAAATGTTGCTGCTGTTAGATGCACAAAAAATGTATGGCGGATGCCTCACAAAACCCTTGCTACAACTGGAATTTCATTTCTCCGTTACCCTTTTCACATTCTTCTGGAAACATTAAAATAGGAGGCATTGCAATGATGTTCCTGGTCTAGAAAGCTTGCAGATGGCCTTAAAAGCCCTGCAAAAACTAAGCCTTCATCCCGTCCATGTTGAACTATTTCCTTCTTCCCCAACAGTTTTCTAGTCTGCTCCATTGCCCTGAATCTCTTTTAGGGAATTCAGCAGATAGATAAGGTGTGTGTGAGCAGCCTAGGATATTTGAGGAGGTCATAGCCAATGACTTCTAAAGTCTTTCCTAGCTCTAAAGATCTGACTCCCTAGCCACAAGTCATTCCTCTCATTTTCCTCTTCTATAACAGACCCAAAGCTCTCCTACTATCTTATTTGGTAACTCAGAGTTTCTTAGGGTTCTTACCAGACTCAGAGGTGTAGGATTCTTACCAGCACAGAACCTAGAAACAGACGCAATGTGGTAAAGTATATCCAGTGTTGGATTCAGAGTCAGAGAGACCTGAGTTCAAATCTATTTCAGACACTAACTGTGTAACTAGCAAGTTGCTTAACTGTTTGTCTCAGTTTACCTATTAGTAAAATGAGCTGGAGAAGTAAGTGACAAAACCATGCCAGCATCTCTGGCAAGAAAACCCCAAATGGGGTCAGAGAGAATCAGACGTGACTGAAATAACTAAACAACAACAATAAATCTATGCAAATTGTTTCACCTCTCTGGGCCTCAGTTTCTTCATCTGTAAAATTAAGGAGTTAGACAAGATGACTTCTAAAGTTCCTCCCAACTCTATCGTATTATGAGCAGTTTCCACAGTGGAGCTGAATTGGCAATTAGAGTAAAATTCCCCCAAATCGTTTTCTTCTTATTTACATTTTCAGTTAGAACAAAACATTTTTACATGTGAGTTACAACTGAACTTGTAAAGGTCTTTTGCTGCAAACTTCCAGCTGGTTTTCATTGAGCCTCTCTGCTCCCACTTAGAAAATTTTATGAGGCCCCAGATATGCAATCTGTTCATCTCATTTGAACTGCTTTAGTTTTAATGACTGGGGGATGAAATACACTGCACTTGCTCATCCAGGGAACGCCTGCTGATCCTAGACCTCAAAATAGGAAGCCTGGTATCTGTGGGCCCCATTTTGATTATTCTGGAGAGAGATCAGATTACTGTAGTTCTTCACACTAATATTTAGAACTAGGCACATTAGCTGGAAAGCATGGTGCCCAAATTCATCATTAGAATTGCTTGAAAGCCACATGGTGTGGTGGAAAGAGAGAAGGCCTTGGAGCATTGAGTTTGAAACACAGCTCTTAGATCCCTTAATAGCTGTGTGACCTTGGGCAAAGCCTGGACTGCTCCATGCCATGCCACTGCCCATGCCTCCCTCTTTTCCACATCTCCTTTATGGAGAGTCTTCTCCTCATTAGAACATAAACTTCTTGAGGGCAGAGATAATCTCGCTTGCTTGTATTGATATTTTGACCACTTAGCACCGGGCTGAAACATAGGAAGCACTTAATTGATGCTTTATCTCTTTGTCTACCACCTATTTATCTACTTAACCTACCTATCCACTTACCTACATTGATCCAATCAATATTCCCCCCATCTGAATTCCCTCATTTATAAAATGGGGATGATATTACTTATGCAACCCACCTCACAGGATTGTGAAAAGAGTTTTACAAACTGTACTATAACAAAGAGGTAGTGGGGTGCCTCAGAAAGAGCAATGAATTTGGAGTAAGTGAACCTGGGCTCATATTCCACCTCAGTCACTTTCTACCAGTGTGACCTTAGAAAAGTCATTTAACCACTCTGAGCCTCAGTTTCTATATTAGTAAAATGACAGGGTTGGACTAGATGGCTCCTAGGGAAACTTTCCAGTGTTAGTCTAGATCCATAGGCATCATGGGAATAGGAGCAGCTTTTATTTTTTGCATCAGAATAAAGAATATATTTATCAATATTACATACTTGCTTAGAATAATCAGATCCCATTAGAAAAGTATGTGAAGAAGGGGCATAGAGCTAAGGTGTGTACACTTCTGGCTGGATTTATGATAAACAGTGATTTGAGACATCACTTTCTTTTTTCCCCCTCCTTCAGGACTGAACTAACTACAGAAAATCCTTTGTGGGTTGGGGCCTGGTGGATTGGGTTCCTGGGGGCTGGAGCATCTGCCTTCCTCATTTCCATCCCCATCCTTGGCTACCCTCGTCAACTGCCAGGTAGGCACTTCCTTTTCCCAGTCCTTCTCCTGTGGACCCAGATGGCTGAGGAGAAGAAAGTGAGCTTGCTGACCCTGCACAGCCCTCCCTCACTCAAATCAAAGTCAACTGCAAGTCATGTCATCATCTTGACGTCATGGTCCTCTTGGAGAATGAAGGACAAACACAACAACCACCTGTTATAAGGCATCTTGGAGGGGCAACAATGAGAATCCTGTGCAGGGACAGGGAGCCCACACCTCCCATCTTACCTTTCCCTTTGACATTGGAACAATTGGTCTCTGAAAGCCTTTCAAGCCTCATTTCTAACATGATTGTTCTGGATTAGTCAAGTGTGTGAAGGACACTGAGCTGAGCTACCAGACTTGAATACTTCAGACCAACAGTTGCTAATTGTGCACAGGGTGGGGGAACCTGAGCCTTTGTGGCCTGTGGTTAGTCTCTGTTTTCCAAGTTAGCAAACCTTGCCTCTCTGCTCTTTCCATTTACCGTATACTGATTTATGAGTACACACAAATAAGAAAGAAGATACAGTGGTGACCATGCAACGAGTGTCTGGTTAAACAGTTTTGCTTTCCTCCATGCCCTCATCCTTAAGTTGCCCATTTCCTATTCTCATTCATCAGACAGGTATCAGACAGGCCCTCTGGAGCTGTTGGACATACATGAGAATAATTTCTTACTTCCCCACACACCCCCCTCCAAAAACTTCCACATTTTCTGTCATTTTTGCCCCTAAAACATATTGCTCAAAACTGCTGTCTCTGCAGAGTCTGAGTAGGCCTTCAAAGATGGTGAACTGAGGGAAAGTTAGAATTTGCAAAAATCTCGTGCAAACTTGATTTCCACGGTCTTGTCTCATTATTTCATAATGAGATGTGTGAAAAAATCTAAATCAACAAATATTGGCAAGACCTTGTGCCTTCAAGTTACCCAGTCTGAGCCATCTTATAACCACAGGCCTGAATGTCACCGTAAGGGAGTAGAGCCCATTGGTGATGATCAAGTGGAATTTTTAAATGGAGGTGTTAGAAATGCAGCTTGCCTGTCTGATCATTATGGGTATTCTCAATAAACTGACTTACAGGATACTTTCTCATTCTTGCTATTTGCCTTTAAATTTTCTTTTCATCTTCTTCCAGGATCTCAGCGATATGTGGTAATGAGGGTGTCTGAAACTCATCAGTTAAAGGATGGGAGCCATAAGACTGCATCTGATCCAGACTTTGGGAAAACAGTCAAAGATCTGCCTCTGTAAGGACCTGTCTCATCAGCCTTCTGGAAACACTGCTGCTGATGACTTTGATATTTGTAATGAACCTCTCTTAAACTGTGTCTTTCCTATCATGACTCCCCTAACCCCTCAGGGATTGAAATTTTCATTATATTTCCCATAATTCCCTTCCTGCAAAAGGGTTTATTTTTACATTGTAGAGATATATTAGAGACAGGTTAATTTTTTTTAAGTTATGTAATGAACAAATGATTAATTTCTAAACCTTTTCTTAAAGCTCAGATGTCACATAAATGTCTCTTTCTACTGATTCTCTGGTTTGGAAGTGGAAGAACAACATACACAGATCTTTAGAGCTAGCCACCCCTTTTCTGAATCTCTGCCTTAACAAATGGGTTTTGCTCTTAAAGAAAGGTCTGTGGTCCTCCCTGGGCAGCTTATCTTTGTTACAATCAGTCTGGGCACCAACTGCTAGTTAAATGCATCTTGCCCTGCTCAGCAACCTTAATGTTATCACTGTTAATAGTCTCGCCATGTGCTTGGCATCTGGCAGCCCTCACCCCATCCCACAGTGGTCTTTTATCTTCACAAATCAGATCTCACTCACATATATGGAATCATGGGAAATTTGCTACCAAATTAGCTTTCTCTAAATCAGAAGCAGGGAATGCCAGCAGGATTTGCCAGCACCAGGATGATGCAATTTGACCCACAAAGAAAATTTCTGATGATTATGAGTTTCAAGTGATTCCAGCAAGCTGAATTCTATGCTGACTATTTCCCATGCACAGCAGGGTGGTGTCAGGCTCATACCATTATCTCATGGGGCATTTAAAGGATTTGAGCAAGAAAACATTGTCTGCCTCTCATTTCCTTCTCATTTTTCTCCCCATCTGTTGGACAGGAAGTACATTTCTTGTTACGTTTTTTATTTCCAAATATTCATTTCTTTGTTTCATGTCACAGTGATTTCATCTCCCCCTCCCTCCAGCTTTTGGTTTAATTTGACTGTGTCCTTTTCCTTCAGAATTACTTAATGTATTGTCTTTGGTCTTTCATACAATGACAATGTAGTTCAGAATGGGATTTCCAGTGGACCTGACCTCCTTTTAGACACTCTGGAGATAGAATTCAGTTTGAAACAGTTTGGAAGCTCTGAGAAGCATTTTTTTTCTGAATCCATTAGTAAATCTAATTGGCCACATTAGGACTGGGGGCTTTCACTGTTCACTGTGGGAATTGATTACAACCACTGCAGGGGGCTAAAGGATGTTGTTAGGGGTACTGCCCTGTTTTCACTATTAGGGAGGAGTAGAATAAGTGACAGGTACAGAGTGATGTATTTCTGCAAAGTCACTCATTTTCTCCCTATGCCCTTTCTTCTCAGTTCTGCCTGTGACTGAGACAAGAGGCAGAAGAGAAGTAGAAAAAAAATCCAATGAGCCATATAAGAGCTTTAGACCATCAAATTCTTGTTAAAATTGAGTTTTTTAACTGTTTTTTGCCTGTCTCATATTTTTGTTTTTACCTTTAAAAATGATTTTAGAATATTGAGAACATGTTGGTAGCACTGTTCCATTGAGCACCCTAACACAAAAGCTTGACTTGGCCTCTGCCTTGAGATGAGACTTAACAGGACTCATGGAAGGTCCTGCACTTGAATTTTAAAACTATAAACCACAGAAGTATGGGACATAAGACACATAGGCAATGCAGGGGATAGAGCGCTGAGTTTAGAATCAGGAATTCTCATCTTTATGAGTTTAAATTTGGCCTCAGACACTTACTACCTGTGTGACCCTGGGAAAGTTGCTTCACCCTGTTGGCTTCAGTTTCCCCATTTGTAAAATGAGCTGGAGTAGAAAATGACAAACCACTCCAGTATCTTTGCCTAGAAAACCTCAAATGTGATCACGAAGAGTCAGACGTCACTAAAAAACAGCTGAACAGCAAAACACAGGTATAAGCTAGAGAAAGGCAAGCATGACTAAACAACCATTGGGGTGGGCAGGAGGTGGGAGACAGAGGCACGGTGCGGGAATCTAAAGGTTTTTAGTGAACCACAAGTTTAATATGAACCAAAAAAAGATGTAGTAGCCAAAAAGCTAAAGCTGTCATAGATTGCACTAATAGATATAAAATTTCCAGAATGAGGAAAGTGACTGTCCCTTTTGTATACTTGGCCCAGATCAGACAGCAACAGAAGAGCCTTATTCAATTCGTTGAGGGCTACACTATAGGAAGGATATTGGCAAGCTGAAGAGTATCCAAAGAGAGGTGGAGGATGGCAGTGGAGAACAGCCAAGATGATAAGAGAATCCTGCCATATAAAGATTAACAGAAGAAACTGGGGGTGTTTAGCTGTCCAAAAGTTGAATACAGAGAGTGGTTGACTACTTGAAGGGTTTTTGAAAGTGAATTTCTGTTCTGTTATGGGGTGGGTGATCTAGCAATCCATTAAGGTCGCTGTTAACTCTGAGACTCTATGAAGTTTGCCAAACTCTTGTCAAAGATCGGTTGCTCTCATAAATCTTAAGGTCAGCATGTCCTCTCTCTGGGACAGTAAAGAACAGTTTCTTGTTATCACAATTGTTAAAGCCAGGTTTGAGTTGTCTGAGATTGATATTCAACTCTCTCATTTTAGAGAGAAAGAAACTGAGACCTGACTGGAGAAAATGTTCAGTCTAGATCGCAGTCTTCTGGCTCTAAGTCCATCATTATTTCTACTACAATTAAGGATAAAATATGAAATTAATTCTCAGCATATTTGGACATTTGGAAAATAATAAGGATGAAAGTAAAGAGAAGGAGCTGGTCTCAGAGCCAGGAAGATCTAGGTTCAGGACAGACCCTGGTCACATACTGGCTGTGTGACCCTGGGCAAGTAACTCAGGTTCTCAGTGCCTCAGACAACTCTGCAAGACTCTTAAGTGACAGAGGATACATTGATCTGCTTTAGTAAAGGTTTTGGGGGCTGTTGAGTTGTTTTTTTGTCTCTGGGTAACTCCCTACATTAATGAAATTATTTATTGGTTTTCTTTCCACCCACCCCCTCAAAAAAAAAAAAATGAAACCACAATTTAATCAGGTCTTCCCAATTAGTTGGTCTTGAGATAAATTATTTGTTTCATTAAAGGTTAAATGTCTGAATACTTCACTGAACCAGCTGCTGTCAATAAGATTAATTCCAGAAGAAAAATGCCATTTCTCAGGATCATAACTTATCCTCTAGGGAAATTAAATCTGATAATTATAGCTGAGAAAAAGCAGATAATAATAAAAGCCTAGGAAACTTTAAATGCCACCGCAAACATTCTCCTTATCTCTTGTTATTTGTTTGTGAGCCCTCCCTAAGATCTCCTGTTATTTCCTTCCATGAGAGTTTAGGTAAAGTCATGTGGAAGGAAGTATAGTTTTCCAAACCCATTGCCTGAGTTCCTGTAGCCCTGTGCCCATTTTATTCAAAGAACTTTCTGTTATCAGATGACCATAACCTTGAGAGCTATTAGCTGAGCCTTGTTATTGCGTTGGAATAGAAACTAGAAGGTACTATTTTTACCAGAACACAAGCTATTAACCTATTGAGGAATACAAAATATACAAATAATAACTTTGGCTGCCTGGGGAGAGTTCCACAAAACATGCCTGACACAAGCATTTCAAATATACCCTTATATTGCCATTTTAAAAACTTCATTTGGGGGGACTAAGTGGGAAGGGACTTTAGACCTCGAAACATGAAGGGAAAACTTGTGCATTACGTCATATGGGAGAGAGAAGAGGGAAGAGACAGATCTCGGCACACCAAAAGGATGCTGGGAGAGGAAGTGAGAGACAGGAAGCATGCATGCCATCTAGTATCTTTCTTTTCTAACTTTTACTGCTAACTAGGTACTTTGCCTTCCCATGCTGAAGGAGTACAAGTGCTATCCACATCCTTCAGATTTTTATGCCCTTGGGCAAAGCTCTGATCACCCTTCCTTAGTAATGACTCCAGATGAAACATTTATTTGTTACTGACCCCTCTTTTCCCTGAAGTCTTGCTCTAAGGCTTTCTTGTGGTGCTGAGGTAAGCCTTGAATATTGTTCTATCAGAGCACAAGCCTGGCCCTACCAAGTTGGAAGGGCTTTGAAATCAGACCTTGGGATGATTTTTTTCTGCCACAGCAACTTTCAAAGACTATCTCACTACTAAGATTATAGAGGAGTTGTAATCTACACCAGAGGAGGCACACTCACAAAATTACAGATCATTAAAGTCATTTCCTGATACTGAAAGAGGATACTTCCCCACCCCCTTCCTCCATTGAGGGAGAGATCAAGTGGTTAACTAGAATGGAAACATCCTAGATTTCAAAAATAAACTTCTGAAGAACTAGGTTAGTTCATTTTAACGTGTATAGGGAGCAGCAAAGAGATCTTATGTTGTTTCCAGCAATTAAAAACATTGGCCTAGAATAGAGGGCACCTCAATTCTTGTTTTAGTCCATGTATAAGAACAGCCATGTGACCTTGGACAAGTCCTTTCCCCCTTCTTTTGGCCTTAGTTTGTTCCTCTATAAAAGAAGGAAAGGGTCCAAATAGACAAACTCACAACTTCCTTCTTGCTCTAAAAGTCTGTGATGCTCACTATCTTGAAGAGCTAATTTAGATCACCAAGTGAGAAGATGCTCTTCCACTAATACCACCTCTAGAGGGCTTGGTTCTTAGGACTCTTATTTCAGTGACGAGTACGTTTTACAAATGATGTTCCAGAAGGATAATTAAATGGGATTGTTTGTTTTGGTGTTTGGTTTTGGGGGAGGGAGAGAGAGTGATAACATTATGTTAGAGATAAGATACTCATCTAGTAGCTAAAGAGATTTTTACATACCAGTATCAGGCCTAGAGAAGGCCAAGACATTTCAAATGGCTCAGTTGAGATATAAATTGAAAAAGCAGCATTGTACAATGAGCAAAACCCTGGATCTCGAAATAAGAGACCCACGTTGAAATGTTAGCCTTAACACTAGAGTTCTGATCCTTTTAAATTCAGCTCATCATTCTAGTCTGTTCGTGTGTGTGTGTGTGTGTGTGTGTATCTGTGTATCTGTGTCTCCTTGACATATGTCTATCTGGGCTTATCTATCTGGGCTTCAATTTCCTTATCAATAAAATGGAATATATATACATATATATATAGACACACACATACACATATAACATGTATATACATATGTATATATCAATTATGTATTTATGTCTATTCATTTATTTTATATGTATGTATAATAACCAACAAAAAAGATTATATATGTGATTTTATGTATGTAACACATATACACACCTAATCCCATTTGAGCCTCACAAGCACCCTGGGAAGTACCTACTTTTGTTATTCTCCTTTTACAGATGAATGAACTGAGGCATAGAGAGGCTTGGTGACTTTCCCAGGGTCACATGACCTGTAAATAGGCAAGATTCGAACTAAGGTTTTCCTGACACAAAACCCAGCACTCTGTGTACTGTTACCTAGCTGCCACACACTCCTTGCTTATTGTGAGTGAAGTGCTTTATGAATTATATCTCAGTATTTTTGGATCCAGAATGTTGCCAGTATGAGTATATAGCATGCAACCTTTTCATGCGTTCTCCTTCTGAGTCATTCCATAAACCTCCTTTGAAGGCTGAGGTGCTAATTCTGGTAGACGGATGAAGGAGATCTATAGTGTGACCATCCATACTCACCATACATGCTTAAACTCTCATTTTTGTTGTAAAAGTCAATAACATGTACCACCTATTCTGGCCTGATTCATAAAAAAACCTCTCCTCAATTCAGATACCAGATTTGTTTATTAATTTGTCATTTGAAAGACCATGATTACGTGGCTGCAGAAAACTGTAATTTCACAAAGCACTCAGAATTCTTCTTCCTCATGAAAAACTGCTTTTTTCCATCTGAGGACGTGAGAATGAATATATTAGTCTATGACCCAGGACTTGAGAATTTTTTTTTCAGAATCAAACGAGTAATGACTTTATTCATGTATTCCTAAGTGAAACTACAAATACAAGAAGAGAGTTCTGGTATGCACACAATTATTTCATTCCTTTGGAATGTGAATTCATTAGACCTAGAAATATTAGTGCCCAAGAACTCCTGGATATAAAGCCCAGGGCATGGAAACGAGCTCAAACTTCCAGATTGGGTGTGCTATAATGGAAAGAATTATTTGGCTTGGAATCCAAAGGCCTGGATCTGCTACTTAATAGCTGGGTGACCTTGGGCAAGACACTTTTCACCTCTAGGCTTTGGTGTCTTTGTAAAATGGAGAGATTGGATAAGATGATTTCAAGGGGAAAGAAGATAATAATAGGGGAGGAGAAAAAAGTATTAAGCATCCACTGTGATCCAGGCACTGTGCTTTAATCCTTACCAACAAACCTGGGAAGTGTAGGTATTATTATCCCTATTTTACAGTTGAGGAAACTGAGGCGGATAGAGGTTAAGTGACTTGCTCAGGGTCACATAGCTAGTAAGTGTCTGAGGGTGGGTTTCAACCCAGGTCTTCTTGATGCCTGACACAGGCCTAGTGCTCGGCCCATAGCCATAACACTCTGCCCTCTTTGCTGTCCAAGAACTCCTTTCTGGGAGATGTGGCCTTCCATTTCTCTGTCAGGGACACCTCACTAACCCCAAGGAGTTCTTGAAGCTCCCACTTGGTACCAGAACTCTTCATGCTCTTCTGTCACTACTTCCAGCAGTAGCCATCTCTGGGGCCACTTTATTTCCCTAGAGGAACCTCACATATGCACAGCCTTCCCCTCCAGGGAACAGTCTCACACTCTCTATTTCTCTACTTGATCTCTCAGCTTTGGTTCTCTCTCTCCCTCATTTCCCTCACCCTCTCTCTCTCCCTCTCTCTTTCCTCCCTCTCCCTCTTGTTCTCCTTCCTTTCCCCTTTCTCCTTCCTCTCTTCTCCCTCTCTTGCCTCTCCTCCCTGTCCCTCTCTTCCCTTTCCTTCCTCTCCCTCTCCTTCTCTCCCTCTCTCCCTATCTCTCCCTCTTCTGTCTCTTCCTCTTCTGTCTCTCTCTCTTCTGTCTCTCTCTCTTCTGTCTCTCCCTCTCTCTCTCTTCCCTATCTCTTTCTTCCTTCTTCTCCCTCCTCTCACTCTCCTTCCTCTTTCTTCTCTCTCTCCATCTGCTCTTCCCTCCCCCTTTCCCTCTTCTTCCTCTACCTCTTCTCCCTCTCTCTCCTCTACCTCTTCTTCTTCCCCTCCCTCTCTTTCTTCTCTCTCACCCCATTTTCCCCCCACCCACTCTTCAAGGCCAAACCTAAGAATGAAGTTCAGGTTTATTTCTAACCATGATTCAATCATTCTCAATTATGGTATTACTAGGAATGCTTGTATTTTATGTATGGAAACATTTCAATGACAGAACAAAAGCGTCACCCGTGGTTAGGAAGAAAACCAAGAATAATTTCTGAGAGCATGTATCTTCTGCAAATCTCATCCCTATCCTCCATGGAAACACTTCAGATATTTGAAGATAGTGATCATATTCATCCCCCTACCAAGTCTCTTCCTCTTTAGGCTAAACCACCTCCACTCATGTCCACTAATCTTCAGCTAAGTACAACAAATGTTTCCCAAGCACCTAGCGTGTATAAAGCACTATAGTAGGCACTGGGACTACAGAACCAAAAACACAAGACAAAATAAAACCAGTTCTTGTTTTCAAGGAACTTGCATTCTATTGGATTATATGATACACAAAAAAAGTAAACACAAAGATTACTTTAAGTTTAAAAGTATTTCATTTTTCCCAATTACATGTCAAGAGAAATTTTTATAAGATTTTAAATTCCAAATTTTTCTCACTTCCTTCCCTTCTTCTGAAAATGGTAGGCAGTTTGATGTAGGTTATATATGTACTATCTTGTAAAAAAAATTTCCGTATTAGTTATTGTGAAAAAAGAAACAGAACAAAAGGAAAAAATATGAGTAAGAAGTGAAATAATATGTTTCAATCTACATCCAGAGTCCATTGGTTCTTTATCTGGGTATGGATTGCATTTTCCTTCATGAGTTCTTTGTACTTCCCTTGGCTAACTGGATTGCTGAGAAGAACTGGGTCATTCATAGTTGTTCATCACACAATGCTGTTGATACTGTGTACATTCTATTCCCAGTTCTGCTTCTCTCAGCATCAATTTCAGATTTTTTCTGAAACCCATCTGCTCATCATTTCTTATAGCACAATAGTATTCCATTACATTCATACACCACAGCTTGTTCAGCTATTCCCCAATTGATGGGCATTCCCTCAATTTCCAATATTTTACCACCAGGAAAAGGGTTGCTATAAATACTTTTTCACATGTGGATCCTTTTCCCTTTTTTATGATCTCTTCAGGATATAAAGCTAGTAGGGGTATTGCTGCATCAAAAGGTATACACAGTTTGGTTGCCTTTGGGGGATAGTTTCAAATTGCTCTCCATCATGGTTGGATCAATTAACAGCTCCACTAACACTGCATGGGTGTCCCAATTTTCCCACATCCTGTCCAACATTTATCATTTTCCTTTTTTTCATATTAGCCAGTCTGATAGGTTCAGGTGGTATCTCAGAGTTGTTTTGTCACTTCTCTAATCAAAAGTGATTTAGAGTACTTCTTCATCTGCCTATATATAGCTTTGATTTCTCCATCTGAAAACTGCCTGTTTATATCCTTTGGCCATTCTTCAATTGTGAAATGACTTTTATTCTTATAAATTTGACTCAGTGCTCTATATATATTTGAGAAATGATGCCATTTGACAGAGACACTTGCTGTAAAGATAATTTCCTAGCTTTCTACTTTCCTTCTAATCTTGGTTGCATTGGTTTTGTTTGTGCAAAAGCTTTTTAATTTAAAATAATCAAAATGATCTATTTTACATTTTGTAATGTTCTCTATCTCTTGTTTGGTCATGAATTCTTCTTCTTCCAATAGATCTGACAGGTAGCCTATTCTTCACTCTTCTAGTTTGCTTATGGTGTCATTCTTTGTGTCTAAATCATGCTCCCATTTTGACCATTTCTTGCTATATAGTATGAGATGTTAGTCTATATTTACTTTATGTCCTATTGTTTTCTAATTTTCCCAGCAGTTTTTCTCAAATAGTGAGTTCTTATTCCAAAAGCTGTGGTCTTTTTATTTATCAAACACTGGATTACTATAGTTATTGACTACTGTGTCTTATGTACCTAATGTATTCCACTGGTCTACCACTCGATTTTTTAGCCAGTACCAGATAGTTCTGATGATTACTGCTTATATAGTTTGATATCTAGTATTTCTAGGCCTCCTTCCTTTGTATTTTTTTTTCATTAATCCCTTTATATTATTGACCTTTTGTTCTTCCAGAAAAAATTTGTGGTTATTTTTTCTAGCTCTATAAAACAATGTTTGGTAGTTTATTATTATGGCACTGAATAAGTAAATTAGTTTAAGCAGAATTGTCATTTTTATTATAATTGACTTGGCCTAAGTTTATTTTAGAATAGAGAGAGCTTCAACAACTACAGGAATTAAGAAATATTTCCTATAAGAGGTGGCACCTTTACTAAGCCTGGACTGTAAGAGGAAAGGAGATGGACAGCCTGCCTACTAGACAGCCTGAAGGGAATCAGATAATGTGGAATGTAAGGAACAGCAAAGCTAGTTTGCTCAGTCTTCAGTTGATGTAGTCTATAGTAGGTCAACAAATTAAAAAAAAAAAAAGTGGTACCTGAATTAACCACAGTATTTCAGGTATGGTGTAGCCAAGGAATAGCACAACAGAACTCTCATTTCCTGTGCTCTACACAAGAAATTTCTCCCATCATAGCCCAAGATTGCATAAACTTTTTTTGGCTGCTATGTCATACTTTTAGCTGACTGATTTGCAATCCACTGAAACCACTAAATCTATTTTCATACCAACTGTTCTCTAGCCCTGCCTCACCCATCTTGTCCTAGTGCAGTTGGTGTTTTTGACCAAAGGAGAAGATTTTTATATTTCTCTCCTTTGAAGTCCATCTTCAGTTAATCTCATCATGAGAGTACGTCCATCTTTTTGTGTCCTTTTAGCTACTCAACATGTTAGTTTGCCATACTAACTGAATTTCCTTTGCAAATTTGACATACTTTCTATGACTTTGTCTGAAGTACTGATACAGTGTTAACCAGATTGATTGGGCACTATTCTAAGTCAACGTTAACATATTAATTTCTACTCTTTAGGTACAGTCATCAAAATAGTTCTAAAGCCACCTCACTGTGATCTTACCTAGCTTATGTCTGTCAAATACCATGAAAAATTTTGCCAAGTTCTTTGTTGAAATCTAGGAAAATTTATGCCTATAGCCTTAATTCCCCAGGTTGACTGCCAGTAAACTGGCAAAAAGGAAATGAAAAAAGGGAAATGAGGTTGGCTGGCACTTCATGAACAATTTTCCCTTTTCTAGATGTTTGTAAATTATCCCATAAACACATTCTAGAATTTTTGCCAGTCCTAAGTCAAGCTTATTGGCCTATAGTTGGCAGACTCTGTCCTTTTCCATTCTTACGAAATAAGGACATTGCTATTTCCACAGTCTAAAAACTCTCCACCTCTTGCCAGTCCTTTTGGTACCTGAGAGTGTCATTCCTTCATCTCGGCCTAGTGACTTAAGTTCATTTTAGAACATTATTATTTTTAGCTTCCCATCTGTATAATCATGGAGTTGTGCTGTTTTATCTAGAAAGCCTGTTTGGAAACTAGTATTCTATGATTTTAAGCAATTAAAAATTTCTGGGTGATTTCCACCTTTTTCAGTCAAGTTTGGGAGTGGGGATACAGTATTACACAGCACTCTTCCCATGTAGCTTCCTAATAAGGGCATCTTTGCTTTTGCTTACTCTTTGGGTCTAGGCTTTAGTTATTTATTGGGGTTACTCCCAATGAGTTCTGTAATTACTTTATCCAAGCGTACGTTCTGTGATGGCATTGTAGTTTGCCTCCCCTCCCCACCAGCTTCTCAGTCTACCCATTTTCTTTTTCTTCCTCAACCAATATGACTCAGTCTTTGAAACTACATCTATCATTGAATGATATAATATAAACATGTCATTGTGCATACAGGAAATCGTGCCTTATCACCTGATACAGAGGAGAAGTTATATAGCCTTATCTAGAATGAGCTTCTTTAATTTTGAGGTAACTTTATCTGGGTAGGGAAGAAGCTCACTATAGTAACTATTCTTTGTCTTAGAGTGTTGTTTTGGGATACAAAGAGGTTAAGCACGTTGCCCAGTGTTACTCAACCAATCCTATGTCAGAGGCAGTACTTCCCCCAGGTCACCCTGACTCTTGGCTGGTACTCTGGTCATTATGTTGAGCATTACACCATCCCTTAATTAGACTTTATGACTTGAAAATCTTTTCCTTTTCAACCTTTGTGTCAAGTTGTCAAATTTTGATTGCTTCACCATCCATCACTGGTTAAACAAGGTGTCATGCCAAGTTTGAGATACATGCAGTGATATGAAACAGGCCCTTTTCTCAAGGAGGTTGTATCATAAGTAGTAGATGGGGGAAGGTAAAAGGAAAATCACATTAAGTACCTATGTTACAAAGGAGTTTGTTATACATCCAAAGGAGAGAACCAATCAAAATGCCATGAGAAATTCAAGGGAGGAGAAATCACCGTCACTGCAGTGAGGTGGGGGTGGGGGTCGGGGGTCAGGGATGACTTCTATTTCTGGAGTTTATAGGAATCCTTCTCTTCCCATAGCAATAACTAGTCATTTTTGACACCTGAACTAATTTGGTTGATGAGGAGGAGGAGGAAGTAAGGAAATGCTGAATCTGGCTATCACAAGACTGTTTCTGGGAAAATATCAGCAAGGGCTGGGCCATGGATGATCTCAGTGTCTATGAAGGATGTGTCTATAGAGGAAGGTGACCATATGATAGCTTCCTTTTTTTAATTATTCTTGCTTATTTGGTCCTAATCTCAGTTGTTTCTAAGCTGTAGAAGGAGTTCAAAAATGGTCACTATCTAAATTTCAGCACCTGAGACAAAGTTGTGGTCACCCTGCCTGGTTGTAGCCCTGAAAAACCCCTTCCCCCACAAAAAAGTGACATTATTTTTATAATAGTTAGCACTGATATAGTATTTTAAGGTTTGCAAATTACTTTACATAAATTATCTTATTTTTCAACAACACTTTTGGAGTAGGTATTATTATTGACTCCATCTTACAGATGAGGAAACTGAGGCTGAGAGAAGTTAAGTAATTTGCCTAGGGTAATACGTTTAGTAAATGTTTGAGATAGGATTTGAGCTCAGGGCTTCCTGACTCAAAGGCTAACATTCTATCACTTATACCACTTGGCTTTCTATAATTTAACTTTAATATAAATTATTTGAGAGACATCATGTTAGAGTATAGAGTCTCTAAAACTACAAGTTGAAGGACTGGCACTGATCTGCCTTGGTAGAGGGGGTTTTCACCAGGAATTCCCTACAGGGATGAAATCATAGTCTGATTTAAAAATATATATTTATTTCCTCAGTAAGGTGGAGCCCTATTAAAATTGACTTCCTTCCCTCACACATTTGCATATGCCATGCCTTCATTCAGTTTCCCTCCACCTAGCAACCAGTCCCTTGAAAATCTAACAAAAGGTTTTGAGTCTGCAGCATAAGTGGCGAGCAGAGTTCCATTCACTAAGGTTAGACAGGGCACTGCTTCAAATGAATAAAGGAGAGTGGCTTTTCATGTTGACTTGTGGTTTATCTCTGAGAAGGCTATTTCCCAGGGCTGCCCCGATCTGCCTCATTATGAGGAAGTAGCATCCTCCTCAATGCATTTTTCAGCTTTACAACTATACCCCCTGCAGTGTCATCCAAGATGAGTGATGGAGCATTAGTCAAAGAGGGCTCTGTTGGAAGCCGGTGCCTGTTGACCCACCAGCTAAATGCCCGCCTTTCCTTCCGAGTCAATGACTTTCACAAGCTCCCTTTCTAGTCATCTCTGTGACAGAGTGCCTTGGGAATGTGACCTTTTTTCTCCTTCTGTGACCCAGAAACTCTTCTTCAGGGTCTTCTGCCTTTAGACCTTGCAAATGCTCCCCAGAGTCTAAATTCACTGCTCAGCACCCCCAGATAAGCCACAGCACCAGCAAATTTTCTTGTCTTCCTGCCTCGTACGCCTCTTTCTTTGTTCTCTCTTTTGTCAGCAGAAGAGAAATTAGTTCCTCAGTTTTCAAGCCTGTGAAACTGAAGAGTATTAATTCTGTTCTCTCTTAATGTCTGTATATGTGGGATCGGCTGATAGAAATTATAATGGCTGGCCTGGGAATTAACAGACTTGAGAGTAAACCCTAGCTCCATTGCTGAGTCTCAAGTGAAGCAACAATAAATTATTTTTCCTTTGATTCCATCTTCAAAATGGCAAAGAAACATCAGGACAATGCAAATCACTCTTTGCAATAGGTTAGTATAGCACAGCTGAGCCAGACATGCCATCATCTCCGAATCAGGAATTAAAAGCAAACCTTGGAAGAAGCTTGCCTTATCTCTGCCAGTATTTTGACTTTCCTGGAATATATTTACTAGATCTTGTTATGTAATCATAAGAAAAGGAGGGGGTCTCTTTGACTTTCTAGGAGTCTCCCTTTTGCTCAGGTGAGAAGCCACAGATCACAAATCTCAAGGAGAAAATATGGAAACAAAGCTTTTTTATGAATCTTTCTCTCCGTTCTTAAAGTAGAGCATCTCAGGAATCAAAAACCTAGTTGAGGCACTGGACTTGGGAATCAAAAGATTTGGATTGGACCCTGGAATCTACCCTTCTTTGCTGTGCAACTTTGGGCAAATAATTACTTTCTGAACCTCAGTCTCTGTCTATACAAAAAAGAGTGGGGGCAGGGGCAGGATAGATTTTTCTGTCCATACCAAAAAAAAAAAGGGGGGGGGGAGATGGATTAGAAAGATGTTTAAGTGCCTTCTGGCTTTAATGCTCTGTGATTCCCCATTCCTCACCCCCACCCCCTATCTTCTCCAAGCCATCCTCCACATAGCTGCCAATTTAGTACTTCTAAAGTTGAGGTTCAATCGCATTACTCTCTTTCAAGAAATCTCAGTTGTTCCCTATTGACTTTAGGATAAAATGCAGACTCTTCCCTTAGCCATTTAAAGCCTTTCCCTGTTTGACTTTGAGTTGAATTTCTAGATTGATTATAAATTTTTCTCCCTAGAGTTCTACCTGTTCCACTCAAATTAGCATATGTATTGGTGCCCTGTATATGATATTCTGTGTCCCATTTCTGTCTTTGCACCAGTTCTTCTTCATGCCTGAATGCTATCTCTCCTAACTTCTGTCTCTTAGAATCCCTACCTTCCTCCAAAAGCCTCAGCTCACAAAACCATTCTGTATTTAATTATCTGTAACACGCTGTTTCAGTAAATTAGATCCCTTAAGGCCTGGGACTATAGTTTTTTTCTTTGTGTCACCGGTGTCTAGTACAGTGGTGTCTGGAATATGCAGGCCCTAATAAATTCTTCCTGGATTTAGCTGAAATCTGATGCAATCACTTTATTACATAATTTTTAGTCACTTATGATTTCAACCAAGTAAGACTTTTGGGGAAAAAAGAACACAGCTCAGGACTAGTAATTTGATTCTGATCTGCATTTTTCATTTCCGGTCCACTCTGACCTCCTGCTCTCCAGCTCAATCTGGCTGCTGCTGCGGAATCCTACATTCATCCTCCTCTGCTTAGCTGGGGCAACGGAGGCCACCCTTATTGCTGGCATGTCAACTTTTGGACCCAAGTTCCTGGAATCACAGTTCAGTTTAAGTGCTTCTGAAGCTGCTACCTTATTCGGTAAGAAACAATGTGTGAGTTTTTCTTGGGATCTCTCTGTAGGGAGAGCCTTTGAATAATTCAGCCAGATGTCTAATGAGCCTCTAGGAGTGTTTAGGAAGCTCTTTTCATAGTGCACTGTGACTCCTGTGATTGGCTCACTCAATGTGAATATAATCACTAATCAGTAGGAATTTGAAGGCTCTGGGGAGATTTGAGTTTAAAATCACAGTTAACTAATCTCCCTAGTACACAAATGCTCACCTTTTCCCAATTCTCTAACTCCTTTCCCCTTCCCCCCACCAGATGTGACATATCCTAGCCCCCATTTGGGAAAACTACCTAAGTTTTCATGTTGCTTGTCTTATTGTTTTTGTTTAATCATTTTTCAAGTCATTTCCTACTCTTCATGATGCCATTTGGGGTTTTCTTGGCAGATACTGGAGGGGCTTGCCATTTCTATCTTCAGCTCATTTTATAGATGAGGAAACTGAGGCAAACAGGATTAAGTGACTTGCCTAGAGTAACACAGCTAAGAAATAGCTGAGGCCGGATTTGAACTCAGGAAGAGGAGTCTTCCTGACTCCAGACCCAGCACTCTATTCACTGCACCATCTACCATGCCCTATGTCACCATGTGGTGAAATAGAAAGTTTTCTATTCCTTTTTGGCATTAAGCATCCTTAAAATGGGAGAGTGGAGCCAATCTTTTTATTTATTTGTTCAGTATTTAATTTTTTTCCCCAGTTACATGTAAAAACAATTTTTTTAACATTTGTTTTTAAAACTTTGAATTTCTAATTCTCATCCTCCCCATTCCCCCTCATTAAGAAGACAGGCAATTCCATATAGGTTATGTATGTGTAATCATTGCAAAACATGTCTGTAATCATCATGTTGTAAAAGAAAACGTAAACAAAAAAGAAACTCCAGAAAAATAAGAGTGGACCCAATCGTAATGGCAAAATGATTCTTCCAAACTATCACGTTCTCAAAGTTAAGTAGCAACAACTTTGATTGTTTCAGTTACCAGATGCTTAAATGTGTGTCACTATTGCCAGAACAGACACAAGATAATAGGCAACCTATAATTTTCAAATACAGCATCACTTGGTCTGTCTTGCTGGCAGCAGGCATATTTTCTCAAGAGCATTGTGAAAGTTCCTTCTCTACCAAACACACAGTGTCTTCCTTTCATCTCCAGGACCCATAGTTGATTGGCAGCTAGGAGCACAATTGGTGGAATACTGGACTTAGTGTTAGACCTGTGTTCAAATCCTGCCTAGGACACTTACTGACTGATTGGCAGCTAGTTGGAAAAATTGGTGTAATTCTGAACTTAGTATTAGAAAGATTTGTGTTCAAATCCTTCCTCAGACTCTTAACTGTCTGACTTGGGCAAGTCTCAGTCCCAGTTTCCTCATCTGTAAAACTGGAACAATAATAGTACCTACCTCACAGGAGTGTAATGAGGAACAGATGAGTTACGTAAAGCATTTTTCAAACTTGAAGTGACATATAAATGCAAGGATTTTCATTATTGTCATTATTATTATTTGGGCCATATTAAACTGTGTGATTATTCCATGTGGCTGGAAGTCACCACTCCCTACATGGCACCATGCTTTCCTGTATACACACATACACATACATACCTGTGAAGCTTGAGCTGTTTTATGTGGGACCTTATCATATAGATCTTATCCCACCGAGACTCAAATAATAGGTTAGATTTCAAGTCAAGAGACAGAAATTTAGGGTCCTTTTCCCAGTATTCATATTTTTCTTGTGTTCTGCAATCACCTTTCTTGGATCAAATTCAGATTAGTCATTCAAATTAGCAAAGTGCCTTATTCCTTCTGAAATTCTGCATTCTGCCTGAGCAATCAACAAACATTCATTAAGTATTTACTCTGTGCCAGGCACTATGCTGTATACTGGGGTTACAAAAGCAAAAATGAAATAGGGCTTGCCCTCAAGGAACTTAAACATTTCTATTTCTAAAATCACTTCCAGTTCTAAATCTATAAGCCTTTGCGCCTTCATAAATAATACCCTCAGAATGAAACAGACTAAACACCTCGTTTCATCTGAGTAATATTTTCTAACTGTCCCTTGGTATAGAAATATCCACTAAGCTCCAGAAAAGTTCTAGTCCTTGAAATATGAATAACAATTATTCATATTTTACCACTTGAATTAGAACATAAGCTTCTTGAGGGTAGGAATCCTCTTTTATAGTATTTTAATTCTCCAATTACATGTAAAGAATTTTTAACACTAATTTTTTAAAATTTTGAGTTCCAAATTGTCCCTTTCCCTCCTTAAGATATTAAGCAATTTGATGTAACTTGTGTATATGCTATCATATAAAATATATTTTCATATTAGTCATATTGTAAAAGAAAAAACAGTACAAAAGAAAATGAACACACACACAAAAAAAGTAAAAATAATATTTTGATCTCCATTCAGACTCCATCAGACTTTCCGTGGATATGGATAGCATTTTCCATCATGAGTCCTTTGGAGTTGTCTTGGGTCATTGTATTACTGAGAAGAGCCAAGTCATTCACATTTCTTCATCACACAGTGTTGCCAATACTGTATAGAATGCTTTCTTGGTTCTGCTTACTTCACTTCATATTAGTTCATGTAAGCCTTTCTAGGTTTTTCTGAAATCTGGAGGGCAGAAATTTTTTTTTACTTTTGTCACGGTAACTGGCTCAGAGTAGGCACTCCAGGTTTTTCAGAACCCTCTACATGCATTATTTCATTTTACCCTGAAGCTTCCCCAATCTAGTGATGAAGGGTAAATTCAAATTTCATATCAATGAAATTCTCTTTCTTGTAGGATACCTAGTGGTGCCAGCAGGGGGAGGAGGTACATTCCTTGGTGGATTCTTCGTGAACAAATTTAAGCTCCGGTGCTCAGGGATTATCAAGTTCTGCCTTCTTTGTACGTTGATAAGCCTGTTATCCATCTGCATATTTTTTGTGCACTGTCCAAACATGCCTGTGGCTGGTGTGACTCTTAAGTATAATGAGAGGTAAGAACCCATAAGCCAAGAGCCTATGTTTTGGTTGGAATGGCACATGGTAATTGGAGAGAACATCTGTGAGAAACAAAAGTGGTTACTGGGGTGGTGCATTTCAGGAGAGCTCTGGCTGCAGATGGGACTTCAGGTGGACTTAGAATGTCTAGCCTTTAATAGATCTTTAATGTTCCCATAAAATGGAAAATGGATTACCAGGTTGTACAGGTACTTGGAATACCAGGTTGTATAGGTACTTGGAACAGACTGTTGGCTGAGAAGACAGTCAATTATAATGGCTAGATCACTGAACTTAGAGACAGAGACCAAGGATTGACCCCCTGCCTATGCCCCTTACTATTTTTGTGAACTGCAGCAAGTTGCTTCCCTTCTTGGATAGGGAGACAAGTGGTCTAATGACTGGATTTGTAGACATGGGAGAAGGAAAAACTGAATTCAATGCCTGCCTCTGACACTGTGTAACAATGCACGAGCCACTTAAATTCTGAGAGCCTCAGTTTCCTTATGCTAAAATGGGGATAGTAATTCAGGTAATACCTACCTTACCAGGGATATTGTGTGGCTCAAATGAGGTAATGTACATAAAGTGCTTTGCAGACTTTAGTGTTTTGTAAATGTGCATTTTGTCTATTATTCTTGAGAAGTCTCCTTTGTCTCCTATGAAGAACTAGATCAGAGTATATGATTTCTAATATGTCTCTAGGCTCTAAATCTTATGATTCTGTGACTTTCTTAGACCTAAAATTTTTAAAATGAATGTCTCCATTCCTCTAAAATTATAAGTGATGGTACTCTACAAGAGAAACAGCAGATTAATTGATTACTTCTTTTACTTGGGAGAATTTAAAGCATAACTGTCTTTTAAAAGAAATTTTTGGGGTTTTTTCCCCAATATTTCCCACCAATCTTCTTCTCAGTGGCTTTTTTAATTCCTTAGTCACGTATTTAACTCTACCTCCCCATGATTTGGCTCCAACCTACCTTACCAGGCTTATTTTACAGTGTCTATCTCCATTATAGTTTCTATGTCCCAACCAAAGCTATTCTTTGACCTTATGATGCCGATTCCTGGTTTCTGCCTTGTGCAGCCATCCCACATGCTTGGATCAAATCCATCCCTCAACCTCCTCTGAAGAATTCTTTTCTTTTCTCAAGGCTTGGCTCAAGTGCCACCTTCCTTTGAAGCCTTCCCTTATTTCTTTGAATTCCTTTGAAAATATTCTTTCTAAATGCATTTTGACTGAATCTCTCTTTTACCCCCAACACACACCGCCTGCTGTTATAAGGTAGTATTTCTCTGTACAAATGAGGTCAAAGCTGTAATTAGCACATGACAACCAGTGCTTTGTCCCAGAATGCTAACAATCAGGTGGTGTACAGTTGGCTTTCATGCTTTATGGTTCTTCCATAGCTTTGCATTACCCAGTGGGATCTTTTCTTGCTTCTTTTCCTAGACCAGCCACCCCTAATGATGCTTTTGCTCTTATATACTCTCCCAGAGCCTGCTTGTCTTCCTGCCTTCCCCCCAGCACCAGTCATGTGTCCACCTCAGGTAGACTGCTTGCATTGTGATGCCAGGCCTGGAGATCTGTGCCATGTGAGATTCTTGGGATCCGTGGCAATGGCAGTGATGCCAGTCTCTCCAGCAGCTGCTTTGAGGTCTAGGTTTCTTCTTCTAGGTTCTTCACCCCAACCAAATCCACTCCAGGTGCCAGAAGTCTTTAGTTATGACTCTATATGTCATATACTCCTCCCTACTCCCAGTTGGCAATAAATTCCTTGAGGACAGGGAATATGTCATTTTTATGTGCCTGTCACATAATAGCTACTTAATAAATGTTTGCTGAATTGGATCTCCTGTTTTCTCTAGCATGTTGCCAGAAGGCAGTCTACAGCTGTTGGCTTCCTGCAATGAGAAATGTGGATGTCTGAGGGAGAGCTACAGTCCAGTGTGCGGTACAGATAATGTGATGTACTATTCTCCCTGCCATGCTGGGTGCTCCACAGTGTCCACACTCCCAGAAGGGGGCAAGAAGGTAGGTGACACTGTCTGCACTGGTTTGTTCTATGAGAAACTTTAACATGATCCATTCCTTCCACTGGGTAATTGGTAACTGGTGTAATGTTATTGGGCTTCCCAGGTTTACCGTGACTGTAGCTGTATTCCTCAGCATTTCCCTTCTCGTTTGGGTCATGCTACAGCAGGGAAATGCACTTCATCTTGTCAGAGGAAGTCCCTTCTTCTGGTTTTCGTATTCGTTGTAATTTTATTTACATTCCTAAGCAGCATTCCTGCTTTAACTGCAACTTTACGGTAAGAAACTGGGTCGGGTTTTTGATCTGTACTAAAGCCTCGCTTTCAGCAAGTTAAGCTCTGGAGCATCATGAGCCCAGCAAACCGATAGCTCAGATTCTGACCATGATTTCTTGAATCATTTTCTTTAAAGGGTCTAAATTTGTGTTACAGTTCAGTGGGTTGTAGCATCATAGATTTAAAGCTGGAAGGAACTTCAGAGATTACTCAATACAAACCCCTCATTTTACAGAAATCATTTCCAAGAAAGGAAATGACTTAGATACTGTTATGGAGCAGAGCCATGATTCAAACCCAGACCTACTGACTTGAAATCCATTGTCCTCATCATTGGGCCATACTACCACTGAATGAATCAAATGGCCCTAAGAATGCTATTCATACCATGAACCCTGCCAAAAAGATGTTAATATAGTATACCTGCCACTGCTGAGATGTGTTCTGAAATAGGCACTGTCTAACTGAGGCTGTAGTATTTAAAGAATATCATTTTTGTATACACTTTTAACTCTGATAACTTTGTCTTGTAGGTGTGTCTCTGACCGGCAGAGATCCTTTGCACTAGGAATTCAATGGATTGTAGTACGCACTCTAGGTACAGTATAGTATATTAAAGGAGGTGCAATCTGAGAGCTTCCATGTGCTTTCTTCTCATAACATCAGGGGGAGTCAAAAGACCCATGTGCAATTCAAGAATGTTATTTGACTAACTCTAAGTGACAAATTTAACTTTTTCCAAAAACCTACCTCTGTGTTTTAATGTGCCATATCATAAAGACATTGGTTCATATACCAAAACGTCTTTCTCTCAAAATCTTCCCCTCTTCCAGATTTCCCTGTTACTATCAAAGGCACTTCCATCCTTCCAGTCATCCAAGGCTAGCAACCTTGGTTTTATCCTTCCTGCCCTCTCTCATCCCACATATCCAGTCCATTGCCAAATCTTGTCATTTCTACTTTCATAGCATCCCTTGTATACGTCCCCTTTTCTCCATTCACCCAGCCTTGACCCTGGTGCAGGCTCTCATTTCTTGCCTGGAACAATTACCTTCAAACCTCAAGACTCTTCCCACTCCAACAGATCCTCCACTCAATTTCCAAACAGCTTTTCCTAAAGCACAGATCTGATCATGTCAGCCTTCTACTTATTGAACTCTTTATTACCTCCAGAATCAATTCTTTTTTTAAATCCTTTCTTTGGTGTTTAAAACCTTTTCTACCACTGATCCTTCTTCCTTTTCCAGTCTTATTAAACTTTGCACTCCTCTGCACACTCTGCAATGAAACTACACTGGCCTACTTGCAATTTCTGGCACAGCACAATCCATCACCCACCTCTATGCTTTTGCCTTGTCTGTCCCTTATGTCTGGATTTCTCTTCATCTCCCCCTCTTAGCTTCCTTGGCTTCCTTCAAGATTTGGTTTATATTTCACCTTCTACAAGAAGCCTTTCTCTGTCCTCTCAGGTGCTTGTGCCTTGCCCTGAGATTATCTCTAACCAATTCTGTGTATCTTATGTATACCTAGTGAATTACTTGTCTCCTCCATTAGAATGGGAGCTCCTTGAGGGCAGGGCCTTTTCTCTTAGCCTTCCTTTGTATCTCTACTACTTAGAACAGTGCCTGTATCACAGAAAGTGCTTCATAAATGTTTGTTGACTGACCATAGGACTAACATCAAGACCCAACTTATAGGAGCTCTGCAAATGTAAAATGCTATTTCTTTCCCTACAGGTGGAATTCCAGGCCCAATTGCCTTTGGTTGGGTGATTGATAAAGCTTGCTTACTCTGGCAGGACCAATGTGGAGAACAGGGATCTTGCTACATTTATCAGAACTCTGCCATGAGCCACTACATCCTTATTGCTGGAATTGTTTACAAGGTGAGTTAGTACCATATCTTATTTCCTTAGTTCATGTCATGTTAGTAGAAATGAGAAGCCCTGCAGGGAACATTTCAAGAGTCTGTTTGAGTTTGAAAAATGTTTTTTGCACTTTACTTATAGGAGGGTTTGCCAAAAATCAGCAGATCATATATACTCTTAAATTGGAACTAGGGTCTTCTACTGGTAGATTCTGTATTCTCATTGGTGCAGCCATGCCCTATTCTCTACCTCACTACTTCCCTCTTCCCAGGGAAAAGAACCTAGACAATAGTAACATCCCTTTTTAGTCTACCTAGGTTCTTTGTTTAGCTGTTAATCTTCACAATCATTTTTCTTCAGTGATCTTAAGGCATCAAGAAAATGAGAAGTAGTGCTTCCTCACCAAAAGACTGGGAATCTCTAAGTTGCATATTTAATTCTATGTATTAATATTTTGATTGATGTGCTGATGTTAGTGTCTTTTCTATGATAATCAGTCAGGTATCCTTTGTTCTTAAATTCCAAGACAGTCTTCATCATGATCCTCTTTAATTACAACACTTGAAAAATATGAATTCGAATTCCTTAGAATATTGACTTTCTCAATACTTGGTACAACTCAAAAAAGAAAGGAAAAAATACTGACTTGGAGTCATGCAAACTGGGTTCAAAAACCTGCCCCTGACCTGCACCTGTGTGACCTTAGGCATATATATCACTTAACTTCCCTGGCTCTTAGTTTTCTCATCTGTATAATTAGGGGGCTGAGTACTATGGCCTCTGAGGTCCCCTTCCCTGTAATCCCATATGGCAGAATTGTGTGTTTGTCCTTCTTTGCCAAAGAAGACCATGCCATCAGAAAAATAATGTCATGACTTGCCTTTGACTTTGTTTTGAGTGAGGGAGGGCTGTGCAGGTCACCAGCCTCACTTCTTCTCCAGAGCCATCTGAATCCAGTGACCAGATATTCATCAGGATGACTGGAGATGACCCAGGATGATGCAATTGGGGTTAAGTAACTTGCCCAAGGTCACACAGCTAGTGAGTGTCAAGTGTCTGAGGTGAGATTTGAACTCAGGTCCTCCTGACTTCTGCAATGGTGCTCTATCCATTGCACCACCTAGCTGCCCCTTATGGCAGAATTAGAAGGGTACCAAAAGGTCTGCTTACTCAGAATGTCAAAAAGATAGCTAGGGTGCATAGTGGATAGAATACTGGTCTTGGAGGCAAGAAGACCTGATTTCATATCCTCCCTCAGACACTTAGTAGCTGTGTGATGATGGGGAAAACCATTGAATCTCTCACTTCCCGCTTCCTCATTTGAGGAAGGTAGACTTGATTAGCTTCCAGTGCTAAGTCTATGATTCCATGATAATTGCAGCTCATATTTTTTCATTGGGAAAGAAGGAAGAGGAGCAATTGGAATTAAAAATATGAAATACTTGGATTTCATTCTTATCTCTGGAAAGGTTTGTCATGAAGTCAATTGACATAGAATTAACCTAGTACAGCGGTCCTTACTTAGGTCATAATATCCTTATCTACAAATAGGAAAATGTTTAATTTTCATACTTAGCCAGTGATATCATTTGGTTTTCTTTCATTCCTATGCTTATTTAACATAAGATTAGACATGCGTATTACAATATTTTAGGATCACAATGAAAACTGGAAGGAAATATCTTAGCCCTTTTTAAATATCTTAGCCTTTTTTTAATGGCATTTTGCAGGCTGGTAAAGCCCGTGGACCTCTTCTCAGGAAAACATTTTTAAATATGCAAAATAAAATGCATAATGTTATAAACAGAGCTATTCTGGCAAATATTTAACAACTATCTAGAAGAAAAATTTATCCACCTCTTTTAAGTTTAATCTGCATATTAACATTTTTCCACTCTTGTTAAGTCTAGATACTTTAAAAAAATGGTAAATCAAGTCCTGATTTTGTAGCATTTGCTCATTTTTGAGGTGTAAATACTCGTGCTGAAGATTCCCAATTGGCTCCTGGGGCTGGTATGAGCTGACTTCAATACTTACACTCCTGGGACTTGCAAAGAAAATCAATTATACTAAAATATAGCAAATAAAATATCTTTAAAAATAAGTTCACAGCTTCAAGGTTAAGAACACCTAATCTAGCCTAACCTGGTAGTGTTCAATAGGGATGAACTTTTAAATGTAAAACTGCAGAGTTTTACAACAAGTCAAGAACTAGCTGCTAAGGCTCCTTTCAGTTTTCATGGGTAGGGTAAGCTATGCCTCATGCCATATTGGATGTGAAGAACAGTGACTTTTACATTAACTGAAGCCTTCCGACACTATTATAAATGTTCACAAGAAGACAAGATGAAGGATAGAAGAACACAACATGTTGGCTTAATGTTTAAAAAGTCATTATGCTACTTTACCCTCATAGGAGAGACTCTAGAGTGCCATTTCATTGTCATAGAGAACTGTGCTTACTCACACCACCCATATGAGTGGGTCTTCCTAGCTTTGAGGCCAGCACTATCCACTATACCACACTGCTTCTTATTGCCCCCTCTATTTAAAGTAAATATAACAATTCCAAATTATCCAGAATCTAAGCAAATATTCAAGTATTCATTGGAGTTTGGGGTTGCTTATTTTTAGAACCCTTCAATTTACAGGGTTGTTTTAATGTTCATTAGCACGTTGAAGTAAACCCATTGACATTGCTTCTGAACAGTAATTGTTAATGTTTACATTATGCCTGCTATGTGCCAGACAGCTTGCTAACCACCTTATCAATATTATCTTTTTTGACCTTCACAATAACTCTGGGAAGTAGGTACTCTTACTATCCCCATTTTACAGATGAGGAAACCAAAGCAAACAGATATTAAGTGACTTGCCTAGAGTCACACAGATAGTATGTATATGAGGCCAGATTTACACCTAAGTCTTCCTGTCTCTAAACTTGGAGTGCTTTCTTGCTTCTGAACTAATCCTTGTACTTTTCATAACTGATACAGTCCTTCACATGCAACTTAAACAGTTTTTGAATGACCTTATTGATATTTAAATTTGAACTCACTGATCATTCAACAAATATTGAATTCATTCATTCAGATATGGAAGAGAGATAGATGTGTGATCTTATTGGTGTAGGGAACTCACAGGTGAGGAAACTATCTCTAGCAATGCAAGTTGGTACCCACTATACAGTTTACAGTCTTACGGAGTTATCTGAATGCTGATAGGTAAATGATTGACAGATTGTCATCATCATCACTGAATATATATTCAGCACCACAGATATAAATTTCCCAGCATGGGGCTACCCCCATACTGTATTCTCTAGCCCTGATCCCAGAATGACCTACAGTAGAACACTATGTATAGGTATTCTAGGAGGTTATTTGGGCATACTGACAGGTGTCAGGGATCTTATGCCTACTGAAATTTAAATCTAGGATATTTGAAAAAGGGATTATTACCTTTAGGAGAAAATGGAAATTTTAGTTGTAAATTCTGAACTTGTGCTTCTGGTATCCTATGTCTTTTGAGAAACCCTATTAGACTTTTAATCTCTTGATATATCAGTAAAAAAAAAAATCCAAAACTTAACTCTTTTTTTCCATAGGTGCTTGGGATTGTTTTCTTTGGCTCAGCCTTTTTGCTGTATAAGCCACCAAGAGACAAACCAGACTCTCCAGCAGCATCTTCTCCCAGCAGTTCAAGTGCTTCTGAAAACACCACTGACCTCCAAGAACATGGCTCTGTCCTACAAAGCCTGAACAGCGTTTAAAAGTCACACTGTCTCTCCATCTCAGCCCCGTATCCCAATGTATTACGCCCCATTTAATTTTATCACTTATGTCTGTACTCAGTTGCCTGAGAAGGGCTAACTAAGCACTTACTTGTTCTTCTTAACAGAACTTATAAACCACTCTGATGTGCTCCAGTCCATCTTTACCCTTAAAAAAGCATATTGAACTCTCGTATTTGAGAGTAACTGAAAGACTTCTTATTATTGAGACAAACCGATGGATTAAATTTTGATTTCCTCAGTAAAGAAAAGTAAACTTATTTTAGTCACATGTAAGCATGAAGGGAGAAAAAAGAGAAGAATGAGGCTAGGCCTGAACATAGGAGGAAAGCATGAAGTTTCTCTGTTCTAACTCTGCCTCCTCGTAAGGAAAGGTGGTAACAGAAAGAAGAGACTAAATAGAGAGGAGACAGGAAGGAAACAAGTGCTTGGACTTCACAGGAAGGAAGGAGGGGCCTGTCTGAATCCACAACCACTATCACCACGCATGACTTAAGCGTTGCTGTGGCAACGTCTATTGCAGATAGACCTTATTAACTTAGATTGATCTTAGGAGCTGAAGGCTCAGCCAGGTCACCACAAGGAATGTCAGACCTCACCTTGGTCTTCCTTATGTTCTGTCACTGCCAAAGCCTCTGATCCTGTACCCTTTCCTGAGCTCCTTTGGTTCCTCAACTGTGGTTTCTATTTCAGTATACTTTAATTGAAACACGTGGTCTTGGAAGACATTTAAGGATCCACTTGAATTCACTGAAAGCTTTTTTTTTTTTTTTTAACTAGAGACAAAACAAGGATCTATGCAATTTTAGATTAGCTTTTTAAAAAATACCAAATGGCTGAGTTTGTTTGAAAGTGTGCGTGAACTTTGGAATTTGTTGTTAGAGAAAAGGAGGAAATTAGTTTGGTAGTTTCCTTATAGGGTCCCTGATATACTGTAGACTTTTTAAAAAAATTGTGATGTATTTTTTATTGAATCTTGTTGGTGAATGTATAAAATTATTATTCTTTCTTGGAGAAAACTACTGATCAGTTGTCTAGTAAGAAGACAGAGCCAAACCTTTCTTTCTCTTTCCATCTCTGTCTCTCTGTCTCTCTCTTTCTCTCTCACTGTCTTTCTCAAATTTGCACACATAAGCACAATTTCTATTTATTTGTGAAGATATTACCCAACATGACTTCAATCCTAAGTGTGACAAAGGAAACTTTTCTATTTACAAAGAGACTCTCTGGAGGCCCTTTTAAAAACCAGTCTATTGAATCAAGTAGAGTTCATCCTGGCATCAGTTGTCTTCACAGATTCCCTGCCCTTTGATCTTACATGTATGTGTTCAGACAAAGAAAGGCATAAAAGCAGTTAAATTGCAGTACCATGAAAAATGGTGTTCCTTTGTGTAGGCTTTTCTTCTTTTCGCTGACCATTACAATGTAGGAGAACAGCTCTGTAACCACATTGCCCCCCCCACTCAAGCACTTTTTGGGGCTTTCCTGGACCATTTAAAGTCTGCAGTGATTACTTGACTTGGACCATTGGGGAGGAGCCTTTGAGAAAGGGGCCATTAACACAGATAAAGTGTGACATGGTTTAAGTAAATATTTATAATGCTGCAGTTTTTAGGCTTGACGACTAGTGTATAGGAAGTGTGATTAAACTGGATGCTCAGATGTGATACACATGGTGTATGCTGGTGTGAAATCAGGAGCTTAAACCTCCTAAAAAGTTTGTGTGCATTTACCATGTCCTAGGTGAAATTGTATATATGTACATGTACTGTATTTTTAATATTTAAAGATTTCCACACACCCCCATAACAAAGTCCTATATTTCTATGAATTCAGAATTGACTAGTTGTCATTGTTGTTTTTTTTTAACAAGGTCTTTGTATAAACTTTATTAGCTCTAAACTTGGTTAAAGGGCAAAGAGCACTTCTGACCTCATGGGCAACGCAGATGAAATGCCAAGCACCATCCTAGGTCCTTTTGTTTTCCTGTATCATCTGAATGATGTTTTGTTTGCCTAAGGTCCATTGAGTCCCTGGGAGGTGCGGCCTTTGGGATCAAGGGCAAATGTGCTCCTACTCACAAGCATAAGTACTTCCTGCTAGATTAGGACCAGGCAGCATAATTGAATGAAGCTACTATGTTTGGGAAAGCCTGACAAAAGTCAGTTACTCCTCTTCCTGGTAGCACTGATGTTGGAGCTGTGTGTGGCTCTGTGTGTGTGTATGTATGTATGTATGTATGTATGTATATATGTATGTATGTGTATTGGGGGAGAAATAGACAAGCTATCTCCTCACTTCCAGTTTTAGAGGTAGTTGTATCAGGGTAGCCTAAATCTAATATGAAGGAGGGTGGCAAGGAGGTTAGATTTATTGACCCATTCCTAGGGTTCAGCCTGCCATTCCTTAGGAGCCCTGTACATTGAATCGTGTAATTCTTTGTTATGGAAGAAATGGGCAAGAAATTCTTGAGCTTGGGGCTGAGATTTTCCCAGGCAGTTATTAAGATACTGAGTTTTGATACCTGTGAGAACAAAAAAAAAGAAGGGGAGGGGGGAAGAAAACCTGAAACTGCTGCAAGAAAAGGCTTTGTTCTAAAGGGACATTTCTGTTGAGTAGCTTTAGCTGCTGACTGGCTTTCTACTCTTTGATGTCCTGACTTGAATTCTTGGAGGAGAAATGATCCCTTGGAATTAGATTAATGGGCCTGGGATAGGGAGAGGGAGGAAAGAAGAGGAGTGTTGACTCCAAGTTCATGATAAACTTTTGAACCTGAAACAAAACGATCAGAAGGACAGAAGTCCAAAAGTAGGTGCTTTGCAGATTTCAGGATGTATTTCCACCTGACCATTTGTACAAGATTGAGAGACAGAAAAATAAAGTGGATACTTTTATGCACAAATAAATAAGCTGAGGAAATGTGATTTTGTAATATTTAACCAGGAGGGCCAACCCAACTGTCTTGGTTAACCCAATTACCTGGTAGTGAGATGTATGAAAGTTCATTTTTTTTAAAATAAGCACAACTTTAAAAGATTGCTCTTTAGGGAAAGTGGAAGCTCGTGGTAAATTATGAAGCAGAAAACAACAGTGTGTAAAGAATTGCATCTATGTTTTCTGTATATAATGGACTGGTGTTCACTGACCCACAACAATAAACTTGTCATCCGGAGGCTGGTTTCACTGGGCTCTATAGCTTGTTTCTCCATGGCAGCCAGACAGTGTGCTGACTGATTTTCATGCCCTCTTAGTTCCTGGTCGGGAACCATGAACCACGGTCAAGGCTGTGTACTTGAAAAGTATTAAAGGCAATGGAGGTCAAAATGTCTTTGTGTGTTGTTCATTATTGTTCATTGTGGTACAGTGAATAAAGAACAAAAATGAAATCTCCTCGGAAGACTTTGTGGCATTTGTTTGATTTGGGGAAGAGGGAATTCAGGGAAAAAAGGGTTATGGAAATGGGACAAGAATGAAAGGAGTATGGAGGAAGATGCACTGGAGGACAGAGCTTGTTTTTCCTCCTTCCTGAATTTTAAACTTCTTATGCTGCCATTCTCTTGAATGGCAGTAGTGATACAACTTAATGCCTGGCTCCTAAATAAATTATATTCATTTTTCCTTGGTATGCATGAGATAAGAATGAACAAAGATGTGATGGCAGGCAGCATGGAGCAGTGGAAAGAAGGCTGACTTTGGATATGTGCCACGCTCTGGGCTAAGCTCATTCCTCACCTGTAAAACAAGGGAGTTGGACCAGAGGACCTCTGCATTCCTTTCTAGCTCAAAGTAAATGATGACATTCATTTAAAAAGTGCTCTGTTTCAGGCACTAGGCTAGGTGTAGGAAACAAAAAGATCACAATATCATTTATTACTTGAAGAAATCCTAACATCATGGATAGGATTACTCCTCACAATGAGGCGGAGCCTAACTCTTCTACATCCAATAGAGGCTCTGGACCTCAAGTAATAGAAAGTAGTAGTAATAAAAAAATTTTTTAAATATAAAGAATCAATAAATAGAAGTATGTATAGAATGATTTTGAGGCAGCTAGGTGGCACAGCGAATAGATTATCAACCCTGGAGCCAGGAAGACCTGCATTCAAATCTAGCATCAGACACTTGACACTTACTAGCTGTGTGACCTTGGACAAGTCACTTAACCCCAATTGCCTTGCCCACCAAAAAAAAATGATTTTATATATGTACATATTTGTGTCCAGTGGTAGCCATCTCTAGGATGGGAGTGAGGAAAAAAGGGGAAAAAGTTTTATGATAACTTTGTTATATATTTAAAATGAATAGCAAGTTGTACATAATTTGCAGTTTCATGTGCAATCATCTTTTTTTTTATTATATCATGTTATGGGAATGCTTATTTCAGTTCATAAAAAGAAAGAAAGTGAGAGAGAGAGAAGACAGTCACATTCACCTCTCAGCTAACTCTATAGTGTTTATGAATAGTACAGCATATAAACCACTGGAAGAGCACTGATACAAAAGAAGACATCTCCCCCCTCACTACAACCATTGGGTTCCAATCTTGATTTGATTTTAGAAAATGAATTCTGACAGTCTATCAACAGGTATTTAAGATGAAATACCAGTCACTGTGAAAAGTATTGGAAATTTTAAAGAATGCCCTCAAGGAGCTCCCATTCTGATAGGGAAGACAATACGTAAATAACTGAGTACATACAAGACATACACAGTGTAAATGGAGAGTAATCTCAGAGGGAAGGTAGTAACAGTGGGGAAGAACAGGGAATGTTTCCTACAGAAGGGAAGAATTGAGCTGACTTGAAGGAAGCTAGGGACGCCAGGAGTCAGAGACAAGGAATGAGAGAGCTCCAAGCATAGGGTACAGTCAGGGAAAAGATGTGGAGGTGGGAGATGGATTATTCTGTGCCCAGAGCAGCAAGTAGACTAGGGCAGCTGGATCATAGAGTTTGGGGCGGGGGGGGGGTCACAGTGTACTAATACTGAATAGGGGAAAAGGTCAGGTTATGAAGAGCTTTAAGTGTCAGATAAAGGACCTTATAGATGGTCTTGGAGGTAATAGAGAACCACTGGAGTTTATTGAGTAGGAGATTGACATGGTTATACCTATGACTTAGGGAAACCACTTTGGCAAGTAAGTTGAAAAGGGGAGAGACCTGAGATAGTGATATCAACTAGGAGGCTATTGCAATAGTCCAGGTGTGAGGTGCTGGAGGCCTGTACCAAGATGGTGGCTATATGAGTAGAGAAAAGGAGATATACATGAGATATGTCAGAAAGGTCAACAAGGGGGTATCTATGTGGTGTGCTGGAGAGATCATAGGCCCTAGAGTCAGGAGGAACTGAGTTCAAATCCAGTCTCAGACACTTACTAGCTCTGTGACCCTTGGCAAATCACTTAACCCAAAACACTTACCTCCAAAAAAAAAAAAAAGACATCTGATGGATGACATTAACAATGGAAGCATTTTTTCTTTCCTCCCATCATAATTTAGTTACTGTGAGGAAGGACTTAAGTTGGTTCACTTACGTTGGATCTGGAAAAAAAAAAGTAAACACATGCCTGAAAGCTATAAGTTACAGTGGAATAAATGCTCACTACATTTGGAGTTAGAGGAACTTCTGTTCCTTCTGTGTGATCCAGGGCTCATCAATAATTGGAGGAGAGGAAGTGCGGTTGGACTAGATGTCACTTCTGCTTCAAAATCAATTGTCCTATGATCTGCAAAATTTGAAAACATATTCCTGAATGATAACATGGGATAGTGGGAAGAACATGGCACATAGAGTCAAAGGACCTGGGTTCAAATTATGCTTCTTGTCATTTACTAAAAACACAAGTCAACTAACCTTTCAGGGCTACAATTACCTCATTTGTAAAATGAGGGGGTTAGTCTAGATGACCTCTACAATTCTTTCCACCTCTAAATCTATGATCATGCTTTCCCTCAGTTTCATAGCATTTAACAACAGAAAAGACTGGGGATGGAGCCAAAATAGCAGCACAGAAGCAGAGATTTGCTAGAGCTTGTGATGGAAAGAAAAGTAGGATCTTTTGCTGTTTTTGTTTTAGTATAATCAAGTGCCTCTGATTGAATCTTGCCTTTTCCAACCAAGAGTATTTACTAGGAGTAAAGTATAGAAACAAGAGTTTCTTTAACTAGAAACATTACATGAATTTGTATTGTTAATTATTTTAATGTGATTAACGATCTTCCTCTCCCCTGAATGGACCTGCCCATTAAAGGGAGGTTGATTAGGGAAGATTTATAGGAAGGCCCATACCTTTTGCTAATGAGGCACTAGTTCCCAAGGGTTGTGATACCCTCTGACTCTAAAAAAAGTAATAAATATTCTAAGGCTGAGGTTTTACTTTGTGGCTTACAGACTGGAAGTGTTTGGTCAGATGGGACTGTGGGAAACTGCTAAGGAGCCCCCAGGCTTTGAAAACTCAGATGTTAGAGCTTTCCTCTCTGGCTACTATGGTCATACAGTTGGACCTGTTTGTTGATTTGTGATATATGTATTGATTTTAATGAGACAGCTGGAAGTCATGTCCATTGCTCTGTATTTTTTCTGAAGTGCAGGGTGATGCCTTTTTCCCCTGAACTAGGTTAATGATATATGTACTTGATTAAAGGAGATTGTTAACCCTTCAAAAGTTGCGTTTCCTTTTAGAAAAACAGTTCAAAAACCTGTGACAGCAGGCCCCCCTGTGTATGTCAGAATGTTTACTGAAACAGAGCTCTCTCCCCAAGCTCAGCCAAATACTCATAAAAAAAAAAAATGACTCAACAAATTCTGGATCTGCAGAACCCACAGAGTAAAGCAAATCTCCAGTCCAAGACTACCTATAAGGTCAACAAGAAACGTCTATTGAGCTGTGCTGGAAACACAGCATAGTCCAGCGTGGGCCATGCCAGCATAGACAGGAACTGAATCTCTGGCACCTGTGGCAGTTTCCAGACTTCACAACCCCAAAACACTGAGGACAAATTGTAAGGTCGGTGGAAAAAACCTGTAGGACCTATGTGAGAGAGCAGAGTGGTCCATTCCCAGCCCCAGGACAGATGAGGGGGTGGAGGAGCCCATGGCAACCTTAGCAGAGGCAGGGACAGTGGCTGTTTCTAGACCTCTAGGCCCACAGATTGTGGGGGGATTCAGCAGCTGAGAGTACGCCTCCCACCCCGCTGGAAGCAGCGAACTACCTTACCAAAGAGCTCAAAAGTCAAGTAAACAACTGGGAAAAATGAGCAAAAACTGGAAAAAGAAGGAGACTTTAGAGTCTTACTTTGGTGACAAGGAAGATCAAAATATACAAATAGAAGAAGACAACAAAGTCAAGACCCTACATCTGAAGACTCCAAGAAAAATATGAATTGGTTTCAGGCTATGGAAGAGCTCAAAAAGGATTTTGAAAATCAAGTAAGAGGAGCAAAAATTGGGAAGAGAAATGACAGTGATGCAAGAAAATCATGAAAAACAAGTCAACTGCTTGCTAAAGTGGACCCCATAAAATGCTGAAGAAAATAACATGTCAAAAATAGACTAACTCAAATGGCAAAAGACATTCAAAAAGCCAGTGAGGAGAAGAATGCCTTGAAAAGCAGAATTGGCCAGATGGAAAAGGAGGCCCAAAAGCTCACTGAAGAAAATAGTTCCTGAAAGATTAGATTGGAGCAGATGGAAGCTAACAATTTTATGAAAAATCAAGAAATTATAAAACAAAACCAAATGAATGAAAAAATAACAGACAATGTGAAATATCTCATTAGAAAAATAACTGATCTAGAAAATGATCAAGGAGAGACAATTTAAAAATTATTGGACTACCTGAAAGTCATGATAAAAAAGAGCCTAGACATCATCTTTCAAGAAATTATCAAGGAAAACTGCCCTAATATTCTAAAACCCGAAGGTAAAATAGATATTGAAAGAATCCACTGATCACCTCCTAAAGAAGATCCCAAAAGAAAAACTCCTAGGAATATTGTAGCCAAATTCCAGAACTCCCAGATCAAGGAGAAAATATTGCTAGCAGCGAGAAAGAAACAATTCCAGCATTGTGGAAACACAATCAGGATAACACAACATCTAGCAGCTTCTACATTATTAAGGAATTGGAGGGCTTGGAATATGATATTCCAGAGGTCAAAGGAGCTAGCATTAAAACCAAAAATCACTTACCCAGCAAAACTGATTGTAATACTTTAGAGGAAAAAATAGTTATTCAATGAAATAAAGGACTTTTGAGCATTCTTAATAAAGAGACCGGAGCTGAATAGAAAATTTGACGTTCAAACACAAGAATCAAGAAAAGCATGAAAAAGTAAACAGGAAAGAGAAATAATAAGGGATTTACTAAAGTTGAACTATTTACATTCCTACATGGAAAGATTATATCTGTAACTCTAGAGACTTTTCTCAGTATTAGGACAGTTGGAGGGATTATATACACATAGACAGAGAGCACAGAGTGAGTTGAATATAAAGTTGATATGATATCTAAAAAAATGAAATTAAGGGGTGATAAAGGAATGTATTGGGAGAAGGAGAAAGAGAGAAATAGAATGGGGTAAATTATTTCTCACACAAAAGAGGCAAGAAAAAGTTTTTTCAATGCAGGGGTAGAAGGGAGAGGGGAGAGGGAAAGAGTGAACCTGACTCTCATCGGATTTGGCTTAAGGAGGGAATAACATGCATACTCAATTTGGTATGAAAATCTATCTTACACTACAGGAAAGTAGGGGAGAAGGGATAAGCAGGGAAATGATAGCAGGTGGGAGGAGGGGATAATTAGAAACAAATGCTTTTGAGGAGGGACAGAGTCAAAAGAGAGAATAGAATAAATGGGGGATAGGATAGGATGGAGAGAAGTATAGTTAGTCTTTCACATCATGACTGTTATGGAAGTGTTTTGCCTGACTACACATGTATAAAGTATATAGAATTGCATGCGTTCTCAGTGGAGATGGGGGGAGAAGGAGGAAGGGAGAGAAGTTGTAACTCAAAGTTTTAAAAATGAATGTGAAAAATTGTTTTTACATGCAACTGGGAAATAAGACATACAGGCAATGGGGTATAGAAATCTATCTTGCCCTACAAGAAAATAGAGAAGGGGATGAGAGAAGAGAGAGGTGTAATAGGAGGGAGGGCAGATTGAGAGAAGGGGTAATCAAAATGCATAATCTGTTGGGGTGGACGGAGGGGAGAGATGGGAGGAAAATTTGGAACTTAAAATCTTGTGCAAGTGAATGTAAAAAACTAAAAATAAATTAATTTTAAAAAATAATTCAAACATGAAAGACAAATGAATGATGGTATTACTACATAAAAAAAGAACGGAAAAGACCTCAAAGCTTATAGAGTCTAGCCTGTTCATTTGTCAGATGATGAAAATGATCATCAGAGAAGAGAAGCAAGTTGTCCAATTTCATACAGATTGAGTGGCAGAACTGAGATTAGAACCAGATCTTCTATTTACCACTTGAGCACTATTTATAAACTTTGGCAGAATGAAAGAGAACTTTTGCTCACATGAAAAAGGGAAGTCAGTATGTGTGATGAGGATACGCTTAAAGGTTAAATTTATCCAAATCTGGCAAAGTTGAACTAGCAAATACTGGAGTATGAAGAAGTCAATCTTGTAGCAACAGATGTACCTAAATATATATATGTCAAAGAGAAAGGCTGCTAGTTCATACGATAAATAAAGTGCTGAACTTAGAGACATGAAGACCTGCCTTAGACATTTCCTAGTTGTGTGACACTAGACAAGTCACTTAACCTTAACCTGAAGATAACACAGCACTTATAACAACTAATCTGAAGATAACATAATACCTTAACCTGAAGATAAATTTGCACTTACCTTACAGGGTTATTGTTTGGATCAAAAGATATAACATGTGTAAAGTATTTTGCAAGCCTTAAAACCCTTTTATTAAAGATAGCTATAGGTATTAGGATACAGAATTTCAGAATAGTATTTTAGCTCAACTCTACTACATCTAGTTTTCAAATGGAATAGTTTACAATTGCAACAAAGAAAAATGGTAACTGCCTTGGATGACTTAAATGCAATCCAAAATGACCTCATCAGGTTGGAACAAAGGGCTAAATCTACTAAATGTGAAATTTAATGTAGAAAAACATAAAATCTGACACTTGAATTCATAACTATATGGGCACAGGATGAAGATATGACTAGAAAACAGTTTGTTTGGAAAAGATCCATCGTTTTAGTTCACTACCAGCTCAGTTAGCAGCCTAACCCCAGTCCCCCCAAAATAATATGAACTTGGACTACATTGATTGAGGAATCATGTATAAAAACAAAAAAGACAATTGTTCTGCTTTCTTCTATCCTTGTCCAACCAAAGATAGAGTGTTGTGTTCACTTTTATAAGCCACACTTTAGGAAGGACAGTGAGTATCCTAAAGAGAATACTTGCTGTATGAGGACCAATTAAAGGATATTCAAGCTGGAAAAGAGAAGACTAGATAGTCAGATGAAGCAGTCTTTTTTTAATGTTTATTTATTTTTAGATTTTGACATTGATTTAGACAAAATTTTGAGTTCCAATTTTTCTCTCCATCTCTCCCCTCCCCCCACCCCATAACACCTTGCATTCTGATCAACCCTTCCCTCAATGTGCCCTCCTTTCTATCACACTTCACCCTTCCCTTATCCCCATCTTCTCTTTTTTCTTGTAGGGCAAAATAGATTTCTATACCCCATTACCCGTATTTCTTCTTTCCCAGTTATAAGCAATAACAATTCTCAGCATTCATTTCTAATACTTTGAATTCCAACTTTTCTCCCTTCCTCCCTCCCCACCCATCCCCACCAAGAAGGCAAGCAATTCAATACAGGCTATATATGTGTTGCTTTGCAAAAGACTTCCATAATAGTCATGTTGTATAAGACTAACTACATTGCCCTCCATCCTACCCTGTCCCCCAGTTATTCTATTCTCTCATTTGACCTTGTCCCTTCCCAAAAGTGTTTATTTCTAATTACTCCCTTATCCCATTTGCCTTCCCTTCTATCATCCTCCTCACCCCACTTTTCCCCTTTTCCCCTACTTTGCTGTAGCATAAGATAGATTTTCATACCAAATTGAGTGAGCATGTTATTCCCTCCTTAAGCCATATGTGAAGAGAGTAAACTTCACTTTTCCCCTCTCACCTCCTCCCTTTTCTCCTCCATTGAAAAGGTTTTTCTTATCTCTTTTATGAGTGACAATTTGCCCCATTCCATTTCTCCCTTTCTCCTCCCAATAGATTTCTCTCTCACCGATTAATTTTAGTTTTTATAGCTATCATTCCTTCTGATTCAATTCAACCTGCGCTCTCTGTCTATATGTGTGTGTGTGTGTGTGTGTGTGTGTGTATGTGTGTAATCCTTCCACCTGCCCAAATACTGAGAAAAGTCTCAAGAGTTACAAATATTATCTTTCCATGTAGGAATGTAAACAGTTCAACTTTAGAAAGTCTTTTATGATTTCTCTTTCTTGTTCTTCCTCATCCAAAAGGATGGAATAAAATACCTGTTCACCAAGAAAGTAACCTCCTATGGTTTTATTTTTTTCCCTTTTGGGGGCATTTTCCCTGCCAGTTACTTGACTTCTGAATCCTTTGTCAAGAGGAGAGTCTTAAGATCAGCTGCTCAATTATCCCAGGGGCTTTAAGTGGAGTGCTTCACAAATGAACACTGCAGCTGCTGCCACTGCCACTACCACCAGCCACCTCCTGGGGCTGGTGGTAGTGGGGGACCCTGCTCCCCTCTCACCCAGTTGGGAAAGCCCTCTCACTGATCTTTGAAGTTTTCTTTGATGCTTATGGGTTGAAGGATCAGAGACCCTCCACTGCTGCTGAGGATTCTACCCCAGAGGCCTGGTCTGGTCCTGCTCTTCCCAGTGCTGCATGGCCAAGGCTGGGCTCCACTCCGCTCTATGTCCCTTGTGATAGACCTTTCCTATTGACCTTCCAGGTTACCGTTGGCTGGAAATTTCTTTCACTCTGTTGTTCTGTGACTTCTGTTGCTCTAGAATTTGTTGAGAATAATTTTTTACAGGTATTTTATGGGCTATGGGGGAAGAGCTAGAGTATGTGTGTCTTTCTACTCCACCATCTTGGCTCTGCTCCCCCAGAGGAAGCAGTCTTGATGAATTTAAATTTTTGAAAGGCTTTTATATGGAAGAGGGATTCAATTTGTTTTACTTGACCCTAAGAGCAGATTTGGGCCCCATAAGAAGATAAGTTTTAATAATTGGAGCCATACAAACAAAGAATGAGTTGCCTTGGGAAACAGGGCACTCTCTTGGCACTGGATATCTTCTGATAGAGTCCAGAAGCTAGACAACCAGTTGTTAGAAACACTGTAGTGGGAACTTCTATCTACATACTCTGAGGTTTCTTTCAGGTCTCAGATAGTGTGATGTTACATTCATACCAATATCTGCCAATAATGCTTTGTGGAAATGGGCCATTTTACTGTACTAAATGAATAGATCAGGTATCTTTCACCACCAAAAGCTGTCAAAGAGCCAAATGCGTCACAGAACACAGAGGAAGAGGAGCAGACACTAAACATTATCTGATCATGTGGTTTATCATTCAGAATAGAATCAAGGACCCTTGAGTCCCAGAAAATGAGAGGAAGTTCCCCTAAAGGTAAGGTTTTCAGTTAAGGTTGTTGCTGTCCAGTTGTGTCCAACTCTTCATAACTCCATTTGGAGTTTTCTTGGCAAAGATACTGTAATGGTTTGCCATTTCCTTTTCCATCTGATTTTATAGATGAGAAAACTGAGGCAAACAGGGTTAATTGATTTACCCAGGGTTACACAACTAAGTATCTGAAATCAGATTTGAACTCAGACCTTCCTGACTGCAGTCCAGGCATTCTATCCACTGTACCACCTAGCTACCCTAATTAATGCTGTTTTCTAAATAATATCAGCACTATACAGAATCAGAATCACAGAATTTGAGAGTGAGAACATACCTCAGAGGCCATCTAATCTAACCTATATCCAAAGGAATCCCCACTATTACATACCTGACCAGTGGTCAGATAGCCAGTACTATTAGATGGCTTCCAGTATGGTGAGGGGGAATCCCTCCCTCCCAAAGCAGCTCATTCTGCCTGTGAGCATCCCAACTCTTAGGAAAGTTTCCTACCCATCAAGCCTAAATTTGCTTCTTTTCAACGTAGGCCCATTGTTCCTGGTTCTGTACTTTGAGACTATGTTGTAAGTACAATTAATCCCTTTTCTTTTTTTTTTTTAAATTAATCCCTTTTCTACCTTGCCACACATAAAATAATTGAATACAATGATTGTGTCCTTCTTGAGTCTTCTCTTCTCCAAGCTAAATATTCCCTTTTACTTTCACCAGTGTCTATATAACGTGGCCTCAAGGTCCTCCACCATCCCAGTTGCCCTTCTCTAAATATTCTCCAGCTTATCAATCTCCTTCATAAATTGTGACACCCAGAACACAGCACATTTCCTGTGGAAGTGGTCTCTTCAGGACAAAACACAAAGAAACTTCCTTTTTTCCTGGAAGTTATGGCTCTCAAAGTAGCCCATGATCACATTAGCCTTTTTGACTGTTATATCTTTTAGCCTACTCATACTGTTTCCAGTTTATTAATACTTTTTTTTTCTGTTTTGTAGATGACATATTTCTTTGATACAAACTGTTAGGAAAACTGGAAAGCATTTTGGCATGAAAGAGACTCAGAAGAACAATTTATACCATATACCACAAGCTTCAAATGAACAAGACACTGAAATATGAAAACTCACATCCTAAAAAATGCAGATAGATTTAATTTAATTAAATGAACATCAAAACCTTTTTTCTTTGTTCCCCACCATTATTTACTTTATGTTTAATTTACTAATAAAACAAGCATTGTCATAACAGTGTAATAAAAATATGATTGCACATGAAATTGCACATCTATTATGTATAACTTGTTATTCCTTTTAAATATATAATAAAATTATCATATACATTTTTCCTTCCCTCCTCCCCACCCTAGAGATGGCTATCATTAAACACAAATACATAAATGTACATATAGATGTAAAATTATTCTATACAAACTTCTATTTATCAGTTCTTTCTCTGGATACAAATAGTGTCTTTCTTCCCATGTCCTTTACAGTTAATTTAGATATTTGTAATAGTCAAAATGACTTATTCACTCAGTTAAAACCTTTTTTTCAAAGAATTCTGTCTTACCATTCCTCTCTCATCTTGTATTTTTGAAGTGTTTTTTTTTAAGCCAGGTGTATGACTGCATTTATCCTTTTTGAATTTCAGCTTATTAGATTCTTCCCAATGTTCTAGCCGAGATTTCTAACGACTTTCGTTTTTTGCATATGATTTTTTTTTATTGTTCTTGACAGGAAGGGGTCATTGGGAAGGACAAATAAATAAATAATTAGATGAATGAATAAACAGGTGATATTTTGAAAATTCTAATTTAAAAGGTACCTCTTAACAATAATATCCAGAAATCTCTAGGAGGGAATGAGTCATGCCATTTGGAGATGATTGATGGAGATACGTAGACTGTGGATTTGGCCTTTAAAAAGGGACTCAACATATGTCTGGAAAAAACAGACAAAGATACAAGCTAAGAGATACAAATAAGAGAAGCTACACATTGAAAGGACATGGAAGAAATTAAGCATTCATTAAACCTACTATGTAGCAGACAGTATATTTGCTTCTCACAACTCTGGAAGGTAGGTGTTAACATTATCCACATTTTACAATCAATGAAATTGGGGCAGATAGAGATTAAGTGACTTGCCCAGCGTCACGTATGTATTAGGTGTGAATTTGAACTGAGATCTTCCTAACACCAGGTGTAGGCGTTATTCACTGTACCACCTAGCTGCCTCCTAGGCATAGGAATGGGTCCGTATGGGAATGTCTGCTGATTCAGACAACCTCTGATTACAACCACCCAGGAAACTTCTCTCATCACCAGAGATACCAGCAGTAGAGGGCTACCTGCCCAGCTATTGGTGGAAAAGGAATATTCACTGGAGGAGGTACTAAGCTAAGACTCCTCAAGGAAGGAAGAGGAGTTCTTAATGAGTACCTGGATCTAGACTCCTAGAGAGAAGAGGAAGAATTCCTGGATAACACCAATTTTCTGAATCCAATTCCTTGAAGAGAAAAGTAGAAACCATGGAATCCATGAATAGAGGAGCAACATAGTGAAGTATGAGTAGAGAGTAGAGAAGCTCTCCACTAACATTGTGGGGTAAACAGGTGCTCTGGTGGCACTCCCAGGACTTTCTTTCCATTTGTTGGGGAACCCCACCAAAAGGCAGTATTCTGAGTCTGAAAAACTATATTGATCCCTAGGGGAAGTGTGCTCACTAGAGAGAGGACAGTTACAGGTTGAAAACTTTGGACTTTTTATTTTTTATGGGGTGAAACAGTCTTTCCCGATCTTAATATATTGTTAAGGCAAGTGCTTGTATAGGACCCTCAGTTCCCATATAAGTAATTCTACTTTTTGTAGAATTCTAGACAAAAGCAATATGAAGACCTTGCCAGCAGAGAACCTACTATGGGACAACAGGAACCAGAAAAATTTTTGTAAGAACTCTCTCTTCTCTCTCCCCCCCTCAAGACTAGATCAGCCTCTGTAAATCCAGAGCTGAATTTCTGGTGCAGAGGTCACTGAGAGAAGAGAGAACAGTTTAATCAGTTGGCAAAATGTAAATCTGCTCAAAAGGGAGTTCAGTCCACTCCCAGACATAGATAGGTCTCTAAAGCTGCAGAGAAAGCAAAATCTGCAGTTCTGGAACACCACCACGAGATGGAAGCACAGACAGCCACTTCTCACTTGTTGCTGTGTCTGGAAAAAAAGAATTGTTCTCTTGGTCTTGGAATCAATAAACCAGCAAATCAATGATCATCTAATAAACACCAAGCATTGCGCCAAGCATTGTGTTAGGTACTAGGGGTACAAACACAAAAATTAAACCAAGCAGTCTGAGATCATCATTCAGTGTAAGCACTGAAAAGAAGCTCACTTGGCTTCATTTTATCATGAAATCAAAATGACTTACAATCTAGCCTAACTTCCTCTTTTTCCTGAAAATTATTTCTTTCTCCCTTCAATCAACATAACCTCTAATCTCACTGAGACCAACACAAGGACCTTATCCTACCATCAGTCACTCTGGTGGGATTGCTGTAAACAAACATGAATGGATGGATAGATAAATGAACTGATGAATGAATGAATTTTTTAAAATGAAGTCTTTTATATGCCAAACATTGTGCTAAGCACTGGGGATACAAATATAGACAGGCAAGATACTCCCTGTCCTCACAGAACTTACTTTATATTTAGTAGGGAAGATAACAAATATACAGGAACAGGAAATTGAAAGGAACAGGAATCAGAGTTTGGTAGGTGGGAGCCAAGGAGGAAAGTAGAAGAAAAGTGTCAATAACATTTACTAAGAGCTAATTGCATGCAAAGCACTGGGACTACAAACAGAAAAGTAAAACAGTCATTGCTCTGAGCTCGTTTTATTGGGACAGATGACACATTTGGAAGGTTTTCACTGCAAGTCCGACATAAAGGTCCCATGTTACTTAGGCTGCAGGGGCTAAGTAGATGTCAATTTTCAAAGAGATGTGATTTTCTCAGTGTGGGAGCTCTCTCAACTAGGGAAGATTGCAACCTGTTTATAATTTAATAGATTTATTATATATTTAATGAGAAAAACAAGTTGAGTGCAATAGAGGTTCATAGTTTTGTGTACAATCCTTTTTCTGTTCTACTATGTGATGGAAATGTTCATTTCATGTGATGTTTGCTAAGTTTAGAATTTTTTTTAAAAAGTAAATGATCATCTTATATCTTTCCTCCCTTTTTCCATTAAAGTCATCTCCATTTTCTGCCTTTACTTTCTCATTGCTTCTTAGCAAAGTGAACTCTGGTTCCTAATCCCACAACTCTACTACACACTGCTCTCTTACAGATCACCAATGACCTCTTACTTGTTAAATGTATTGTCTTCTATTGTATTCTCAGTCTTCATCTTCCTTGACCTCTCTGAAGTTTTTGACATGATCTTTCTTCTCCTATATATTCTTTCCCTCAGAGTAAATAATTACCTCTAATAATTACAGCTCATGTAGTAGGATCATAGATTTAGAACTAAAGGGAACGGTAGGGGTTACCTAGCCCAACCCTCTCATTTTACAAATGAGGAAACTGAGAAACAGAGAGATTAAGTAACTTGCCCAAAGTCATGAAAATAGTGAGACAGGATTTAAACCCAGGTCCTCTGGCAGCTAGGTGGCACAGTGGAGTACTGGGCCTCGAGTCAAGAAGACTCATCTTCCTGAGTTCAAATGTGGCCTCAGACTCTAACTAGCTATGTGATCCTGGGCAAGTCACTTCACCCTGTTTGCCTCAGTTTCCTCATCTATAAAATTATCTAGAGAAGAAAATAACAAATTACTCCAGTATCTTTGCCAAGGAAACCACAAATGGGGTCATGACAAGTTGGACATGACTGAAAATGACTGAACAACAACCTCCAGCACCATGTCCATCTTTCTTTCTGCAGCATTACCCCAAGACTTTCAGGACATTGCTCTGAATTCTTCTATATATCTGAACATTTCTTCTTAAACTGCCTGGATCATCATCCTTCTCTTGCATGCTGTCCATGGTTCTACCATGGATTGACCTAGGAAGTTCACTGAATATAGTATTAGACCCAGAGTCAGCAAACTCAAGTTAAAATCCAGACCCTGACATTTAATAACTGTGTGACCTTGGACACACCACTTAACTGCTCTGTGGCTCAGTTTACTCATAGATAAAATGAGGATAATTCCTACCTTCCAGGGTTTTTGTGAAAATCAGATGAGATAATATTTATAAAGTATTTGCAAGCCTTAAACAAGTATATAAACGTACATTGTTGTCATTGATGCTATTGTTAGTGTTACTATGTACTCCTTCCCTCGGAGATCTCATCTGTTCCCTTGAGTACAGTATGATCCCTACATGTATTATTCCCAAATCTACAAATTCAGCCCTAATCTTTCATTTTAATGCCAGGACCACAATGTCAACTGTTTGCTAGACATCTTCCAACTGAAAAAAAAAATGTTAATTTTGTGAAGGCAAGGACTGTTTCGTTATTACTTTCATATTCCCAAAATCTAACACAATGAGTTTTCTTTTGGTATTTGATTGAATCTGAAACTCAACATGTCCAAAATGGAATTTTTTATCTGCCCTGAAGCAACACTTCTTCCAAACTTCCCTATGAAGCATCTCCAGGACCTTCCAAACTCTTAAAATCTGGATTTGTCTACTCAAATGCCCTGTTACACACACACACACACACACACACACACACACACACACACACACACACACACACACACACACACGCACGCACAAACCTGCCCCCACTTTCCCACTCTGAATTGCCTCCTGAAAAAAAAACAAGTAGTTTTGCTATCAATTATATGACATCGTATTGTGAAAAAGAACATTTTATTAAAAACTCAGGATAAAATTAGAAAAACACATTAACAGTAATCAGACTTCAGGGCTTGGCATTAGTTTTAGTGCATCAGCTATCAACATTTAACCAAAACAGTATGGAGATGGAGAGGAGAGAGAAAGGTGGAAATTTTATGATCTTTCAAACTTTCCTTCCATTTCTTGCTGAGTCGTTACCAAAATATCTATACATAACCCAGTGATCTGTCTAGGGCTACTCTGCTTCTTTTCATTACCCTGGCTATATAAAGCTCTAGAGAAGATTGTAAAAGGTCACTGTTGTAAATAATCAAGACTTGAGGAACCTACAATGGCCATTCAGAAGAATGTCACTCATTTACTGACCCTCATGCTCAACCTGCTGTGGAAAGCAGTTTGCCAGTGGTTCAATCTAGATTGTGGTAGACTTTCTTAAAGGGTAAAATTAGAAACACGCTCCGTACATACTATTTCCTTTCCATGAAGACTTTCTGGACTTTAGAGTCTAAGCACTTGCTGAGATCCTGTTTTCTACTCCTTTTTTTGTCCCTACTGACCATTTCCTTTCATACTTAATGTAGACCTATCTATCCTCAGTAAATGTTTGCTAAACAAATGAATGAACAAAAAGAATAGGGCGTTGGCCCCACTAAGCATTTTTGTTCATTTGGTTTTGTTTAATTTTTGTTTGCTATTTATTTGAAATAATAAATATCTTCATTCCTCTCTGGCTGAACTCTTGAGCCCCCTACACTTCCTCTATAATTTCTCCTAGGGACACCTCTGCCTTTCTCCACCTCCTTTGGCTTCTTTTTATGTAATGTTTTCTCCGATTAGAAAGTAAGCTTCTTGAGGGCAGAGACTATCTTTCTAATTATATAGCTTTCTGCTTATATTTATGACCCCTGCATTTAGCACAGTTTCTGTCACATAATAGATGTGCTTAATAAATGCTTACTGATGACTTGATATCAGATTTCAAATATTCCTTCTTGAATATATTTGCTCAAAACATAAAGGTTCACCTACCCACTCCATGGCCAGATGTTTAAAGATACAAATTAACAAGGTGTATGTCAAGATTATTTAACCAAATTTATCAAAATAAAATCTCCCTCCTTCCTCTTTTATCTTAATGTCATTGTCAAACAATAGATGAGAATTCTTTAAGGTCAATCTGATGTAGAGGTTCCATGAGTCACGTAAATAACACCAACTAGGCATCAGAAGATTCCAGTATTGTTGTGTAAGCTCCTTAATCACCCTGAGCATTATCTGTTTTCCCCTATATAGAATGGGAATGATATCTAACATGCAGGGCTGTTTTGACTATAAGATAAATTGATGTATGTGAAGGTACTTTCGAAAGTATAAAATCTCTACAAATTTAAGATATTGTTATTATTATTTGAATTAGTCATGTAGAAGATTGAAATTAGACAAAAGATCCAATCAGTTGTAGCTTGACCATTAACCAGACAGTCAATCCTACTAACAGAATCTTCCAGCCTTTATCCTTGAGAAGAATCTGGCTCAGTTTGAGCAAACTATATCTTCAGAATGGGTGAGACAACAGAGTAAAGTTGTAGTCATCCAGATCTTTCCTTTTTTAAAAAGTATTTCACTGATGCTTTTAAAAATATCTGTCACTACACAGTGACACCTTTCTCCCAAAGAAACTTCTCTTATGACAAAGTATATTTATCATATAACAAACCAACACGTTAACTATGTTTGATAATGTATGTCTTCACAAGCACCTACAGCTTACCATCTCTCCTCTGAGAAATGAGAGGACAGCTTCACTGATTCTCTGAAACCAAGATTGGTCACTGATCAGAGTTCTGATGTCTCTTAGACATGTTTTCCTTTTCGTTAATATAATCATTTTAATAATTACTTTTAAAATGACAATTTTATTAAATGATTATTAATTTATTTAAGTTATAATAAGGAATCAATGACATGATCTGGGATCAGAGGATCTGGGTTCAAAACCCAGCTTCACAATTTACTCAGACCAAGTCATTTAATCTCTTTAGACCCAAATCAGGTACCACCCTCTTCATGAAACCATTCCTGTTTCTTCCAGCTGAAAGTGGCCTCTCTTTCCATGCATTTTCAATATCAATTTATCTAAATCTCTCTTCTGTCCCTCCCACATTTCACCTTATAGGAATTCCACCTTAATTGTGTTTTTCTTATATCCTCTACGGGCTGCTGCTAAATTGTAAGATCCTTGATAGTAGAGACTCTGCCATTTTTCATTTTCTTCAAGTGCTCTTTGTACCAAGAAAATTCATTTGCACATAGTAGGTGCTGAATAAATGTTTGTTGAATTGAATTTGGGAAATAAATTTGGATTATTGGGAATCTTTAATTTTTAAGTCATTTGTGTTCATATCCTTTCCTCTCACTTAACAATAAACTTCACAAAGGTAGAGACCATGTCTCATATAAATTTTGGGTCTTCTCTACTGCCTAGAACAATGCTGTTTCTTGAATGAATATAGTTAATTAACTTTATGTTTTCTTCCTATGTACTTCATGATGGTCTAAACATGACTACTTCAGCATCTCTGACCTCTCTACTATTCTTCCATTATACTGTCCCAGAGAAGGGTTCATTCAACTAAGAGGGCTTGACATTCTTCATACACCTACTCTCCCTTGAGGTTCTTCACTGATGATTATTCGCATTCGAAAGGGCAGCTACAGAAGGAGCAGGACATGGATTAGAATGATACTGACCAATATTGATTCAGTTTCATTTCTTCCCATAGCAATTTTCATGGCTAAATCGTGGGATGCATAGAGATGAGAAGGGCCAAATCTTTCACTCTCTCTTTTTATTATCTTTGAGAAATGAATTTCACTACAGATAGTGGCACAAAGACAATAGCCTTTAGACTATTGAAAAATATCACAGCCAATTGTATTCTCCCCAATCTTCATTCCAACCTTCTGTAGGTCCTAGTATTTAATAGGAATCATCATACATCATCCCTAGCACCAAGGATTGCTACTATAGGAAACATTCTCAGTAGAAAATATCAAAGTAACTGAAGTCACAGCACCAAGTTATCAAAGTTGTTTATTCCCTCCCTACCCTTAAAGTCTCCTTTTCCTCCCTCATCCAGAATGAAGGCAGAAATCTTATCTCTGCTCCATAACTCATACAGCTCCTCAAGCAAAGTACCTCTACATTCTAGAGCTGAAGTCAGAGCTTTCATAGTTTTAAAAAGATATATTTGGGGCCATTTATTGGGAACCAATTAGATAATCATAGACTAAAAGGTAGCAGGATACATCAGATAATTTTTCTTTTTTTATGCTTTTCTTGCATCTCTCTCATTTCTCTTCCCAGTTTTTCCTCCACCTCTCTAACTTGATTTTCAAAATCCTTTTTGAGCTCTTCCATGGCCTGAGCCCATGGAATATTTATTCAGGATGTTTGGGATACAGAAGCCTTGACTTTTGTGTCTTTCCCTGGTGGTAAGCATTGTTCTTCCTCATCAGAAAGGAAGGGAAGAGATACCTGTTCACCAAGAAAGTAACCTTCTATGGTCTTATTTTTTTTCCCTTTTCTGGGCATTTTCCCAGCCAGTGACTTGACTTCTGAGTTTCCTTTCCACCCCCACCTCGCCTCTGCCCAGCCAGCGCTTGGGGTCTGAGATTCAAATGCTGCTTCCCAGCCTCAGGGCTTTGGGTGGGGGCGGGGCTGCTATTCAGTGTGAGATTAAGTTCAGGTGCTCAGGTGGGGGCAGGGCCGCCACACAGGGTTCACTTTCCTCAGGGGGTTTATGCAGAGACCTTCAACAATGGATCTGAGTTCCTGCCTGCTTTGGGAGCCTCTGTCTGCTGCTGCCTCCCGAGGGGGCCTGAGTTATGGGGACACCCCACTCCCCTCTCAACCAGCCAAAGAGACCCTCTCACCAACCTTTGGCACCTGTGGGTGGAGGGACCTGCTCGGCCGCTGGAGATTCTGTCCCTGAAGCCTGCTCGGATCTGTACGTCTTGGTGCCGCACGGCCAAGGCAGGGCTGGGCTCTGCTCCAGGTCTGGCGCGCGACGGACCTTTCATGTCTGTTTTTCAGGGCTCTCTGGAACAGAAATCTCCTCCACTCCGTTGTTCTGTGGCTTCTGCTGCTCCCGAATTTGTTGAGAGTTCTTCTTTACAGGTGTTTTATGGGCTGTGGGTTTCGGAGCTAGCATATGTGTGTCTTTCTAATCCACCATCTTGGCTCCTCCCCATCAGATAATTTTTCAAAGTTAATTCAAGTTCCAGAATTTAGTGAACAATATATTATGCTTATTTGAATCCATATCATGTAGCAGTATGACCTAATGGACTGAAACTCCTTGAGGACAGGTACTGCTTTGCTTTTTCATCTTTATGTCCCCAGTGCCAAGCATGGTGTTTTGGAACTAATAGATGTTTGATAAATATTGAAAGACAAGAAGAAGGAAGGAAGGAAGGAAGGAAGGAAGGAAGGAAGGAAGGAAGGAAGGAAGGAAGGAAGGAAGGAAGGAAGGAAGACAGAGCCAAGATGGTGGAGTAGAAGGACAGACCTACTCTTGCTCTCCTGCCATAGCCCATAAAATAACTGTAAAAAATGCCTCTAAACAAAATCTAGAGCAGCAGAAACCACAAATTGCCAGAGTGAAACAGATTTCCAGCCCAAGATAGCTTGAAAGACCAACAGGAAAGGTCTATTGCACCAGGCTCAAAGCTGAGTGCAGCCCAACCTTGGCCACATGGCACAGACAGGCCTGAAATAGGCTTCAGGGTGCAGAATAATGGGTAGCTGTTGTGGTGCCCAAATTTCTCAATCCACAAACACCAAAGACAGTTTCAAAGGTCAATAAGAAAGCTCTTTCACCTGGGTAGGAAGGGAGCATGGTCTGGCCCTAGCCCTGGCCCCAGGGCAGTGGAATCCATGGCAACAGCAGCAGCATCCACTTTTGGAGTCTTTGGCCTAAAGACCCTGGGGGAATCAAGCAGCTGATCTGGTTCTCAGTTCTAAGTGGTGATCCTGAGGTGAGGCAGAGCTGTGGCACAGTGGAACTGGTGGTGGTTGTGGAGAGGGAACACTACTTGCAGTTCCAGGACAGAAAAGAGTACTTGTGGTTGCTCACAGACCAGAGCACAGGCCAGGAGAGAAGTAAACTCCTTCCCTTGATTGTACCACCTTGGAGGAACTGAGAACTTACAGGTCCCTAGAGATACCCTCCAGTTGACAAAGGAAAATGCCCATAAAAGGGAAAAAAATATGACTAGAGAAGGTTACTTTCTTGGTGAAAAGGTATTTTCTCCCATCCTTTCAGATGAGGAAGAACAAAGCATACCATCACAGGAAAACATCAAAGTCAAGTCTTCTTCATCTAAAACCTCCAAAATAAATTTGCATTGGTCTCAGGCCATTGGAAGAGCTCAAGAGATGTTGAAAATCAATTAAGAGAGATGGAGGAAAAACTGGGAAGAGAAATGAGAGTGATGCAAGAAAATCATGAAATGTGAGTCAACAGCTTGCTAAAGGAGACTCAAAAAAATGTTGAAGAAAATAACACCTTTATAAATAGAGCAACCTAAATGGCAAAAGAGGTCCAAAAAACCAATGAAGAGAAGAAAGCTTTAAAGTGCAGAATTGGCCAAAAGGAAAAGGACGTTCAAAAGCTCACTGAAGAAAACAGTTCTTTAAAGGATGAGTAATAAAAGAGAGGACAGTCTAGAGGAATGGGTGGATGGGGTGCATGCTGTCCTAGGATAGGGGGTGAGGAGAGATGGGGAGAAAATTTGAATTCAAATTCTTGTGGAGGAGAATGTTGAGAACTGAAAAATAAATGAATTATATATTTTAAAAAAGGAAAGAAGGAAGGAAGGAAAGACTATACATAAGCAGTCAGATCAGAGCTCAAGGAGATATACTGCTAAGAATATCAGATTTGGAGTCAGAGGATCTGAATTCAAAGTCTGGTCCTACTACCTACTATCTCTATGACTCTGGGCTTGTCACTTAACCTCTCTCAGTTCACTTTCCTCTTCTGTAAAATGAGGGAGTGACACCTCCATTCTATTGATATCCCTACCTTGAGAAACCCTTATCCTGGATTACTCTCACCATTTGCTTCCTCTGCTCTGACTTGGGTTGTTGTTCATCATTTCACTTGGGTCCAACTCTCTGTGACCCCATTTGGGGTTTTCTCTGCAGAGATACTGGAATAGTTTGACATTTCCTTCTCCAGCTTATTTTACAGGTAAAGACTGAGGCAAACAGGGTTAAGCGACTTGCCCAGGGTCATACAGCTAGTAAGTGTCTAAGGCAAAATTTGAACTCAGGAAGATGAGTCCTCCTGACTTTAGGCCTGGTACTCCACATAGTGCACCACCTAGCTGCCCTCCAACTTCAGTAGGTGCTAGTGAACAGAGCTGAAAAATATTAAGCAACCAAGCCAAATGCGTCTGTTACAAATTTATGTTACCTAGTCTCAATTGTGCCCTCACCAAAGTAATACGTTTTTATTTTTGTCTGAGTTTCTATCCTACTACTTACCTAGGTTATTCTATACCTTCTTTTCTGTTCCTAAGCCTCCTATACCTCTCCCACCTTCCTTAACTGAGGTCCTAGGCTCATTTGGTCAACAAAATGTAGGATAAATAAAATTTATGAATTTTACATTTTCTATTCATTTGCTCTGTGACACTACTTCACACAAGGTTCCAGGCATTGTCCTAAGAACTGAGAAAACAAATACACGCAAACAAATTGATTCCTACCTTCAAGGAGTTTAAATTCTAATAAAAGAAGGAAACAGAGGGTTATTGGTGGTGATTTTGATGTCTCTTTCACAGCTAGGGAAGGGAAGCAAACGGAGTATGGGGATGGAAGACTACTCTTATGCTAGCATGGAATAAAGTGGCCCAGGGCCCTGGGATAAGAGCTTGGAGCAGTAGATCCAAGGTAGAAACTGTAACACAAGCTAGGATAGTGGGGTGGGGCTAAGATCAGTCTAAAAGTGATGCATGTTCACCATTCAGAAGCTGAGGGTACCAGATAGGTCAGAGTTAAAGGCTTCTGATTCTAAATTCAATGCTCTAAAAGTACACTACAGCTACCCTTCATCACCACCCTCAACATTTTTGTGAGCCTGTTATGTTTAAGACCCCATGCTAGATGCCGTGAAGGCTACAGAGTTAATTTCAACAACTTTTATTTAATATCTTTACTCTATGAAGAGCTTCTATGAGAGGGGAGGAAGTATATTATAGAAGTTCCCCATTTAACTTGATCAAACTACAGTGTGCTGAACTTGTGTTTGAGACTTTAGATTTTATCTTCTTGCAAAGGATTCAAAAATGACCTTTGACAACTCATAGAGGATGGGTCTTGGTCCTGGGGACTGGATTTGTTGATTCATACTATTGGAAGACAGACAATTATGAGAGGAGTCACCCCTTCTGTGCCAATCTTCAATCAAAGACTTGGGACTTTTCCCTTTTTCCACCCCCTTTTGAAGGATAAACCAGAGCCCAGGAGAACTGAGGAATAGAAGGAATTTATGTCCAGGAGCCACTCATAGCTGACAGACAGAGACCCACATTCATTCAACCATGTGCCTGATAAGAGGGGAACCCACAAGCCAGATAGTGAGATTTCCTGAATCCTACCTAGCCTCTTGGAGGGAGGATGGGAAATTTCAGGATAGCACCTGCCTTGGCCCAACCTCACCAAGAATTCCAAGTTGGGGAGTTCTAAGTACCAATCTTCCAGAGAGACAAGGAGAGTTACTGGGCAGCTTCTGGCAGAGATCATGGGTATGGCATCTGATACTGAAAAACAATAGAAGAGTCCAGGCCACAATGAAGCCTATGCTTGCTCAAGCTTTATGCCTTTCTTCTCTGACACAATTAGTATTCAGTCTGCATCACCCTCAGATCTTTGTCAACAGGAACTACTTCCTCAGCACAATCTCCTAACACAATGCTTGGTACATAGTAGCTGCCTAATAAATTCTGGTTGAATTGCTAACCCTGTGTTTCACAGGTGATTTTTTTTTAACCTTAGAGCAGAGCTCTAAATCCAAAGTCTTCTATAGCATCCCTAGGAATAAAGAAAAAAGTTTCGGTCATCTTCAGATTGAGTTCCCTCTCACTTTCTCTACTCACTTCTAGTCTGGCCATGGGTCAGATCCAGACAAGGTGAAAGGAAGCAGGTGATTAAAAAAAAATTAAAAAAAGAAATTTCGAGGAAGGAAGGGAGTGTAAAAAAGCAAAACAATTGATAGCACCCTGAGGATACCAGTGACTCGCTAGGTGACTCAGTGTGATGTTCTGGGCTCTGGCCCTTTGCCTCAACTACTATAATAGCATCAGTTGTCCCAAAAGGAGTCTATCAACTAATTAGGGGAAATATAGCAAAGATGGGTCCTAATGAGACCTGCATCCAGGAGTGGCAGGGGGACAGGCGGCAGCAGCAGGTACTGAGCCACAAATACCTGCAAAGGTCAAGGAGTAGGCTGCTCTATGTAACGAGACAAGCGCAAACACGTCCCACTTAACACACTTAAAAAAGTGAAAGTCAGCAGTGCTAGAGGATACCTCTTCAGGATACCCAGAACTCTCCTCACTATTTCCCCAAGAATTATGAGGTATCTGTGCCAGTCTAGATTCAGTCTGATTTGCATTCAAATCCAGCCTCAGACACTATGATCCTGATCAAGTCACTTCGGCTCTGCCTGCCTCCATTTCCTCAAATGCAAACAGAGATAAGTAATAGCACCTGCCTCACAGAGTTGTTTCTAGGATCAAGTGAGATAATTTGATAATAATGAAATAAAGTACTTAGTGATTGTTCCCTTATGAATTCAAAAGTCAGGAAGAATGATAAAGAGGAAGGAGCTGTGAATTGGGTTCAAAATTCAGCTCTACTCTTTACTCTCTATAACCCTGACCAAGTCTCTGAAATCTCTTTAGGCTTCAAGTTCCTTCTCTTAAAAGGATGGCATTGGGCTAAATGTCCTTTAAATCTTACAGAATTATGGAGCTTGAAAGTTGGAAGGGACCTCAGTAGCCAATGATACATAAAAGGGATTCCTGCTATAACACATCCACTAAGTGATTATCCATTATCTGTTTGAAGACCTCCAAGGAGGGAAACAGATAGGTGGCACAGTAGATAGAGTGCCAGGCTAGAGTCAGGATGACTACCTTTCATGAGTTCAAATCCAGTCTCACACTTTTATGAGCTATGCTACAGTGGGCAACTCACTTCACCCTGTTTGCCTCAGTTTTTGAATCTGTAAAATGAGTTGGAGAAGGGAATTGCAAACTACTCCAGTATCTTTGCCAAGAAAAAACCAAAATGGGGTCACAAAGGGTTGGACACAACTAAAATGACTGAACACCAAAAAGGAGGGAAAATGCACCAATTCTTGATCCTTCATCCCACCTTTGGACAGTTCTACTTTTTTCAGACTTTTTCCTCCCATGAAACCTCGGTCTACCTCTGCGACTTCCACCTACTTCTCCAGCTTCTTCCTTCTGTAATTAAACACAATGTGTTAATTCCACATATCAGCATTCAAACACTTGAATGTTATGATTTTTCCCTCCTCCCCCCCCCCCACCCCCAGCCTTCTCTTCTCTAAATTAAATATTCCTGGTTCCTTCAACTGATCCTCATATGTCATGAATTCAAGTTACTTCACTATCCTGGTTGCCTTTTCCTAAATAGTCTCCACATTATTAATGTTCTTGCTAAACCATGATGTCCAGAACAGAGAATACCCTAGATGAGACCTACTGAAGGCATAGCACATTGAGACAACACTTTTATATTCCTGGAATCAATGCCTTACCTACACAACTTGAAATCACTTTAACTTATTTATATGCCATACCCATAAACAACTGATATTCCCAACATGTAAGTTTGATCTTATTACCCCTTCCACCATTCAATCAACTTCAGAGATTCCCTATTGCCACTGGGATCAAATATAAGATTCTCTGTTTGGAATTTAAAGCCCTACATTTCTAGTCTCTTCACCCCTTACCCATGAATTCTTTTATCCAGTAACAATGTCCTCCTTGTAATTTCTCACATTAAGACTCTCCATCTCTTGGGGGGTGGAGCCAAGATGGCAGAGTAAAAGCAAAGACTTGGTTGAGCTCTCCCCCAGACCCCTACAAATATTTGTGAAAATGATTCTAAACAACTTCTAGAGCTACAGAACCCACAAAATGACAGATTTCCAGCCCACGACAACCTGGAAGGTCTACAGGTCTACTGCACTGGACTGGGAGAAGTACAGTTCAGTGTGGGCTATGCAGCACAGAAAAAGCTAGGGCAGGCCTTGAGGAACTGAATCACTAGCAGTTGTGGCAGTTTCCAGACTTCTCAACCTACAAATGTAAAAGACAGCTTAGAAGGTCAGTGGGAAAAGTCTGTCTGCACCTGGGTGAGAATGGAGGGTGATATGGCCCCAGCTCTGGGATGGTGGAGGCAGCTATGGTGGCAGCAGTGGCATCAGCAGCTGCTTCTGGAGCTCTCAGCCCACAGATAATGGGAGAATCCAGTGGCTATCAGAGGGGGATTGCAGGTATCTTATTGCTGGCACTGAGGCTGGATTCTCTTGCTTTAATCCTACTTGGCTCTGGGTGGCAATCCTGGGTAGCTGTCCTGGGGTGAGGAGGAGCTCTGCTGTGGTGGAGCTTGTGGCTGAGGTGGAGAGGGAATCCTCCTCACAGTTCCAAGGCAGAAAAGAGTGCTTGTGGGTCCCTCACAGACCAGAGAAAAGGTCAGAATAGGAGTCAACACCTCTCCTTTGTTGGAAGAGCTGAAAATTTACTGGTCCCTAGAAGTATCTCTGAAAATAACTTCAAGATACCCCTGAAGCTTGGCACAGTACACCCCCCCCCCCCACTGGAAACAGAGTGCTACCTTGAGAAAGAGCTAGAAAGTCAAGTAATTGGCTGGGGAATTGAACAAACAATGCAAAAAAACCTCAGCCTATGGAATCTTACTTTGGTGACAAAAATGATCAAAACATACAACCAAGACAACAAAATCAAAGTGCCTATATTCAAAGCCTTCAAGAAGAGCTCAAAAAGGATTTTAAAATCAAGTAAGAAAAATAGAAGAAAACTGAGAAAAGAAATGACAGTAATGCAAGAAAATTATGATAAACGAATCAACAACTTGCTAAAGGAGACTCCAAAAAATACTGAAGAAAATAATACCTTAAAAATAACCCAAATGATAAAAGACATCCAAAAAGCCAATGAGGAGAAAAATGCCTTAAAAAGAAGAACTGATGAAATGGAAAAGGAAGTCAAAAACTCACTGAAGAAAATAGTTCCTTAAAAATTAGAATGGAGCAAATGGAAGCAAATGACCCCATGAGAAATAAAGCAACTATAAAAGAGAACCAAAAAAAATGAAAAACTAGAAGACAATGTGAAATATCTCATTGGGAAAACAGCTGACCTGGAAAATATATCTGGGTGAGATAATTTAAAATTTATAAGACTACCTGAAAGCCAGGATAAAAAAAGAACCTAGACATCATCTTTCAAGAAATTATCAAAGAAAATTGCCTTGATATTCTAGAACCAGAGGATAAAATAGAAATTGAAAGAATCCACTGATCACCTCCTGAAATAGATCCCAAAAGCTGTATTTTATATTGTAGTCAAATCCTAGAGTAACCAGGTCAAGGAGAAGTTAATGAAAGCAGCCAGAAAGAAACAATTCAAGTATTATTGCAACACAATCAGGATAGCACAAGATTGAGCAGCTTCTAAACTAAGGGACCAGAGGGCTTGGAATATGATATTCTGGAGGTGAAAGGAGCTAGGATTAAAACCAAGAATCACCTACCCAGTAAAATTGAGTATAATCTTTTAGAGAGAAAAATGTACATTCAATGAAGAGAAGACTTTCAAGCGTTTTTGATGAAAAGACCAGAGATGAATAGAAAATTTAGCTTTCAAATACAAGACTCAAGAGAAGCATGAAAAGGTAAACAGGAAAGAGAAATCATAAGGGACTTAATAAAGTTGAACTGTTTACATTCCTACATAGGAACATGATTTTTCTAACTCATGAGACCTTTATCAATATCAGGGTAGTTGGAGGGAATATATACATATACATACACATACACATACATATATATATATATATACATACATATATGTGTATATATATTATATATATGCACATATATATATATATATATATATGTATGTACAGAGGGCACAGAATGAATTGAATATGAAGGGATGATACCTAAACAATAAAATTAAGGGGTGAGAGAGGAATGTACTGGCAAAAGGAGAAAAGGAGAGGTAGAATGGGGTAAATTATCTCACGTAAAAGAAGCAATAAAAAACTTTTACAGTGGAAGGAAAGGGGGGGTGAGAATGAATGAGTGAACCTTACTCTCATTAGATTTGCTTAAGGAGAGAATAACATACACACTCAAATAAGTATCAAAATCTATCTTACCCTACAAGAAAGTAGGGAGGGAAGGGATATAAGAAGAGGTTGGGTGATAGAAGGAGAGGTAGACTGGGGGAAGGGCTAATCAGAATGTATGCCATCTTGGGGTGGGGGAGGGGAGAGATGGGGTGAAATTTTGGAACTCAAATTCTTATGGAAATGAATGCTGAAAACCAAAAATAAATTCATCAAAAAATTTTTAAAAGATTCTCCATCTCTTGACTTTGAACATACTCACTGTCCATCTTCCATGCCTAGACTTACTTCTGTTCTTCCTTTTTTCTAACTCGTGGACAGCTAGGTGGTGCAGTGGGTAGAGCACCAGTGCAAGAGTCAAGAGGACCTGAATTCAAATCTCACCTCAGACACTTGACACTCACTAGTTGTGTGACCTTGGGCAAGTCACTTAACCCCAATTGCCTCATCCTGGGTCATCTCCAGTCATCCAGATGAATATCTGGTCACTGGATTCAGATGGCTCTGGAGGAGAAGTGAGGCTGGTGACCTGCACAGTACTCCCTCACTCAAAACAAAGTCAAGTGCAAGTCATATCATTATGTTTTCTGATGGCATGGTCTTCTTTGGCAACAAAGAATGCACACACACACACACAATACATTATGATCAGGTAGGATTTATACCAGGAATGCAGGGCTGGTTCAATATTAGGAAAACTATCAGCATTATTGATCATATCAAAAATAAAACTACAGAAACCACATGATTATCTTAATAGATGCAGAAAAAGTTTTTGACAAAATACAACACCAATTCCTATTGAAAATAGTGGTGAGCATAGGAATAAATTTCCATAAAATAATAAGCAATATCTACCGAATTGGCAAGAATTATATGCAATGGGGGTAAGCTAGATGCATTTCCAGTAAGATCAGGGGTGAAACAAGGATGTCCATTATTACCACTGTTATTCAATATGGTACTAGAAATGTTAGCTGTAGCAATAAGAGAAGAAAAAGAAATTGAAGGAATTAGAACAGGCAAAGAAGAAACTAAGTTATCACTCTTTGCAGATGATATGATGGTATACTGGAGAATCCCAGAGAATCATGTAAAAAACTACTTGAAATAATAAACAACTCTGGAAAAGTTGCAGGTTACAAAATAAACCCACATAAACCATCTGCATTTCTATATATTACTAACAAAACCCAACAGCAAGAGATAGAAAGAGAAATCTCATTTAAAGTTATAGTAAACACTATAAAATATCTGGGAGTCTACCTGCCAAAACAAACCCAGGGACTACATGAGCAAAATTACAAAACACTTTTTGCACAAGTAAAGTCAGATCTAAGTAAGGGGAAAAACATCAGTTGCTCGTGGGTAGGCTGAGATAATATAATAAAAATGACAATTCTGCCTAAATTAATTTACTTATCCAGTGCCATATCAATCAAACTATCAGATAATTATTTTCTAGAGCTAGAAAAAATATCAAAATTCATCTGGAAGAACAAAAGGTCCAGAATATCAAGGAAACTAATGAAAAGAAATGCTAGGGAAGGTGGCCTAACCCAGTAGATCTCAAATTGTATTATAAAGCAGCAATCATCAAAACTACTTGGTACTGGCTAAGAAATAGAGGGACAGACCAGTGGAATAGGTATGGTACTCAAGAAACAGTAGTCAATGAATATAGCTATCTACTTTTTGATAAGCCCAAGGACCCCAGCTTCTGGGATAAAAACTCACTGACAAAAATTGCTGAGAAAACCGGATAAAAATGTGGTGGAAAATGGGCATAGATCAATGCCTGATAGCATACACAAGAATAAAGTCCAAATGGATACATGATCTAGGTATAAAGACTGATACCATAAACAAATTAGGGGAGCAAGGAATAGTGTATTTGTCAGATTTATGGAGAATGAAGAAATTTTTGACTAAACAATAGACAGAGAACATTATGAAGCACAAAATGGATAATTTTGTTTACATTAAATTGAAAAGCTTTTGCACAAACAAACCCAATGCAACCAAGATTAGGAGGGCAGCAGAAAACTGGGAAAGAATTTTTGCAAGTAGTGTCTGTGATAAAGGTCTCATTTTAAAAATATATAGAGAACTGAGTCAAATTTACAAGAATACAAATCATTCCCAAATTGATAGAAGGTCAAAGGATATGAAGAGGTAGTTTTCAGAGGAAGAAATTAAAGCTATCTATAGTCATATGAAAAAATGCTCTAAATCACTATTGATTAGAGAGATGCAAATCAAAGCAACTCTGAGGTACCCCATCACACTATCAGACTGGCTAACATGACAAAACAGAAAGATGATAAAATGCTGGAGAAGATGTGGGAGAGTTTGAACACTAATTCATTGTTGGTGGAGCTGTGAGCTGATTCAACCATTCTGGAGAGCAATTTGGAACTATGCCCAAAGGGCTACAAAAATGTACATCCCCTTTGACCAAGCAATATCTCTTCTAGGACTGTATCCCAAAGAGAGCATAAAAATGGGAAAGGGTCCCACATGTACAAAAATATTTATAGCATCTCTCTTTGTAGAGACCAAAAACTGGAAATGAAGGGGATGCCCATCAACTGGGGAATGGTTGAACAAGTTGTGGTATATGAATGTATAGGTGACTCTTCACTCTTCCTTTGGGTAAGAAAAATTAGTGGGAACTAGTTCTGTCTCCTCAAGCAAAATGAAGGCTATCTATTAAGTGTCATCTAGTGTGCAGTTTACTGGGCTAGGAGCTGGGAGACTGGAGTTGTTGACCAAGATATGCAACTAACTCATTGTTGGCCACGGATGATTCATTTGCTTTCTCTGGGCCTCAGTATCCCCATCTATAAAATCAAAATAATACCAACCTCTGGGGTACTGTGAGGAAAAAATGAGATAATGAATAGAAAAAATAGTAAGTGCTTTATAAATTCAAAATATTTCCATTATTATTAGGCAGTTTTTGGAAGTGGATTACTACCTTAATGATTCAGGTATTCACACCTCTCTTCGGTCTCTAATCAATCATTCAATATTTACTGGAATAAAGGAAGGGCAAGCAGTCTTGGTTACTGAAGAAGGATGAGACATGGCTCTAAGGGAGAAACTTATTTTTCTTACAGACTCAAACCTACACAAGCAAATGAATGTGGTTCCTTTCCAAATTTTTCTTGGAGGTTATAGATGCATTTTAATGAAGCTGCTCTGCTCAAAAATTGTTTGTACTCTTCTTGTTCCACCTACAAAGTCAGGGATGTAACCTGTTGGGGAATATGGAGTGGAAGGAGGGTGTACAACCAGGTAAACTTTAAAATATGACTTTGCATAAGTGCAGTAATTTTATTGCAAGAAAATTCTTTCCATAGTATATATGCTATTTATTTTATTACACTGTAATATACCAAAAATGAAAGCACCAAGATGTGGGTGAACAATAACATAAAAGAAGGGTTCAGTTCTTAAATGCAGGAGTACAACATTTTTAACTTGCCTACAGCACACACATCCCTTGCCTGAGGAGAATATTCTTTAGAATCTCCTCAGTGTTCCCAGATCTTCTCATTACTTGTCTGATTCAGTCATTTTTCATAATTACATGATGATTGTCAAAGGCATGGAAGTGAAAATGAGCAGGTTCTGTGTGCCAAATGGAGCAGATTGCTTTGCAGGGGTCATGAAGGTCCAGTGGAAAGTATGCTAGCACAATTAAGAAAACAAGCAAGTGAAGCTGTGCGGCCAAAGAGGCAGCAATCCTGATAGTCCAGAGACCTTCAGCCTCCCTTCCGGTCTGATGCTGCCGACTGGCATTCGTACATGGATTCTCTAGACTCCATCTCCTCTCTCACAGCCGCTGCATTGTCACCTAGGAGAACCTCTCCCTGAGGCCCAGTTCTGCTGATCTGAAACTCTTCCAAAGAGATCACCAGTTTAGGAAGAACCCCAGTCATATGTCACCTCACACAAGCCTTGGTTCTCTCTCAGTGGACTCCTCCTTATCCTCACCTGCCACTTTGCCCACATACAAGCACCTTTCCTCTCCCCGCTCCCATCTCTAGCTTCCTTTATATGTTATCTTTCCCCATTCAAATAGAAGTTCATTGAGGATCGGTATGGTCTTACTTACTTCACTGTTTTTGTATTCTTAGTGCTTAGCACTGTGCCTTGCACATAGAAAACCCTTAACAAAAGCTCTATTTATCTAGCAATCTTTATGTCTACCTACCTATCTGTCCGTCTGTCTATCTATTCATCCTCAATTTACCTATCTATCCATGTAGCTACACACCTGTCTGTCTATTCATCCACCCTCCTATCATCTATATACCCATTTATTTCTCACAAAGAATCGAGAGAGAGAGAGAGAGAGGACTATTTTATGAAAACACACTGTAGTTTTGAAGAGTTTTGGTGCCTGAGTAGGTTCCCTAAAGGTCTCTGTGTCCTCTTATGTTGCATTTACTTCTGAGAAAGTATTGTGCATTGGGCTGTGCAATAAGCTGCCTGAGACCTTAGGCACGAAGAACATTGAAAGACTGAGAAATGATCACTGTGCCATAAAGTCAGCAAAAGCTATATTGTTACCAACACTTTCTAAGGTCTTCCCTATTTTCTAAAGAAGGGTTCTTAACCTTTTCTCATGGGCTCATTTGGCAGTCTGGTGAAGCCTTTCCCACAATATTTTTTTTGCTAAATGTATAAAATACATAGGAAACGAATTACATTGAAATATAGTTATCAAAAAGTTCTTTCAGTTCATAGACTCTATGTTCCAAACCCCTGTTCTAGGGCATGTGTGAAAAGTGATGACTGTATTCATTCATCCAAACTTTGTTTCTAAAGGTACCCCTGAGGGGTTGGAGTGTCTCTTCTCTAATACCATCAATTTGTGTTCCATCCTGGGTGTATGTTAACAATCCTACCTTTAACCATCAGTGATTAGTTCCACACATTCATTTAACTAATTTACTAATTAGTGACTATAAGTAATTAACTAATTTAACTAATTAACATCAATTAGTGTTTACAAAGAGCTATTTACTTTAAGAAGGTATAGCAAGAACAGAAGTTACATTTTTGTCTCAACATACGGGGATTCACTCCTCCTTTGCCCCTCAAGCCCTAGAGAGAATGTGCTCAAACTTAAAGCAGTTTCTATGTAAAATTCTCCCCTCGAGGTTCAAATGCAATATATCTGATGGATGAAGGAGTCTGTCTGTATCTCTGCAACTGCTAGACTGGCTGGACAGGTTGCTGGGGACTTTGCTTCAAACACACACTGGCTTCTGATAAATTAGGACATGGACTCAGGCTCCTCTCCTTCTGATGGCCTGCTCCCTTAACCTTTTGAAGCTCACCCTATAATAACCATTTCCAGGCACCTTTACCATAAAAGCAGGGGAAAATAGACCCAAAAAACAGAAGCAACAACAGGGCCCTGTGCTCACTGATGTGATCCCAATGGGGAAATAAAGGCTTGCGATCTCCCTCCTTCCTGAGGACTTAGTATGTCCTTCACCATTTGAACAGATTCATGCAAGACCAAAAAAAGGACCACTTCTCTGTGGCTGGCTAGTACCTTCTCAATGCACCTCTGTTCTGACAACACAGTCATTCAACAATCTGCCTCTTCATCACATAGAACTAGTTATAGAAGATCTGTCTTGGGAATCTACACTATATAGCATTGTGTCCTTCCAGAAGCAGGATATCCAGCCTCTCTTATATAAGGTTTGCATGCTGTGCCTAATCACCAGCCTCTCTTTCTTCTTCCCCCAACCTTTATGTCTATTAGAATGTGAGCTCCTCCATTAGAATGTGAAGATCTCCTATAGCAGATACTGCCTGACTTTTCTGTCTGTATCCCTGGCACTTAGCACCATGCATTGCACACATTAAGGGCTTAATAAATGTTTTTTTAATTATTCAGTCATTTATCTATGCTACTGGCAAATGGTTCTAAAGTTCTTACATTTTGGTACATTATTAAAATAATCATCTCTGGTCTCCATGGTACTAGGCACTTCCTGGAACACTGCACTCAGAAGTCCCAGAAACAGTAGCAGAGACAGGGTAGTTCAGGTATAAGGATGAGTTTACTATGTAAAGGTTATTCCAAAAAGCTCCAGGAAAAAGGCAGCAGCACAGACTTTATGATTATTTCCTCTAGAAACAGCCATTATGAACCTCAGGGAAAAGGCTGACATTTGCTTGATAGTAACTCTCCACTTCCTGGCAACTCTTCCTGTCTTTGCCAACCCCAAAAGATGGCTCACTGGCAATGACAGCACTTCTACTTCCCTACTGTCTCTCTTTCCCTCTGCATGGAAAGTCATCCCTATAGCCATCCCCTATATGGCACCTATGTAATATATGAAAAAAAGATAAGTAAGCTCATGGCATCAGCATTCCTTCCTTCAAAAGACAGGGGAGTATAGTGGAAACCACATGGTCTAAAGGAGTCTGAAGATATAGGTCCTAACTGCAGTTCCATTACTTATGACTGCAAGGATCAACTTCTCTGGACCCCAGTTTCTCCGTCTATAAAGTGGAGAAGATAGATGATGAGCTCTGAGGTCCTTTCCAGCTCTGACATTATGCAGTATATATTACTATCATTTATTTAGCATTTAGTATATATGAATATACTTTGTATATACTTAGTATAACTGGTTCTTAGAATCGCAGACTCTCAGTGTTGAAATGGACATTGGAAGGCATCCAGCCCAACCTACAACTAAAGAGAAATCCACTTACAACATTCTTGACAAGTGATCATCCACCTTCCACTTGAAGATCTCTAGATACAGGGACCTAACTACTTCCTGAGGCAATTCATTTCACTTTTGAACACTTTCCAAATGACTGAAACTTTCAGTCATTCTTCCTGATTCTGCCAGGCGCCAAGCAGGATAAATCTAATTCCTCTTTCACATGTTGTTGTTCAGTTGCTTCATCATTCTGACTCTCCATGACCCTATTTGGGGTTTCCTTGTCAAGGATACTGAAGTAGTTTGTCATGTCCTTCCCCAGATCATTTTATAGATGAGGAACTGAGCCAAATAGGGTTAAGTGACTTACCCAGGGTCACACAGCTAGTAAGTATCTGAGGTTATATTTGAACTCAGATCTTTCTGGTTCCTAGTCCAGTGCTCTATCCACTGTGCCACATAGCAACCTTCCAAAGATTTGAAGACAGTTGTCATGTCATTTCCTCTACCCCAGACTTCTCTTTTCTAAGCTAGACATTTACCCATCTCTGGATCCTTCACCTGATACTTATATAGCATAGTTTCAAGTCCCCCACCACTCTTACCTTCATGCTCCAACTTATCAATCTCTTTTCTAAAATGCACTCCCCAGAAGTAAATACAATACTCCAGATGTGAGCTATCCAGAACAACATAAAATAAATACATCACTTTCTTCTTTCTAAAACTTGATGTTATCTAAAAATATATAAGCTTTCTTGGTTGCCATTTCATGAGTCTGGTTGAATTTTCAGTTTATTGAATTTCTCATAACTTTTTTTTAAATGAATTGCTTTCTACCCATGGCTCCTCTGTCCTGTACTTGAACACTTAATTTTTTTTAACCCAAGCATGAGGCTTTACATTAACATTAAAAGTCACCTTTTCATGTTGGTATGTTTTATAATCTCAACTAAAGCATGACTTCTTTAAGGAAGAAGCCCATGCATTTGATTCTCTTGAGACACTAGGCACAGAGCTGAACAAACAATAGTCACTCAAAAATATTTGAATATTTGCTGATTGATTTTTCTTTGAGCTTTTTGCTAAGGTCCTTCCATTCCTGAAACACAAGGATATCAGCATGGAAATAAGAGACTCTCTCTAAGCCAAAACAATCCTGCCACACTGATTTTTTAAAATAAGTTCCTGTGGCTCATCCAATTTTTTTAACACAAAGATGAAAAATAACAAAATAAAAGAAAAAAGATAATTCTTTAGTATTCACAACACATTGAGCTTTACAACTTAGCTCTTTATCTCTGAGGAGCTCTTCTGATTTCTCATCCACTTTCCAACACATCTGTTAGGTAAGCAGGAAATGTAGGTATGAAAGAAGATTCAGTAAAAAATGACTGAGGTCATGAAGAGGATGCAGAATACCAGGAAATGGAGTTGTTTATCCCAGAGAAGGAAACACTGGAGTGGAAATAATGGGACATGAATTTCTTGTCTCAAGTCTAAGTAGAGTTTTTGAAAGAGGAATGTGTATGCATTGTTGCACATGGTTACAGGATACCAAGTGGGCTGGTCACTTCAACCTCTGGACCTCATTTCCATATCTATACAATGAGGAGGTTTCTAAGGTTCCTATAAGCTCTGTGGAGTATGTGCATCTGTGACTGACTCATGCTCAAGCCAAAGAGATGGCAGTAAAAGCTAAATTCTTTTTTTTTTTTTTTAAATTGAGTTCAGTGCTGTGCTCCTACAGTAGAGGATGCAATCTCTGCCCTGAGAGAATTTCTTTAGGGAAATGGCATTCACACGAAGCCATGAAAATGGCAATTTCTCCTTCCAGAGGAATGGTGAGGAATATCCCACTCCAGTGGCTTGGTGCTCAAGTACTTGGGTGCTCTCATTTTATTGCAGAATCTCAGTGCTGGATTGGAAACTCAGAAGTTATTTATGCTTGACCAAGAGTCCCCTTTACCACAACCATAACAGATGCTCATACAACATCCGCTTAAAGATCTCTGGTAATGAGAAACTCATTAACTCCTGAAACATCCCATTACACTTCTGGAAAGGCCATGCTCCCACTCTGGGGATGCAAAGAGAGAAGACACAGTCACTGCATTAGACGAGTGACAGAGAACTACCTCCCAAGGCAGTAAATCACTTTGGAAAGACCTATTCATTAGCAATTTTTTTCTTCCACAGATATGAAATTTGCCCCTCTACAACTTCTGTTTTCCCCACTTTTATCCCCTGGGCCCAATAGCAGAAGAAGGCTAATGTCATTTCCACAAGGTCATCTTTCAAATATTTAAGGGCAATTATCAAGACCATCATTAAATCTTTTCCTCTTCAATCTAAACCAGTCCAGTTCCTTTCATCAAACAACTGCACAACGTGGTTTGGTGGCTGGTCTTTCACCATTCTGATTATTCTCTGGATCGTTTACAAGTTTTCAATCACATAGATGTGGTGCAAAATGTGATCACTGAATATCCTATGAAATAATGTTTCTTGTTGCCTTTGAGCATACAATTAAAAATCCATCACCTCCATTCTTCACTTCTCCAAGTAGTACCTACAAGTCATCCTTTCATTTAGCTACAATATCCTTTCTTTTGGTTTCATTTATACCAAGGCTCTTTATCTTTTCTTGTCTGTTATGGGTCCTTTTGACAGTCTAGTGAAACCTATATACTCTTCAAAACAATATTTTAAAATGCATAATATAAAATACATAGGATTGCAAAGGAAAGTAATTATACTGAAATAAAATACAGTTGTAGTTTTTTCTTTTTTTCTTCTGTCCCCTGCCCTAAAGATGGCTACCATTAGACATATATATGTATGTATAGACACACATATATACATATACATACATATATGCAAAATCATCCTATACATACTTCTATTCATCCTCTTTCTTTGAGTGCAGATAGTATCTTCCTTCATATATCCTTTGTGGTTAATTTGAGTATTTATAATAGTCAAGATAACTTATGTGTTCAAAGCAGTTCTTAAAATAATATTGCTGTTACTGTATACAGTTCTCTTTGCTCTCCTCATTTCACTCGTCATTATTCTGTGCAAGTCTATACATGTTTTTCTAAGGTCATTGTACTCATCAGTTCTTATGGCACGATAGTATTCTATCACAATCTTATACCACAACTTTTTTAACCATCACCAATTGATGGGCATCCCTCCAATTTCTAGTTCTTTGCCATCATGAAGAGAACTGCTATAAATATTTTAGAACATATAGGTTCTTTTCCTTTTCCCTTAATCATCTTTGGAAATAGACCTAGTAGTGGCATTGTTAGGCCAAAGGATATAGGCAGTTTAATAACTCTTTGAGCATAATTCCAGATTGCTCTCCAAAATGGTTGGATCAATTCACAATTCCACATTAGCATCCCAATTTTTCCACATCCCTTCCACCATTTGTCCCTTTTCCCTTAAATCATTGTAGCTAATCTGATAGGTATAAAAACAATAACAATTTTTTTAAAAAATTAATTATTTTATTTGTTTTCAGTGTTCCACAATCACTTCCATGTATCTTAGATTTTTTCGCTTCCTCCCCCTCCTTACCCACTCCCTCCCTGAGATGACATACAATTTTATATAGGTTCTATACATACATTTCTATTAAATACATTTTCACCTTAGGCATGTTGCATAGAAGAATTAAAATGAATGGGAGAAATCATAAAACAAAACATAACACAAAACAAAATAGTCTGCTTCATTCTGGGATCAAATTCCATAGTTCTTTCTCGGGATATGGGAGACATTTTGCCTCAAGAGTCCTTTGGGAATTTTTAAGTCCTTCCATTGCAATGAAGTACTAAGTCTACCAGAAAAATTCCTCATACACTGGTCGTTGCTGTGTACAAAGTTCTCCTGGTTCTGCTCCTTTCACTCAGCATCAGTTCATATAAGTCTTTCCAGGACTCTAATAAAAAATTTTTTAAAAGACAAAAAATACAGTTATACTTTTTTTTTAAAGTTTATAGAACTTTAAAGGTTAAGAACCCTGGACAGCAAGAATTTAATGATTATTATTAACCAACTACTCTAAAGATATACTTTCCTTATTGGTCTTTGGATAAGTACCAGTAGTCACATTTAATCTAAAAACCATGTGACTCTTAGCCTCTCCTCCCCCTTTCCCACTCTCCTGCCACTATTACTACAAAAGTGGAAGGGGACCAAGATAGCAAAATGACATGTTAAAAGTTCATTTTCAACAAGATGTCTCTCAATTATACAAGGTCCTTAAGGATACGTTGGAGCCTAAAACAACAGAAATACAGAACAGATTGATATTGAACAGAACAGTTCAGTGACTTTTTAATAACAAACATCAGGAGAGGTATAAAGCAAAGAGATTATGCTCATTAAAGGTATTCCTCACTAGGATGGAGGAGACCCAGAGCACAGTCTAGATCAAGAAGAGGTTGTTTTTTCTTTTTTGTGTGTGAATCACAAAGTTCTCTGGATGCTCCTATTTGTGGATAATCTATTGGATTGACTGCATTGGGCACTAAGACCTTGCAGAGCCTCCTAGAAGAGATTTGTAACAACCCAAAGGATTGGCCCACCCTTCCATATGAAAAGGATCAAATGGATAAAAATGCCATTTGTTCAGATTTCAATACTTATCTGAATGGACACCTTAGAGAGCTTGTTTAAAAGTGTTTACGCCTGGGATAAACAACACATATGAACACTAAGCCTGGACCCATAGTTGCAAAGGAGGAGTAGAAGAGACTGCATTGCTTTCAGGTAATTATAAAGCATTTTTACTGACCCTAAGCTTCTTATAATAGCAAAAACTGAGGCAAAGCCAAAATTTCAGAGAAAAGGCAGGGACTCGCCTGAACTCTCCTCCCAAATCCTCCAAATTCCTTTAAATAATGCTGCAAAACAAATTCTAGAGCAACAGAACCCATAAAAGGATAGAGCAAAACTATTTTCCAGCCCAAGACAACATAAAACGTCAGTAGGAAAAGTCTGTCTCACCAGGGCAAGAATGGAGTACAGTCCAGTGCAGCCCACTCCAGCACAGCCTAGGCCCCAGAAAACCAGAGGCAGGGTGGCAGTGGCAATTTCCAGACTTCTCAACCCACAGATGATAAGAGGGTTGGAGAAGTGGTCAGAAGGAGATTATGGGATCTCTTCGCTGGCACCAGGGGCAGGACTCTGTTACACTGCTCATACTTGGATCTGGGTCACAGTCTTGGGTCTCAGTTCCAGGGAGGAGGAGCACTAGTGCACCAGTGCTTATGGTCACAGGGGAGCAGGGACCCCAGTCACAATTCCAGGGCAGAAAAGTGTGTTTGCTCTCACTTATCTGTATAAGAGAGTAATAAATATATCTCTCCCTAGAGCATACCAACTTGGAAAAATCAAAAACATACAGGTCCCCAGAATGATTTCTGGAAACAGCTGCTTAAAAAACCTGAAGCTTGGGATGGTGGTCCCTTTACTCCAGAAGCAGAGCCCCACTTTAGCATAGAGTTAAAAGTCAAGAAATAGGCTGGAAAATGAGCAAATAGAAGAAAAAAATCCTGACTACAGAATGTTGCCATGGTGACAGGGAAGATCAAAACACAAACTCAGAAGAAAACAAAGTCAAAGCTCCTGCATCTAAAGCCTCAAAGGAAAATATGAATTTCCCCAAGGCAATGGAAGAGCTCAAAAAGGATTTGAAAAATCAAGAAAGAGAAGTAGAGGAAAAAGTGGGAAGAGAAGGGAGAGTGACACAAGAAAATCATGAAAAAATTATCAGCAGCTCGGTAAAGGAGGTATAAAACATACTAACAAAAACACCACCTTAACAAAAGACTAGGTCAACAACAAAAGACTAGGCACAAAGGTCCAATGAAGAGAATTCCTTGAAAAGTAGGACTGACCAAATAGAAAAAGACGTAAAAAATTCACTGCAGAGAACTCCTTAAAAAACATAATAGCAAAGATCCATCTTTTCTCTATAAACATTTACAGTGATGTTGCTCTATGGCAGCAAGACCAGAAACACCACAATTTCTGAAGTACTAAAGGCAGCTGTGCCTTGAGTGAGGAAGATCTGAGTTCAAATTAGGCTTCAGAAACTTATTGTGTGACCCTGGGCAGATTACTTAACCTCTATTTGCCTCAATTTCCTCAACTGTAAAATGGGGGTAATAATAGTACCTACCTCCCAGGGATGCTGTGAGTATCAAATGAGATGATATTTGTAAAGAAAGCATTTAACAAAATGTCTGGCAAATAGTAGGTGTTTAACATACACTAATTCTAACATATGCTAATTCTAACATATGCTAATTACTAAAGGTGAGCATCACCCAGAGAGGCCAATGGAAGGGAATATCGTGGGTATGTAAGCAGGCGACAACACATGTAACCAAAGGATAATTTTGGGAGGAAAGGAGGAATAAAGGAACTGTATGACAGAAAGAGAAGACGGGCTGATCACATTGTGAGAGCAAGGGATGACAGGAGAACGGTCACAGTGCTCTATTGGTGTCCTATTGTCAGGAGAAAGGGAGAAATGGTTCCGTCATGTGGGCAACTGCTCTGTACTTGATTCTCAGGAGGTCATTAATGAGAGTATTATGGCACAGACAGATAGACAGGCATGGATGGGCTGTGCTCTGTATCCTTGAAGGGAACTCCCAAATCTAGGACATCACAGAGCCGTTTCAATACCAGAATACACTCTTGGATTTTGTCAGGATTCAGTCAAGCTCACCAGCTGACAGTCTCTTGGTTCTACTCTCTTCTCCCTTTGAAAGTCAAAGCAACAGATCCCCTTTTCCAATCCTGCAGCACCTTTTCTTTTCTCCCTGATTTTTCAATGATCATTGACATGGCTTCAATCCCTGGCTCCCAGTGATATGGAAAATCATTCCTCCAAGCTACTGGCAGCACAGTTGCCTGAGATTTCTTTCTGTCCAAGAACCAAGAGCCAGACAAATGCCGCTGGGAATGGCAAAAACCTCAGGAATCAATTTCAGAGCTAAAAAGTAGCAGCATCATGCCATGTGGCACATCCATACACAAATTGTGGGATTTTATCCATGTTAAATAGGCAACTAGATGGCTCAGTGGATAGAACACTAGGTCTGAAGGCAGGAAATCAAGTTCAAATGACCCTGGGCAAGTCATTTAGCCACTGTTTGCCTTAGTCCACTGGAGAAGGAAATGGCAAATCACTCCAGTATCTTTGTCAAGAAAATCCCATGGGCACTATGGTCCATGGGGTCATGAACACTTGGACGCAACTGAATGACTGAACAATAAATCCATCCTAAAGATAATTCTTATGGAAACTGACCAGAAGAAAAAACTCTGAATATAATTCCTTAACCAAGGCAATCACAGTCATGGCCCTAAATTACTTATAATGAAAGATAAAGTAACAAATATAAAACAAGGGAACTGTAATTACTCCTGAATCCAGCTGAGAACAAACTAGATTATACATAAAATGCTCATTAAATGGTTATCACATTTGCTTTCATAATATACTGTTTATTAAAATAAATCTAAGTGCAAATTATCATTATAAAGAAGTGTTTCTCAAGACTCCACTCTTTTGCATCCTAGAAGCAGGTGATATTCTGGGAAGAAAGCTTTATAAATAGAGAGAAGCAGTGTGATGTACTAGGAAGAACTTTGGCCCCAGACACAAGAGATGTGGGTTCAAATTCCATTGCTAATTCTTACTGTAACACAGATTACTGTGGCCCTCACAGCCTGGAAGGCCAGGTAAGTAACATTTTACCTCTCCCCCTGAGATGTCTGGTATCTTGAAGAGATTGGGAGTTATCTAGGCTCTCTGCAAATGGTCCTGATCCCCACCAAGTTTCCCTCAATTTTAGGGAATGGTCTCCTGCGCCCTGGTTCCATTAAGCCACCAATAATCAGATTAGATCTTATGCAGAAACATCTACCTCAGATCACAGTCATATAAACTTAGGCCCCCAACATGTGGGGCTTAATTCCCCTTCCCTCTTAGTCCCTGGGGGAGGGAAGGGGATTAGTACCTTTCCTATACTGCACAGTCTCAGTTCCAAGTCCAAAACTCTCCTCAGGCTTGAGTCTCAGGCCCTTGGTTTCTCAGGTTTTCCATACTAGGCTAGCTGGTGACACCATTCTTCATGCAACTCTGGCTCCAAGGTTGATGCTGCTCAAATAGTTGGGTCCCATAAGAATCACCTCTAGCACCTGACATTGAAGACGACAGTCACACGTAACAGCAAAAAGCACCCCATAGCCATTCCTTGGAGCCGGGGTAAAAGAGAGGGAGCAAAGATAGTCCTTCCCCTTTCACAAGTTCAGGTTATGGTACCAAGCTGTGAGTGAACTATGTCCTTCACCTGCTGGATACAGCATATACATAAGGGTGACTGAAAAGAGCAGAAAAGACAGAAAGCTGGGTGGGGCAGGTGGAATTGGGGGTGGAAGGGGAAAGTGAATGGCTGGATCTCATCAGTTTTAAAGCTGCAGGCAGCTAATCAAAGGAGACTACGTGATAGGAGATGAAGAGACCTCCAACTTAGTCAATTTTGACTCCAAAGGCTTCATGCCAGGTGAACTGGGAATGCCCAGATATGTCTGGGTCACATCATTATATGACTGCTTATAGATAACACTGGGATCAGTGTTTTAGAGTTGAATGAGACCTTAGATTACTTAGTTCAACCTCCTTATTTTACAGAGGAGCAGACAGCCTCAGGGGGGAGATCATAGGATCACTAAGGACCCAGGGCAAATTTGGTAGGGGAAGACGGGTAACAGAGATCCCTAGGTCACCACTGAGAACATTAGTATGCACTGCCATCTCCTCTGATCCCATATAGCAGGGGTCTTCATGCCCAATGGTGTACACAGTCTACTTTTGCTGGGTGTAATTACACGATAATGTGATGGAGAAAATTGGCTCCATGAGAGGGGCTGTGAAATCCTGAGGATCCTTAGGGGACAAGAAGGTGTCATAGGCAAGTGGCAGTGCCCAGCAATGGACCTATCCCTGAATTTAGTCAGAAAACCTGAGTTAAAGTCATGGCTGTGACACTTGTCACCTGAGTGACCTAGGCCAGGCCATTGAGCTTCTCCTTATTCTCAGTTTCCTCATTAGTAAAATGAAAAAGTTGGACTAAATGATCTCTAACATTCCTTCCAACTTCAAATCTGTGGTCTGGGGGAACCAACCAAGAAAATGGGGACAAAAGACTACCTTGGAAAGGAAGTGCACCCCCCTCCAGTTGTTGGTGTCCAATAGCCCCATGCTAGTTATAGCTCTGAATAGGATTATAGATTAGAATCTGGGGAAGAATTTTGAGATTATGCAGTCTAAACCCCTCATTTACGATGAGAAAACTGAGGGGATAAAAAGAAATGATTTGCCCAAAGTCACACAGGTGGATGACAGGAATGAAACTCAAACACATATGCTCTGACTCCAAATCTGGCCTTCTTTTCCCTTTCCTCACAGTACCACTTCCCTGATGTAGTATCCAGGGCTACATAGACAAGTCATTTTACCTTTCTGAGCCTTAGTTGCCTCATCAATAAAACAAGGGAAATTAAACTTATTCTACTAACCTCAGCTTTATATCTCAGAGTAAGATATAAATGTGAACTGTTTTTTGGAATGACCAATACACAAAAATCAGATCATTACTTTGGGGGTGATTCTTCCTTCTATCAGATCTATCCTCTGTGGAACTCAAGGTCAAGGTCACCATGATGGACTTTTTTGCTTCCTCTAGTCTTCTCCACTTTACTATCTCCCTTCTTTAACCTCCCTGATTCCCTATCTGCCAATTCTACTCTACATAGATTCCCTGAGCCCCAGGAAACATTTTCAGTACCTTTTATTAATATTATATTTTGGAAAAATTTATTTATAAAGACATCCACCATTAATTACAGTAGCAGAAACATCTCAAGCAAGCAATTACAATGATAAGTAGCTAATTATGGGCCTAATTAGCCTCCTGTCCTCAATTTGTCATTCCAATGGGCCAATAGTGAATATAGTTTGCAACAAAAGAGAAATGTCCCCAAGTCGGTCACATAACCAGCAATAATGATGGTACCAGCATGAATCACAGTACATCAAAACCTTTTTTGGTTCTCGAGTACCTGTTGCATACTACATGTTAAAAGACTAGAGTGGCCAAGCACCATTACACCCACTTAAGAGATAAGGACAAATAGTCACAGAGAAGTTTGTGACTTGTCCAATGCCTTCTGTCACATCTTTTAAAGTATCATATAATTAGAAATTATCATTGTTGTCTTTAGTAATCTGTACAATGTGAAAAGAATCTTAAATTTGGAGTCATAGGACCCAGGTTGAAATCAGACTTTGCCACGATCTCTGTGAGTCTGGGCAAGTCTCTACCTTCCCTTTTACTATAAAGAGGAACACCCTCCTCCCAGTCCCTCAGGCTCACAGTGTAGGAGTCATCTTCCATTCCTCACTGTCTCACACAGGCCTCATATCCAATTTGTTGCCAAGACTTTTGCTTTTACCTTTGCAATACTCCTCAAATATGGCCCCTTCTCTTCTCTGAAGTATAGGCCTTCTTACCTCATACTTCGACTACTGCCATAGCCTACTGATGGGTACATCTACATCAGTTCTCTCCTCCACCTCAACCTGTCCTCCATTCAGCCACCAAAGTGATTTTTTTTAAAGTGTTGGCTCAACCATGTCATCCCCTCCCATTCAAGAAACTCTAGTGGCTCGCTATCACCTCCAGAATCAAACACAAAAATCCTCTTTTTTGACATTCAATGTCCTTCATAATCTATCCCTTTCCTACATTTCTAATTTTCTTATACTTTATGCCCTGTCACATACTCTTTGATCCAGTGACACTGGCCTCCTGGTTATTCCATGAGCTTGTCTTCAGGCATTTTCTCTGGCTGTCCCCTGTGCCTGCAATACTCTCCCTTCTATCAAGTCTGCCTATTTATTTGACTTTCTTTAAGTCACAGTTAAAATCCCATCTTTTACAGAAAACCTTTTTCAACCTCTCTTACTTCTAGTATCTTCTGTCTGTTAATTATTTCTTAGTTAAAATATAGCATGTTTGTATTCATTTGTTTGCATGTTGTCTGCCCTATTAGATAATGAGTTTCCTGAGGGCAGGCCTGTCTTTCACTTCTTTTTTATTCCCCAGTGCTTGGCTCAATGTCTGGCACATAGTAGGTATTAATAAATGTTTATTGATGGATATCTCTGGGCTTCCCTTTCCCAATCTAGAAAATGGCCTCTAAGATCCTTTCCAGCTCTAAATCAATGATTTTAAAATTTGGTCATTGGCATAGATAATGATGAAGATAGCAATTTTAGTAGTGATAGGAGGGCCCTTGCTGAAGGGACTTCACATGAAAATGGAGAGTAAGGTCAGTCACAGACTGCTTGGTATAAAAACATTCACCTTTCTACAGACAAATAATGGGACAGATTGAAATAATTCTTTGCCTAACTCCAAACCAAAGGCAATATGGCACAGCATGTCCCCAAGGAGCTAAGAGTATAAGGGAGACAATATGCAAATAATTAGGTACATAGGAGCTGTATACAGAGTAGAGGAACTATGAGGAAGGTAAAAACAGCTGCGGGGAGGGAACCAGGAGAAGCCTCCAAAAGGTGGTGAGAATTAAACTGAGTCCTGAAGAAAGAGATGAGAAGGGGAAAGGGCAAAATATTCCAGGTATAGGGATAGCTAGCATGAAGAGAAGGCTACAGGAGATGAAATGTTATTTTCAAAGAAACAGAAATAGGTCATCGTAGCTGGATGATATAGTATGTAGAAGTAAGAAAAGTATAAGAAAATTAAAATCTGGGCATGTGGTGAAAACCTATTTTCCCTGCTACTGACTTAGGCTGATGGATCTCTTGGGCTTGGGAGTTCAGAACTGCAGTGGGCTAAGCCAATAGAATGTCTGACACACTGAGTCTGAACCTCTAGGAGCAGAGGGCCATCAAACTGAGGAGAAGTCAACTAGCCCTGATCAGAAAAAAAAAAAAAAGCAGATTAAAGTTTCTGAGCTAATCTATTTTGGGATAGAGCCAGTCAGTGGTTACTGTATTTCTAGCTTGATGAGATAGGGAGACTAAGTCATTTTAAAAAAAAAGGACAAAAGGCAAAAGGAAGTAGGTTTTAAAGATCTTTTAAGGCCAAACAAAGGACTTTATGTTGAACCTTGAAGTGATGGTGCTGCTAGAGCTCACTGAGCAATGGAGTGACATATGCAGACAGGCAGCAAAGGACTGATTCTAGTAGCAGAAAAATGCTATGAATTCTTCTCTTCCCCCTGTATTATTTTTATAGAGGGTGTTCACAATTGGCGTCCATCTGATTCATGGCATAAAAATCAACTCCCACTACCTACCTATACTCACAGCCAAATACTACCTCCACTATCTCTGAATTCTACCAGCCTGCACTTTCCAGACTGAACCCATCTTGACTCTAATTCTGACCAAACAATCTCTCCACCCCCAAAACATAAACTCTGCTGACCCCAAATTACATCCTATCTCTATGTCCAATAAACAACTAGTAACCTTCTTAATTCCCATAATCCCTATAAGGGTGTTCCTCCCACCACCAACACCATGGAAACACCTATTTAATCATCCACTTGGTTTTCCTGGCAGTGAGAGTTTGCAAAAGGAAATTTTTCTCAATGCTCCAAAAGACCAGACTCTCCAACAGCATAAAATTCAGTCTCTTAACAGTTTGAGCTTTGAAATTAATTTGGGTTAGGTATCTTCACACCATATCCTTGGTATCTTAGCCAGAAAGTGCAATCTTAAAAGAAAAAAATCCACCAAGTGGGAAAAAATTGAAGCAGTGAGAAAGGAATTTCAAGACATCCTTCAATGACCCCAGAGGAGATAATAAACTCTGGAGCCCAGTGTCTGGATGGGGAGCTGAAGCAACTTAGTTTAGAGAAACAATTTTCTTCTAATATCACAGTCATTCCATTGGTGGCAATCAAGAATGATTTCTGTGTTAGATTGCAGAACAAGCAGAAGGGAAGAGTAAAAAAAAATATGTAAACAAAGATTTGTGCTTTACCAATAAGTATCCTGTAATGACATTCCTTTTCTACGAAGGCAGAGACCAATATCTCAGTCCCAGAAGCTTACCTAAGAAAACCAAGAGGATTTGTTCTTTAAGAGAAAAAACAAAAAGATATCATAATTCGCTATTCTTTATTTTTAAAAATTCAGGCAATACATTATTTTACAAATTATGATCATTTTAGGGATGGAGCCAAGATGGCAGAGTAGAAAGAAGCATACACTCTAGCGTTTCCCCCACAGCCCACAAAACATCTGTATAAAATGACTCTCAACAAATTCTAGAGCAGCAGAAGCCACAGAACAACAGAGTGAAAGAGGTGTCCAGTCAAAGGTGACCTGGAAGGCCAACAGGAAAGGCGTCTCTCATGGGATGCTGAGCGGAGCGGAGCTCAGCCCTGGCTGCACAGCACTGGGAGGAACAGAACCTGAACAGACCTCCAGGGCAAAATTCCCAGTAGGGAGAGTCCCAGATCCCTCAACTCACAAGTGACAAAGAAAGCTCCAAAGGTCAGGGTGGGAGGGCTTTCCCAGCTGGGAGAGAGGGGAATGGAGTTCCCCTAACACTGGCCTCAGGCTGTGGCAGCAGCGGGGGGCAGGCAGCTACTTGGAAGCAGCCTCAGTCCATTGTCCAGGCAGCTCAACTTAAAGCCCCTGGAGGAATAGAGCAGCTCATCTGGACCTCAGCCCTCAGTGGTGGCCCTGCCCCCACCCAAAGCCCCTGAGGGAGTTGAGCAGTTGATCTGAATTTCAGTCTTGAGCCCGGTCCTGGGGAGAGAAGGAGCACTAGGATTCTCCTCTTGACAAAAGATTCAGAAGTCAAGTAACTGGCTGGGAAAATGCCCAAAACAGGGAAAATAAAGAAGACCATACAAGGTTACTCTCTTGGTGAATAGGTGTCTCCTTCCATCCTTTTGGATGAGGAAGAAAAAGGCAAATTGTCAGAGGAAGTCAAGGCCTCTGCCTCCAGTACCTCCAAAATGAATATGAAATGGGCCCATTCTATAGAAGAGCTTGAAAAGCATGTCAGCAGCCTGTTAAAGGAGAACCAAAAAAATGCTGAGGAAAATAACATCTTTAAAAAGAGGCTAACTCAATTGGAAAAAGAGGTCCAAAAAGCCAATGAGGAGAAGAAGGCTTTAAAAAGCAGAATTAGCCAAATGGAAAAGGAGGTTCAAAAGCTTACTGAACAAAATAGTTCTTTAAAAGAGAGAATTGAGGTCAGGGAAGCTAATGACTATGAGATAAACCAAGAAGTTAGAAAACAAAACCAAAAGTTTGAAGAAATAGAAGATAATGTGAAATATCTCACTGGAAAAACAACTGACCTGGAAAATAGATCCAGGAGAGAAAATTTAAAAATTATGGGACTACCTGAAAGTCATGTTCAAAAAAAAGTCTAGACATTATCTTCCATGAAATTATCAAGGAAAACTGCCTGATATTCTAGAACCGGAGGGCAAAATAAGTATTGAAAGAATCTACCAATCGCCTCCTGAAAGAGACCAGAAAAGAGAAACTCCTAGGAATATTATGGCCAAATTTCAGAGTTCTCAGGTCAAGGAGAAAATATTGCAAGCAGCTAGAAAGAAACAATTCAAGTACTGTGGAAATACAATCAGGATAACACAGGATCTGGCAACTTCTACCTTAAGGGATCAAAGAGCTTGGAACAGGATATTCTACAAGTCAAAGGAACGGGGATTAAAACCAAGAATCATCTACCCAGCAAACTGAGTATAATACTTCAAGGGAATAAATGGTCATTCAATGATATAGAGGACTTTCAAGCATTCATGATGAAAAGACCAGAACTGAATAGAAAATTTGACTTTCAAACACAAGAATCAAGACAAGCATGAAAAGATAAAAAGGAAAGAGAAATCATAAAAAACTTTGTAAAGCTGAACTGTTTACATTCCTACATGGAAAGATAATATTTGCAACTCTTGAGACTTTTCTCAGTATTTGGGTAGGTGCAGGGCTTATACATACATACATACACACACACACACACACACACACACACACACACACACACACACACACACATATATATATAGACAGAGAGTACAGGTTGAGTTGAATCAGAAGAGATAATATCCATTAAAAAATAAAATAAAAATTAAGGGGTGAGGGAGGAAAATACTGGAAGGAGAAAAGGAGAAATGGAATGGAGCAGGCTATAACTCATGAAAGATATAAGAAAAAGCTTGTTCAATGGAGGAGAAAAGGAAGAAGGTGAGAGGGGAAAAGTGAAGCTTACCCTCTTCACATATGGCTTAAGGAGGGAATAACATGCTCACTCAATTTGGTATGAAAATCTACCTTACACTACAGGAAAGTAGGGGAGGAGGGGACAAGTGGGGTGATGAGGATGATAGAAGAGAGGGCAAATGGGAGAAGGGAGTAACTAGAAACAAACACTTTTGGGAAGGAACAAGTCCAAATGAGAGAATTAAAAAAAGGGGGGAAGGGAACAGGGTACGATAGAGGGCAATATAGTTAGTATTACACAACATAATTATTATGGAAGTCTTTTGCAGAACGACACATATATTACCTGTACTGAATTGCTTGCCTTCTCAGTGTGGATGAGTAGGGAGGGAGCGAGGGAGAAAAGGTGGAATTCAAAGAATTAGAAACAAATGTTGAGAATTATAATTGCATATAACTGAGAAATTAGAAACACAGGTAATGGGGTATAGAATTTATCTTGCCCTGCAACAAAAGGGAGAAGATGGGGATAAGGGAAGGGTAGGGTGTGATAGAAGGGAGGGTACATTGAGGAAAGAGGTAATCAGAATGCAAGGGATTATGGGGTGGGGGGAGGGGAGAGATGGAGAGAAAAATTGAAACTCAAAATTTTATGGAAATGAATGTTGAAATCTAAAAATAAATACAATTAAAAATTGGAATAATGAAAAAATAAAAATGATTATTTTATTACATATGAACAATATTGTTTAATGATGATAAAATATAATCATTTGATGCCTATTAAAACCTTACAGTCAGTTAGTACAATGGGTAAATTAGAGTGTTGGACTTGGAGTAAGGAAGACCTGAGTTCAAATCAAGCCTCAGACACTATCTATATGACACTGGGCAAATCATTTGACCTCTTACTCTCAATTTTACCTTCTGTAAAAGGGAATTATAATAACATCTATGTCACAGAGTTGTCCTGAGGATCAAATAAGATAACATATAAACAGCATTTTGTATACATTAAAACATCATATAAATGCTAGCTATTATTATTAATAATAATAAGGATTGAGAGGAAGCATACAGTGAATAGAGAGCTGGCCTTGGAGTCAGGAAGACCTGTATTCAAGTCCCATTTCTGCCACGTACTGACCAAGTGACCCACAGCAAAAGACAACCTCCTAGTGTTCTTCAGAGGAGACAAACACTCATCCCATTGTCTGTGGCTACAAAATTGCTTAGTGCCACCTGAACTAGATTAAAGTGGAATTGGGAAATGTTTCACAAAATTAATAAAAATGCAACTAAAATAATATTAATTTGTAGTTTCTTAATTTGATATGCTGAGGCAAGGAATCATTTCTATTTGAGTTTGAAACTCCCTCTCTAGCAACTCCATTTAAGACTATAGGCTGCAAAGAAGGTACTGGTCCACTTTGGGAGACCAAACTCCTCATCCTGGGGTTTCTTATTCCTCTTTAATCAGAGGTCCTACTGAACCTTTACTCTACAAATTGTACTAAGTCCTAGAGTATTACAATAAATCTCACCCCAAATAAATAGCACTTTCAAGAGATCAATCTGATCATTTACACTTAAAAAAATCCAATTGGATGTAAGTTTATACAACTTCTACATATAAATTTATATAACTATATGTGAGATACAAATACACACATATGTGTATGTGTGTATACATATATATAATGTGTGTACACATACATATATATATATGTGTGTACACATACATATATTCCTAAGCTACAATGTTCTATAAGGTGTATAACCTTTAATATTAGCTTTTGTGTATGTAAGTAGAGATTTTTTGAAGATGCAGATGGACAATGTATCAGAACTCCAATGCAGTAGGAAGCAGAAATTGAATTGTATCACATTGAAAAATTGCATACTGATTTCATTGATAACAAAATGTTCACTACTTAGTGCAAAAACCTATCTCTTTAATACCAATTTTCTTCCAACAATGTTATAAGGCATTTTATTATGCAAAATTTTGTCTCCCAGAGAAATTCATCAATATTGTGGTCAATTTCATGACGGCATGCTTGCATGAGTTCTGGATAATGGAAGATGTTTTCACATTTTCCCAGTAACCAATAGAGTGAAGCAAGGCTGTTTGCTTGCTCCTAATGCTTTTTAGCATGATATTTTCAGGGATGTTGTCAGAAGCCTTCAATGAGAATGAAAATGGCATCAATTTTTCTGTGCTTTATGAGTGAAGTAGAATTGCAGTAGCTCAAAATAAATGTGAGAAGCACAAATTTAGAGACATCTCCATGCCAAATGTTCCTATGGACTATTTGTACTCAACTTGTGGTAGGGCTTTCTGAGCTCATATTGGTCTGATCAGCCACAGTCAGACACACTATACCTTGACTCCAAGATAATAATGTCATTTTGGTCCTCTTCAAGAGCAAAGAATAACAACTAAAAGGCAAAGGCATGTTACAAGTTATATTATAGGTATATTATAAGTCATGGAATATAATGACATAAGAGAATTTTTCTGTATTGCCTTTATAATCATGATAGCAAGTCACATGAACTGACTAGAGTCTGCAAAATCAATAAATGAATTCTATGTATAAGGTTCACATGGACAAAGACAAGTGTGAGGAAGATCAGATGAGTGTTAGAGCCAACTCTAACTGGCTTACCAGAGATTTTTAAACTTCCAGTATGGGTATTTACATATACCTTGAAAATCAGCAATCACTACAAATTAAGGTTTGATTTATCACTGTTGATTACCTAGATTTAGAAAGTGTTAATGCGGATTAAATTTATTTGTGTGAATACTTTTTTTTATCCTGGAGTGCCCACTTGTTAAACATTTACCACCATACTCCTCTATTGCTCTATAAACACTGCTTGAGTTCAGCAGGAAGACAGTAGGAGGCTCTGGGAATGAAGCCATCATGAAACAGGATGCTTGATGATAATGATAATAACAGCTAACATTTATGTAGTGTTTTAAGACTTACTAGGTGCTTTACACCAATCATCTCATTTGGGTCTTACAACACCCTTGGGTACATTCAAAGCAGTAAAAGAACCAGCGGAAGAGTGCTGGTATGATAATGGGTGGATCCTATTTGAAAGGTTCATATAGAGGGATATAAGTGACACAGAGTAAGGAGGGGCAGAGGAGATGTGATATGCATTAGTAGCAATGGAGCAACCAGATAAGAAAATTAGAGTCAAAGTATCTGGATGCAGAGTGTCATATAATCATACTTTTAAGGTTGTTTTCCACTCCCCACCCCCTTCCTGTCTGAGTGGATCCAATACTAAAAACAGAATTTGGGCTGCAGGACAAATGGTATGGGATTACAGCTTTTCTCTTTACCTCAATATGTGCTCTCTGGTTAAAGCATTGACAAATCCCTGTCTTGTAAATTTGTATTTCTGGTTTCAGAATACCCCATGATAAAGAGCTATAACATTAAGACACTAGATGGCTTTTATTGTCTCTTGCAAGGTAGTTCCTTTGCTCTGGGAAGCCCTGATGATATTTATTCCTGGCTATCTCTGTTTAGCACACTTGGGCAGAACCATAAATTGAGGAATGAATAAATACCAATACTGAGCAATTTCTCTTGGGGAAAAAAAATAATGCCAAGTTTCTTTGTATGAATCAAGCCCTCGCTTAGAGGATTTACTGGGAGTAAGATGACAGGTGATGTTTAAATAGCTATTCACAAGAAAATTATCTATAGGAACCGTGTTTCAATGGAATTTTTTCCCCCAGCAGCTGAAAAATATGACAGATGTTCCACTCTGTTTACCAAAGACAGCTCAGCTGCAAAGTAACATAGAGTTTATCGCTACTGTAATGTTCCAGTTGTGACTGCACGTCATGTTCCAACAGCTCTGAAATGAAAAAATAAAAAATAAAAAACAAGTGCAAATTCTACTGAAGTGGGCAGAAAGAGGAAGGAGTAATGGGCCTGAACCATCTCTTGGGGGAACCTGATTTAACAGTAGGTGGAGTTGACAAGTGATACGGGAAAAGGAAGAAAGCCATATGTCCCACAAAATACCTCCCAATAGCTAACCATTTCACCAGTAGAGATTGATTCCCTTGATTTATGGATCCATCCCCTTATTAAAATGCAAATAGGAGCCAGAATGCTTGAACTCTTACAGTAAGTGTAGAGGGCAGGTAGATCATTTACCTCACTGTGAAAGAGCTGATCACATCCTCCCTTGAGAGTAAGTTTGGATGGTGCAAAAGGTCAGAGAACATAAGCGTTCTAAGTATGCAAGAGAGGAGACAATACTAATAAGAGGTAAATGTAAAGAAAGGAACAGAGGAATCCAAAGAAAATTTTCATTGACTTCTCCATTCTTGAGGGGCATGGAAGTCAAGTATCTCCATTTCAGAGCTTGAGAGCAGCAATAGCAGCATGGTGGAAACAAGCTGCCAGCTGGCTTGGGAATTAAAGACAGGTGTTGAAGTAATAAACTGAAGGGAAGGTAATGATTTGTGTTTCTATTATACATTAAGGTTTACAAAATACTTTTCATCATGAAGCAGGTATATTACTCTCCCAATTTTATGAGCAAGGATACTGGGACCAAGAGAGGAGAAATTATGTCTATGAACAAAAAGTTAGTAAATGTTAGAGCTAGGATTCAAACCTATATCCACTGATTATAAATCCAGTGTTCTTTCTCCTACACGCTCTAAGGTGAACAATATTTTTGTCACTGGCAAAAATGCAAATCAAAAAATTCGCCACTAATTCATTGTTGGTGGAGCTGCGAGCGCATCCAACCATTCTGGAGAGCAATTTGGAACTATGCCCAAAGGGCTACAAAAATGTGCATACCCTTTGACCCAGCAATATCGCTACTAGGACTATATCCCCAAGAGATCATAAAAATGGGAAAGGGTCCCACATGTACAAAAATATTTATAGCAGCACTCTATGTAGTTGCCAAAAACTGGAAGTCAAGGGGATGTCCATCAATTGGGGAATGGCTGAATAAATTATGGTATATGAATGTAATGGAGTACTATTGTGCCATAAGAAATGATGAACAAGAAGACTTCAGAGAGGCCTGGAAGGACTTATATGACCTGATGCTGAGTGAAAGGAGCAGAACCAGGAGAACTTTATGCACAGCAACAACCACAGTGTGTGAGAGTTTTTTCTGGTAGACTTAGATTTTTGTAATAACACAAGAACTTCTGAAAAAAAAAAAAATCCCAATGGTGGACCTCAAGGCAAAATGCCTTCCACACTCAGAGAGAGAAATATGGAAGTCACTCACATAATGTAGCAGATCATGTTTGTGTATGTGTATCTGTTTGTGTATCATGTTCTGATTTGTTATACGGATTCTTTCATTTATCTTAGTCTGACTACATAGCATGACGATAGTGAAAATATACTCAATAGGAAAGTATATGTAGAATCTATACAGAATTGTATGCAGTCGTGGGGAGGGAGGGAGGTAGTGGGGGGTGGGTGGGGAGGGATAAAATCGCAATTGTATGGCAGTGATTGTTAAACATTAAAAAAATAAAAAAATTAAAAAAAAAAATTCGCTAGCTCCGCCTGGCCCTCCCTTCACCTCCCATCTTGCTAACTGAAGTTCCCAAGGTGATTTGTATGGACCCAAGAAGCAACCAAGGGCATGATAGCAATCAAAAGGAATTTTTGTACCCTTTCTCAAAGAGTAGACTGAATTCAAAATGGCAATTGAGGTAGAAGAAAAATATTTCTAAAGACCGACCTAGTACTAAATCACAATAAAGCTAAAATCACATCTAGAGATAGAATTGAGAATCCTCTCCTCTATAAGGAAAAGACTAAAAGATAGAGGCCATCATATGGTGACAGCACAGAATCTGCAGAGATAATTATCGTCATCAGAGATACCAAGAGATGATACAGAGAGAACAGACTAGAGAAGATTCTGGCAGGGTGCAACGAATGATAGCCCAGTGATATTACAAGAGCTGCATACGACATCATCAAGGAGATGATCCGGTGGAAACAACACTCTGGGAGAATTACTTTCCCTGGCTACATGGGTTCCTAGCTGTATGTATTCTTACACAAGGTACAAATATACCTTATCCTTGTGTCAGCCTTCATATAAGTACCATCCAAGTATGTATTTCCCTAGAGGCAGTAATCTATGGAAAACTATACCCTTGAGTATGTGGCAGGTGAGGGGTGGATAGGAATTCTCCTTATTCATAGGGACATATAGATGGGATAGTGGATAACATTGGACTTAGAATCAAGATGATCTGAGTTTAATCCTGTCTCCAGACACTTACTGCTCGTGCGTCTCTGGAAAAGTTGCTTAATCTTTCTTAGCCTTATATTTCTTTCTTATCTATAAAATGGAAACTGTAATAGCAACTACTTCACAGTTTTGTGAAGGATCAAATAAGATAATATGCACAAAGCATGTGATAAACTTGAAACCGCTATATACATGCTATTATTGTCACTACTTACATTGCTATACTACTTCATAAAATCATAGAACATAAGACTTCCAATTTTAACTAAATGGCTTTTGCTTTGAATGAGTGTGACTTTTGGTTGGTCTGGTGAAAGAAACATTGATGCTGGTTTATAAGTTAAGATTTCAAGTGTGTGCTGACCCAAAACATGCTTCAAACCATGCTTCAAAGCTTCCAAGGACCCACAAATCAAAGTGGTGGATGGTGGTAAGGTGTACCATGAAGAGATTCTATACCCAAGAGAAATTTATAGATTAAGGGCAAAGAGGTAGGATCTAAATGTTGGGCAAAAGGAGACAGCCAAAGGATCTTTGAACTTAAAAGCAACTGAAGGGACCAGCTAGCTCAACTAGCCTCCAGCTCACTGCTGCTTAGAACTTTAGATGAGCCTATGAATTCAAGATTGGCTAAAACAAAAACAAAACATATTCCAGAAGCTATCAGCAGCATTTTGTTGCATCAGAGTAGGAACGAGGGAATATATCTTTTGTAAGGTTTGATGCACCAAGCAATTTCCAGGCAGTCATAAAAGATGAGAACAGCTAAAAAGGGCCTTAGGGACCCTTCAGTTCAATCCCCTCATTTTACAGAGAAAACATCTGAGGCCCAGAGAGGTTAAATAATTTGACCAAGGTCACACATTTCATTAGCCTCTGAGCAAGGATCAGAGCCCAATTCTTCTGATTCACAATCTAGGGCTCTTTCAACCACACACTGTTGCCAGACATCAGATTGAGTCCTCACAGCAGAGAGCCAGCTCCACAAACACACAGCCTTTGCTACAGCAAGCTATGAAAAGTACAAAGCCTGACTGCTTCGGGGAGAAAGGAGGGCTGTGGATAGACTCCTTCTATTACACTCAGTCAATCTCAGTGCATGATAAATGACAATAAACAGGATGTTCCTAATCAGGAAAGTCTTTGACAACTAAATAATTGTAACCTAGCAAAGACAAAAACATAGCACAACTCTACCAGCAGATGCCAGAATGGCAGCTCCATGCATGAGGCAGATCCCTATCCTTCACTACAAGTTTTAATTGTGTTTACGGGTGAATTGTCTCCTTCTTCTAGACTCAGCAACTGCCAGATTTGGGGGTTTTGTGTGTGTGTGTGTGTGTGTGTGTGTGTGTGTGTGTGTGTGTGTGTGTGTGTTTTATTCTACAGCTTCGCCAACATCAAGGGTTTTGTTAGCTCAGATGTCATTTAGATTTGATATTCAATTTCCTTTCTAATTATTTCTTCTTTTCTAGTTCTAGTCTCTTGTATACAGAGCCTCTAGACTGGACAAGAGAGTGAGAAAGGCATACATGCAGCCCTCTGATTTTTCTAAGTGACACTTAAAAATGAAACTTGCAAAAAAGTACTGTTAATAATGCAAATAACTCATTTTTTTTGGTGATTTATAGTTCAGAAGGCTCTTTTTCACATTTCATATGTATAACAATGCTAGATGGGTATTGTTAATCCTATTTTATAGATGAAATTGAGGGTAAGAGAGGTAAATTTCATTACTGATACTTAATACTCTATCCTGCACCTCTTTAATGCATTTCTCACATAATATTGTGCATTATAATTGTCTGCTTGTGTTTTATCCAAACACTACCTTGTGCATTCCATGAAGGCAGTTAGTACTAACTAGTCCTAACAGAATGGTCTACATATAAATATTTCATAAATGGTTGTTATTGAATGAATGAATGATCCACATTTTTGCAGCATTTGACAGTTTACAAAATACTTTTTTCACAGTAACTCTTGGTGGCAAATAGCATATTATCCCCATTTCATAAATGAGAAAACTGAGATACAGAGATCATGTAACTTACAAGGTCAGTTAGAAAATAGTGGGTATGGAGCAGACTCAGTCTGTATTTTTTCGTTTACATAATAAATTCATCAGCAAGAAGCAGGGTGTTGCAATCGTGAATGTATAGGAATTAGAGTCACAAGATCTGGGTTTATATCTTGGCTCTATCATTTTCTATCTGTGTGAACTTGGGCAAATTACTTACCTTCTGAGCCGCAGAGGACTGAATACTAAGGTTCCTTCTGGCTCTAAATCTATAATCCTATGCCTGAGTTGACCAGTGAAGTGATATAGTGAATACAGCACCAGACCTGAAGTCAGGATGATTCATCTTCCTGAGTTCAAATCTGGCCTCAGACACTTGCTAGCTGTGTGATCCTAGCAAGTTACTTGTCCCTGTTTGCTGCTGTTTCTTCATCTATAAAATGAGCTAGAGAAGCAACTGACCAACCATTCTAGTATATTTCCAAGAAAACCCCAAGTGGGGTCACACAAAGTCAGTAATGACTGAACAACATCTGTGACTTAGGATGTACGTATTATATATGGTGTCTTCTAGAAAGTTATGCAATCATCACCAAACTCAGAAATCACACACAAACTCTACTACTGACTTTAGTTCTGACTTGAATTCGGGTGGGAGGGGGCAAGGAGGGATGGATGCTTTTCTGTTTTCCTAGTCTGGGAGACTCTCTGGGGGAGGATAATTGTTTTGTGGTGTCTGAATTTGGGAAATATGACAAATACAGACTCCAATCATCACATAAACAAATCTGGAAATTCAAACCCATGAATGTGAAGAATCCCCTTGTTTCCTCCCAAAAAACAGGGCTGGCAGGCAAAACATCAGTCCCTTAGTGGATAATACTGCCAAACTGAAAAGTAAATACTTTTCTCTGTTTGAAGAAAAAGAAGGTGGGGAATAATTATCTAAGAAAACCAACAGCATTAAAAAAATAAAATCCTTCAGAGTGAAAATTTATCAGAGAGTAGGAAGCGAGATATGAAAGGATTTCATTAAAAGTTGGAACATGCTGGCTTTTTAATCCCCATGTACCTTAAACTGCTGGGAAGGTTTAATTGCTTTTCCATGCCTTTAGGGGGTCCACTGAACCCTCAATTTGTTATACACCAATACACGTAGTGATTTGACTTTGGACCTGACTCAGAATTTCAAGAACTTAGGAGGTACCATGGGTCTTGAACAGTCTGGCTCTCCAACCTCCTGAAAATCAATAAAGGTTGAAGCTCCTTAATTCAAAACTTCAACAAACTCATGATTTTTGATAGTGCAGAACACAATCCTTTCAATGTTTTCTAATCCTGTCAAAGATGTTCCTAATCAATCAATGAGCATTTATTGAAGCCCTACTATGTATCAGACACTGTTATAGGTGCTAAGGAAACAAACACAAAAGTGAAGTAACCCCCATTTTCAAGAAGCTTTCACTGTATTGGGGCAGACAGCATGTACATATCTGTGAAATGTTTAGATACAAGGTAAAATAGGCAGGAGGGCACTAGCAGCTGGTGATATCAGGTAAAGCTTTATGTAAGCAGTTAACTGGCAGAGTGGATAAAATATTGGACTGGCAGCAAGAAGATTTGCCTTTGAATCCTGCCTCAAATACTCACTAGGCAAGTCACTTAACCTTTCCTTATCTGTAAAAAGGGAATAATAATAGCCTCCACCTCACAGGTCTGCTCTGAACATCAAATGAAAGATACGCGAAGTGTTTGGCAAACCTTCATGTTCAGTATAAGTGCTATTATTTTTTATTAGAAGTGAGTGTATCTTGAAGGCAAGTCAGGATTCTAAGAGGTGGAGATGAGAATGGTGTGCATCTAGACATGAGAGACAGCTAGTCAAAAAGCAGATGATGATGGAGTATTACTTATGAGTAACAGTAAGAAATTCAATTTAACTGAACCAGAGAGTGTGAAAGGAAGTAATGCATAATAAGGTTAAAAAGGTAGCATGAGGCCAGGTGGCAAAGAGTTTTCAATACCAAACAGAAGAGTTTATATTTGCTACTAGAAGTAGTATGAAGTCACAGGAATTTATTGAGCAGTAAAGTGCCAGGGTCATACCTGTGTGGAAAGGGTTGAAGCAACACAATAAAAGGTTTGCAAAATAAACACTCGGAATAGTTTAGTTAGAAAATATATGAGCACAAGCACTAATAAGCCTGCCTAAAGGTTACTGAACCTTGCCTTTCAGTTTAGAGTGGAAGGGCTTTGATTGAAGCCCTCCACATTGCCCGTCTGTTTCTGAGGAGAAACTCACAAATGTTTTGATGGTTCCCAGTGACTCAAGCTTGTAATCTTCCCATTTCCCCACACATACCCTTTAAACAAAAGACTTCTGATGGAATAGCCATTTTAATTACTCTTCTCATTATTTTCTGAGACTGATTAATTATCTAGGGGGATAAAGATTAGCTACATCCTCATGGACTAAGCTAAACATGCTGTTCAGGTTGTGGGTTCCCAGCTTGTCATATTTTCAAGCCTTGATCTTCAACAATTTCACTCTTTTCCAGTGGAAACAAGGCTATCATTTGCCAGTGGCTCTTAGAATTGGACATGGCTGTGGGAAAGTCCAGCACGTTTCTACACTGAAGCAATGATTCGGGTCTACAAAAGGAGAGGCCTCATATGAATGACTCACTATCACCAACTCACTCCCATTAATAGACACAAATCTTACTTTTGTGGGAAAAAAATGAAAATTATCCATCAGAGGAGATCCCAACCCATACTGGTGGGATCTTATATAACGGGTTGGGTAGGAGCCACAAGCCTGAGACAGGCAAAACACTTTCAGGACCTTGGAGAAAGGTTCTGATTTGAAGACAAGATTGAGGAGAGATGAATCAAGAAATAAACAAGAAACACTATGTGTCTGTATGTGATAATACCAGTATTTTCTCTGCCCATAGTGAGTAGGGACTGTGTGTGGGAGGAGAGAGGGAGAGCATGTTCAGAATGCAACCACTGACAGCCCTAAAAGAAGATTCTCTAATTTTCAACTGGTTTAATGGACTGAGCAATGGATTTGGAGTCAAGAGACCTGAGTTTGCATCTGGGATCTACTTTTTGTTTTGTTAAACTTGACTATTTTATTTTTAGTATTAGTATTCACATCTTTCTCCTGTGAGGGCATAACATATCAAGCAGAAGTTTTCCCATTTGGCTCCTTTAAGTACAACCCCTCCCCGCCCCATAACTTTTAGCTTCTTGTTCTTGTTCAGTCATTTTTCATGATCCTATTTAGAGTTTTCTTGGCAAAAATGCCAGAGTGGCTTGCCATTTCCTTCTCCTGCTCAATATACAAATGAGGAAACTGAGGCAAACAGGATTAAGTGACTTGCCCAGGATCACTCAGCTTATGTGTCTGAGACCAGATTTGAACTCAGGAGATAAGTCTTCCTGACTTCAGGCCTTGTACTCTATCCATTGCGCCACCTATCTGCCCTTAAATGTTTAGTTTATATGCATTAAAAACAATTCTCTTGGTCATTAGATGTTGAGAAGCAAATCCTTGAGTGACAAGGCATCACTAATCCCACAGGATGTGGACACAAAACATGCAACAGTAGGTAATTACCGAGGGATCTAACAATCTAGTAGAGCAAATTCCAATGAAAGAGTTATCATATGGGAAGTCTGACTTGATGTGCTTGTTGGAACCCATGAACCACAGTCAGCCAACACAAGTTTTTGTAGCAAGTAAGCCTTTCCAAAACACACAAAGAAATACCTCAACCCAATAATAACATTATTATTAATAATACCTTACATATTCACTACAATAAAAGGTTTGCAAAGCTCTTTACAAGCATAATCTCATTTTAATCTTCACAACAATCCTGGTACTATTATTATCTCCATTTTGAAGATGAGAAAATGGGATGAGAAAGGTTAAGTTGCCCAGGGCAACAGAGGTAATTAGTGTTGGAGGAGGGCTATGAAATTAGCTCTTTTTTACTCTGAGTCTGATGTACTATCTCTAAGGCCCTGCTGCTTCTCAAGGCAAAGCAAACCTGTGTTTCTTTCCTAAGCTGTGAGTAGATGGAGTTTTGTGCACTTTAGGTCAATATCAGATTGGAAACACAAAACATAGAGTTATAACTAGAAATGTTTTCCCTTAAGGCAAAAATAGTTGGGACGGAGTGCGGAAGGAGGGATGGTGCAGAGAACAGTGTGACCTTGGGGATAGTTGCACCAGGACAGGGAGTATTATGACTCCTAACTCCTCTAGGGGTTAAGGAAAAGACAAGAGCATCAGCGATGAGTTCACGGAGAGGAGACCATAGAGGAAGGGACAGCTGGGCTATGTGGTAGATGAACAAACAGCCACAAGGTCAACTGTTAGGTATTCAAGAGGACAGTGCACACAACCGCCACCCAGGAAGGATGTGTGCTTTCCTATATCACCACTCAGCCCCTTAGCTGGTTGTAGGTCTGCCAAACAAAACCAATCCTCAGCTTTCAGAAGAGGGAGAAGAGTAGGTTAATATTTCTTTCTGGCCAAAGAGATCGTTTTTATACTTTGTTTGAAGCCTAGTAGCACAAGACAAAGGAAAAGTACCAGTAAGAAGAAAAAGATCTGTCAAGTGAAAGAAAGAAAAAAGTATTGATTAAGCACCTACTATATACTAAGCCCTGCCCTTCCCTTCCCTTCCTTTCCCCTGTCTTCTCCCAAAACCTTAAACCTACTACACTCTGAAACCGGGACTCCAAGAGGCCCCTGCCAAGGGCTCCTAGACCCCCCCTAGATTTAGAGTCATTATCAGTAGTAACTGTTGCTGTTTCCCACCCAGCCTGATGTCTTTGTTTTTCTTGGCCTCATTAAAAGGGCCATGGCCTGGCTACTTCTTAAACAGGCCTATTCAATGAATGGGCGTTGCTTCACCCTAAGTGAGTACCTGCAAAGATCTTGCCCTAAAGGGCCCAAGGTCTCACAGTGCATTCTGGGTCATCTCCAGTCATCCTGATGAATATCTGGTCTCTGGATTCAGAAGGCTCTGGAGAAGTGAGGCTGGTGACCTGCACAGCCCTCCCTCACTCAGAACAAAGTCGTGTCATCATTTCTCAGGGATTATCTCATTTGAACCTCACAACAATCCTGGAAGATAGATGGTATTATTATCTCCATTTTACTATTCAGGAAAAGGAGGTCACTATTGCTTATCCTTGTCCTCCTAGAGGACCAATGGCATCACAAGGGCAGGGCTATGCAGAATCATCAGCCTCACCCTCAGGTACAAAAGTTTAATTGACTAGCCCAGAGTCACACAGTTAGCAAGTGTTTGGGTCTGCATTTGAACTCAGGTCTTTCTGACTCCACACCCAGATCTCCACCTGCCTCTTAGCTAGGTACTAAGGAAGTCTTCTTGCTCTGTTGCAAAGCTTCATGCCCTCGTGAAATGTAGGTGGCAAATCTTCCTGGAGATAGAAAGAAATGGAAAAACAACCTGCCTTTTCACCTTTTTTCCCAGCATGGAAACCCAGTTCCAGCATTCCCATTAGCTATCTTTCTTTTGGGACAGCCAGGCCATGCAGTGAATAGAGTGCCAGGCCTAGACACAGGAAGACCTGAGTTCAAATCCAGCCTCAGACACTTTCTAGCTGTGTGACCCTGGGTGAGTCACTTCACCCTTTTTGCCTCAGTTTTCTCATCTGTAGAATGAGCTGGAGAAGAAAATGGCAAACCACTCCAGGATCTTTGCCAAGAAAACCCCAAATGGGGTCACAGAGTCAGACACTACTGAACAACAACATCTTTTTCTAAAGTCATTCATCTTTCGGAGTCCTCAGGGAGTTTGAACTAGATGATCTCTAAGGCTCCTTCCAGTTCTAAAGCTATGAGCTAAGCCTTATTCAGGGTCTTATTTTTCCAAACAAGGGAGTTCAAATAAATAAGCTTTTAGTTTTCTTCCATTTCTAAATTCAATAGTGCCATGGATTTTAGGAATTCAATTGTGGGTAATTCAAAAGAGATTGAATTTTACAGCCTTGTGCTATATGGTCACAGGTAAATAAGAAGGAAATGCATGCTGTTATGTTGTCCTGTGTTTCAAAGGTTTGATGTCTCAGTTCATGACTATGGGAACTCCTGACTTTCAACTTAGCTCAAATTTCTGTTTAATCACTTGGATCTGGTTTGGACCACTTCCTCCTCACCCCCAAGTTTGGTGTCGCTTTCTAGATTATTGACTCTATACCAACAGAGAACGAGGAGATTTTTTTAAAAAATATACCCACTTCCAGATAAGCGGTTATGAGTGAAAGAATTTTGTACATGTCCTTCAAATATTAACTCAAATTGCTTCTCATCCAGGAAGTCTTCCTTGATCATCCATCTCTCCCTCCTCTGAAGTACTATAATCTAAATATAGTTTTACATTTTTTAAATTACACTTTGTATCACAATAATTTGCATTGATTGTTTCACCTATGAAGCCGTATTCTCCATGAGGGCAAGGATCATGTCTTAGTCTCCATTGTCAGCACTCACATCATAGCCTAACACTGTCCAGAATTCATAGCAACATAGATTTGACTGGATTAGGAGGAGGTTATGTTTACATATTTATAGCACGCAACAGCCGTAAATGGATGCTGTCACTGCTCAGCGACTTGTGTCATTCCTCCCATAATTTTGTATTTTACTGACCCTACTCCATGCTGACTTTCTCTTATCCCTAATCTTGACTTGGAAGCATTGCTTTCACCTGTACTCACAATTTCTACCTAATCCCCAGAATTAGTTTACCCCAGTGAATTTTTCGGATTGACCTCAGATCAATTTTCACTTGACACTTTCAAGTCACCAATGCCACCCCCCTTCCACACCTACAATTATCTCCTTCTGATTCTGTTCATTATGCCTGATCATCATCACATTGGGCTGTATTCCTGTAGGGGGCAGGCACCTGACTATAACAGCTCAGTACATATTTGTTGTTGTTGACAAGTAGAGAAAGAGACAAAGGCTCTGAGGAAACATTGTTACGTTAAATTAATTAAAGAATTGTCAATAACAAAAATCACCAAACATCAATAATACCTATACTTGGGTGAGAGAAAGGGAGCCAGATTCTAAAGGGACAGAACGTAAAGTCATCTCTGCCTTGCTTTTCAGGATCTGGAGTCAGGTCTCCTCACCCCATTTCACTCTGCCTTTCACTCCTGCACATCTCATGATCAGCCCTGAGAGCTGTCTTCAATTGCTTCTGGAATAATTATAGAGGGAGGCAGACTGCTGGGCTGGATTTTTCTGATGCTGATTTGGGGATTGGGGGATGGAACTTCACATATGATTATCATGTCATTTTTTCCACCACACTGCAACTGCACCATTATCTATGGGATATAACCAGAGGCAACAAACACTGACCACTCAGAAGCAGGCTGACATATTTGAAACCCAGCTTATTGTTTATTTATTACATCTGCATCCATTGCAGGACAGTGCCTGGCACATAGTAGGCCCCTAAATTTTTTTTGTGTGATGGATAAAATCTGCTATTGTAACTGGATCGAATTCTTGGCTTCCAAAACTTCTGGCTCCACACCAATTTTCATCCCAAATCATTTTACTCCTGCAAATATCAATCATGCAAATTCTTTCAACTCTCCAAAGGTGGTGTTCAATTTTGAAAGTTCAAATAGGCTCTCAATTTAGCTGCTGAGAGATTCAGACTAGGTTTCCTTTGAAAATATGAATTGATTCTGATTAAGTTCAACCAGTGTTAATGAACTGAAGAAACTTATTGGTCTGATCCATTTCTTTTTTCTTTCTTTTCAAACTCCTAGAGAAAACTAGAACTCAATCTCCAAAGAGAATGCTTAGTGCAAAGGAAAGGATTGTAGATTTAGAGTCCCAAATCCCACTTAAAATTCTGGCTCACTAACTGTGGGACCTGGAACAAGTCACTATATATCTCTGAGCTTGTTTACCCAATCATAAAATAAGGATGCTAATGCTTGTACCAACTACTTCAGAAGATTACTGTGGGGAAAGTACTTTGTAAATTCTAACACACTACATAAACAGAGCTATCATTATTTCTAAGTCTCCCTTTAAAAAAAATCAGGAAGGAAACAAGAACTTAAAGACTTACCATGTGCCAAACACTATATTAAGTATTTTACAAATGATCCCTCATTTGATCCTCACAACAACTCCAAGAAGTTAGTACTATTACTATTTCCTTTTACAAATGAGGAAACTGAGGCCAACAGAGGCTAAGTGATTGGCCCCATGTCACATAACTGGTAAGTATCTAAGGCCAGATTTAAACTGAGGTGTTCCTGACTCCAGGCCCAATCCTCTATCCAGGCCACCATCTACCTACCAGTCCTTCACTGCTGAGCTAAGGCAAAAAGTCAATGATGACCTTCTCTCTCTGAGACAAAGCTGTATCCCATTGGGGGAAATTTTAACAGCAGCCAAGAGCTGTGCACATCTGAAGTTCAATCAGAAACACATCATGATGAGTGTAGCACCACATACCAGAGATCCAAAGGATAGGGGCAAGTTCCCTGCCCTGAGTAAGTCAAATTGTATATGGACTCTTTGTAAAGTGTTTCTTGAACTTTTGTATAACATTAGGCCACATTTTCCCATCTGTTCCCTGGAATCCATCAGTGCTGAATTTCTAACTTGCTCCTCTAAGACTCAGAACTGGTCTCCTGCATTTGGTCTCTGTTTCCTAGGTATGTCAGATGATAGCTCTTCTCATAATGGACGTAGCTTTTCTTAACAACTCACTTCTTGCTTCTGACCCTCGTGAAATCAAACGGTGCTGCCACAGACCATCCTGCCTAGACCAGGTGAGGAAGTCTTCTCTACTACTGCCTTTCTGTTGGGGTGTCTAATTAAGGCCCCAGATAAAACTGACTGTGAGTCATGGAATGTTTGAATAGCTCATCTGTAAATATAGGGCAGCACACCTATTCAAAAACTCCCATCTACAATTGCTATGAATCCATGTATGTTTAAACACTCCACCCTACCCTGCAATTTAAGAAAACTTTGCTGTGTTAATTCCAACCACAAAAATAAAACACAAGTAGAAGATCCTCACTGCCTATTTCTGTAAAAAAAAAAAAAGTGTGTACATATCCTTAGGAAAAATACATCTATAAGCTTTGTTTATTTGGCGATATTGCAGAGCCCCACTCTGTGTAAGATATAAAGTTTCTCCAAGGCCAAATGCCAAGAGAGCATACCATCAATAAGGCTATGGCCAATGAAAAGGGGGGAAAGCCTCTTAAATGAAAGATCAAAGAAGCAGGAAATGAGATGCCACCAAACCTCTTTAGCCATTAAAATTACAAGAAACCCAAAGCAGAGATGGAAAAACAGGAGCAGAGATAATACTCAGAAGGAAAATAAAGAACAAAGAGGACAATTAACTTGTACTGTCTCCATCAATAGGTCCTCAATGCTTTGTGTCACTGTGTAATTACATGGGTCCTGGAGATGTGTCCCTGAATGAGCCTGAACAAAAACAATTCTGGAAGAAAAAAATAGCTTAGTTTTTTCAGAACAGGGCAGTTTTGGAGAGTGTGTCTTTGACGGTATCACTGAATAAAGTAGGATTGAGGACATGGAAATATGTACTGTGCTTTGTCCATGTGAAAAGCAATATTCTCTAAAGGACAGATCTCAAAGGTGGGAGGCACTCATTCCGCCACTTACTGTGATGTTTTATTTACTTATCACCCAGGCACTGTGAACAGATACTCACAACCTTATTACAACTGAATCTGGAGTCAGGAGGACTTGAGTTCAAATTCAAATTCAGTCCAGATTCACACTAGCTGTATGATCCTGGGCAAATCACTTAACCTCACAAAACCAACAAAAAAAGACACCCTGCTACAGTCCCAGACTGATGCTGTCACCTTTAGCAGGGAGCCTGGCACATGCTGTTTAAAAAAAAAATACCTGTTGATGACTATCTTTGTCCTTGCCTCCAGGTGGAGCTAGAGGAAACAACTAAGTCTCCTTTCATTCTCATCACTTAATAATTCCATTTCAGATGGAACTCTCCTCTCTCCTTTCATCTGAGGGATATTAATATAATGTACCCTTTGAACGCTGACTGGTGCTGATGAGAAAATACAATGTGAGTGAGCAGAAACAGTCCTGTCTAAAAGAAGAAAAAGGGATGAGACCTGTGATTTCATGGCACCCTTTATCAATCCATGTTGGCATCTTCTAATCTAAGAAACTTGCCTAGAGCACTCAAAGGTTTAGCAATTTGGTCACATGGGTCAAAGAAAGGACTCGAACCCAGCTTTTCCTGATCTCAAGGCTCTTTCCTCCATAGCAAATTCTTCATTTAGAACAGGGATTCTTTATGTAGTGTCTGTGACCTTGTTTACCTTTATATTTTAATGAATGCATTTTAATATAATTGCTTTCCTTTGTAATCCTAAGTATTTCACTTTATGCTTTTAAAAAATGTTAATCTGAGAAAGGATCTAGGGGTCTCATTCCTATGACCCAAAGAGGTCCATGACACACACAAAAAAGGTAAAGAACCTCTGATCTAGAAGAAACCTGTTTTTTGAGGGTCACATTATTTACTAAGTTCCTAGCTTCTAGTACTATAACATTCTGTGGATCACATTCTCAGTAAGCACAACTAAGAATAAGATAATGCAGCTGAAGACTATATGATTATAATGCCCAACTTAGTTCTTGAGGAGGTGAAAAACTCAGCTCCTTCCTTTCTTTGCAGAGATAGGGTACTATAGTTGTGACACACTGCAAATAACTGTGTCTTTTGGTATATTGAATAGTTTTACTAGACTTTTGCTTTTTTTAAAAAAAAGTTTTCTTACAACATACTGGGGAGAGGGTGAATATATTTGGAAAGAAAGATGTCAAAGAAAGGTATTAACAACATTTCAATATTTTTTTAATGATTAAGGCAATATATTACCAAGGAAGGTAAGATGGGTTTGGATTAAAAGAAGAGAGAATGTCTTTGAAATTATGCTAAAGTAGAGTGGACCATCTCAGGCACTGGCAAATTCCTTGCCCTTGGAAATGTTGAAGTGTTCAGACAGAGGCTGCTGACTGGGTAAGCCAGAAAAGAGATTTGGGCATTATGTAAGGGCTAGGCTAAGTAAGGTACCCTTCAACAACTAGATTCAGTGATTATGATTCTAACAGTTACTTCCTTCCCAACAAAAAAAGCCAAAAACATCCATTAAACTTGTCTACTAATCTAGGATTCAGCATGGCCTAGGCTGATCTCTGCTTTTGGTTCTCATAACAAATTTTTTTGTGTTTACCAAAAGAGAGCTGGTCTCGGTGTCTCTCTTGGCAGATTTGACATTAGCTGCTCAGAGGAAGCTTTCTACCTCTAAGATGCCCGTCATTATCAGCATAGCAAAAGCTGTTGTTGTTTGACTGTGATTTTCAGTTATTGCCAAAGCAGCTCTTTAGACAGACCATTGCTGTCTTTTGTCCTGCAGCCATGGGGAGCTGCCACGTTCTTGGCTATCAGGTATAAGAGATAGAAGAACCTAACTCCTTTGCCTTTCTCTCTCCCAGTCTCTTAGACTTAGGAAGGGATGAGTGAGGATGGTGCCTGAGTGAGGCTGAAAAGGCCTCTGTGAAGGCCAAAAATTTCATTCCCTCTTCTCTCTTAAAGGAGTCATAGGCCATTGGCCACTCTACACTCCATCCAAAATCCCCCTCCCCTCAAGGCAACTGAATCTTGGGCTCTACACCTGGGACGGTGACCTCTAGTAGCCCAAACCAAGCTTCCCTGGTAGCTCCACACCATACCGACTCTCTTTCTTTATTCCTTCCACTTTCCAGCTCCTCCTATGTTTTCTTCCCCTATTAGAATATAAACTCCTTGAAGGCAAGAACTGTGTTTGTTTCCCTAGTGCTTAGCACAGTGCCTGTCACAGAAATATTTAATAAATGCTTTATCACCTGTCTGTCTGTCTGTCTCTCTATCTACCTATCTATCTACATATTTCAGGAATCAAAAAGGCAAAATCAACAGATAAGACTAAGGGGTTGGGAGAGAGTAATGTTAGATTTTTTTGGAGAGAGTAGCCACTCCAAAGAATGCTATAGTAAATCAGGTGTTCTTAAATGGGGGTGACCCTTTGATCTGTAGATTTCAAGGTTTTCACGAACTTGGATGGGAAAAAATGTCACATTTTTATTTTTCCCAATCTCTAACTGAAATTTTGCATTTACTTAAATTATTAAAAACAAACCAAAACATTATTCTGAGAAACAGTCCGTAGGCTGCCATAGGAGTCCAGGTCTCACACACCAAAAAGTTAAGAACCTTCACTATTGAGAATTAGCAAAGATCATAAGATTTAGATTTTTTGAGAAGGACCTTAGAATTCACCTATTCACCCAATTTACAGATAAGGATTGAGTGCTGGAGAACTTGCATGACTCATTCAAGGTCACTCAGTAGTAAGGAGGAGAGTCTAATTCCCCTCCTATCCTCACCTCTTCCCATCCTCTAGTCCAATATTCCTTTCCTTTTGTCTAAAGTCTACCTAAATCCTCTGACTTCAACTTCCATGCTCTTTACATTATCAAACATTTTCCCCTAATAATAAGTCATCACTGTCTTATTTGTTCAATAAATACATATTGAGCACTTACTGTATGCAAGGCCCTCTGCTAGGTACTTTTTCTCAAATATTCGCAGAGAGGGAGATTCTAAAATCTGTGTCATTGTGATTTAAGAAAGTTATTTCTTGTTTCTAATTTGAGTTTTGTCTTGTTGCAATACAGGCTACTCAATCTACCCTTGGTAAGAGTGAATAACAGTGTTAATACTTTGCTTTAATATCTATAAATAGAAATATTGATATTATTAATCATATATAATTATATAATTATTATTAATCATATAGATACAATAAAATAAAAAATTAATATAAAATATTGCCTTAATATTTATAAGCATTTTTCTCACAATAATACTGTGAGGTGGTAGAAAAATTCTTATTATTCCCATTTTGCAGATGAGGAAACTGAGGCTTAGAGAGATGAACATACCATGGAACAAAACAAGTTCACTATGTCGACTGGAAAGGGAACACGAATATCTATCTATAAGAATGAAACCTGCCCTCAGGTGATTTATAATCAAAGCTGAGCAAATAGGACAAATCTGTTTTGTTTTGTTTTGTTTTTTAAACAAGTCAGACTATATCAAAGAACAAATGAATATTACAAACATTAAAAGCAATAGGATGTTAGCCCAATCAGTAAAATAGAGAAATGGAGTAACAGGGGCAAGGAAGTAGCATTTGTTGACAATACCCCAGATAAAGGACCCTCATCTCTGTCTTTTTTTCTGTTTCTCTGTTTCTATGTCTGCTTGTTTCTCCCCATGTCACTGTCTTGTCTCTCTGTCTCTCTCTGTGTGTGTGTGTCTCTCTCTCTCCCTCTTTCCCTTTCCTCTTCTTTCTCCTTCTTTCTTTCCGTCCTTCCTTCCTTCCTGTCTCTCTGTCTCTTTCCCTCTCCTTACCCTCTCTGTCTTTATGATTCTATCTTTGTCTTTGTGACGTGAAAGACAATAACTGCTAGAGTGTGTTGTTCCTGGGTAGTTTTTCCTGTTTATCTGTTTGCATTCCCTAAATGCTGCCTGACTGATGTCTTTGGTTTACAGACCATAGAAGAACTGGGTCACAAAATCGCTAACAAATATATCCTTGAAAAACCTTCTCAGTTTTTCTCAGTTCTCTCAAACATGCCTCTATCAAAGATCATGGGACCCTGGCAGTTATTTGTCAAGAGTTTATGACCTAGGAGTTAAGAAATGACTAGAAAAGCCATGAAAGGTTTCGTGGAGAACATAGGAGCTTGAGCTGAGTCTTAAAAGAAAGTAGACTTTAGACAAAAGGAAAGAAATAATGGACTAGAGAATGGTGAATAGAGAAGAAGTGAGGATAGGTAGGGAAATTCGACTTCCAAATGAGATTTGAGATTCAGGATATTGACAAAAACAAAAAACAGAAACCAAGAGAAATAATTAACCGAAAAAACAAGAGGTGGACCAACCTGAAATTTTTCATGATGGCTTAGTTAGAAAATAACACCCAGCTCTGATCATTATAATGTAACGAATAAGAAAGGAGATTTTGAGAAAGATCTCTAGTACAATAATAGAGCATGAAACAAAAACAATTGTCTTAATCAACAAATATTTATTAAGCATTTTTGATGTGTCAATCACCATGATAGGCATTGAGACGCAAATATGATGCTCTCAGTTAACCAAAACTTATTTTAAAATAACACATTCATAGAACATCCTAGCTAATTGAAATTTCATAGTGGATTTCTGGTTTGGTTTGGTTTTTAATCATTGTTGTTAACAGTCAATAAGCATTTATTAAGCCCTTAATATGTGTCAGGCATTGTTCAAAGTGCTGTGGTAATCAAAACTGGACAAACAAGACAAATATTTTTTTAAAAAGACAAGTCGGACTATACTAATATTACAAATAATAAAAGCAACAGAATGTTAGCCCAATTAGTAAGAAAAAGCAGTTGAACAAGAGACAGGGAAATAGCATTTATTGAAAATAGCCCTAATAAAAGATACTCATCTCTCTCTGTCTTCTCTCTCTGTCTGTACCTCTGTGTGTCACTATCTCCTCTGTCTTTCTCTTCTTCTTTCCCTGTCTTCTTCCCTCTTTCTCTCTCTCTGTTTCTAGCTCTGTTTATCTCTCCTTCTGTCACTCTCTTCTTTGTCTCTCTCTTCTTCTTTCCATTTCTCCGTCTTTCTCTCTCTCTGCCTCTTTGTCTCTGTCTCTCCATCTCTCTCTGTGTCTCTCTGACTCTCTCTCTCTTTTCCCCTCGCCACTCTCTCTATCATTATGATACTGTCTTTATCCTTGTGAGGTGGAAGAAAATGATTGCTAGAGCCTGTTGTTCCTGGGTAGTTTTCCCTATATATCTGTTTGCACTCCCTGATGGCAGCCTGATGTCTTTGGTCTAAAAACCATAGAAGGACGTTGTGTCACAGGATCAATGACAAAAAAATCCTGAAAAGCCATTTATTAAGGGTTCCTGTTCTCAAAAAGCTCACATTCTAGTGGAGGAAAGACAGTGTGCAAAAAATTATACATGCAAGATATGTGTGTGTGTGTGTGTATAAATATATATATATAGTCCTAATGATTCTTCCATGTCTCCATTCTCCCAGACAACTTATACATAGACAAGTAAATTCTATCCATCCATCCATCCATCCATCCAAATATCTATCTATCTACCTATATACCTATGTCTGCATTCTAAGCTAAAGGCATAGCTGGGGACATTGCACACTGGCTCCTTCAGGAGAGAAGCCAGAGGGACCTTTTCTTGATAAATCAGGAGGGAGAGAAGGGACCAAGAAAGCGCTTATTCCCATAAGAGATACCCAGAATCGTAATCCTCCTACACAGGCTAATTATTATTGAAGATAAGAGGATGAAAAAGAGACAAAAAATAAATTAATTAAATCCTCTTTTCCCTCTGAATATATACTTGTGACCACAACTAATGGGGCTTTTTGTCCTTTACCCCATTAATAATGTATTAAAAGAAGTAAAAGACCAATAGATAAATCCCATTCTCTTGATTTGCATAAAGAATATCTCATTAACAGGGCTTACATATGGCGAGGTGATGGGAGAGATTCAGGTGATGGGAGTCACTCATAAAGTCTCCTTGATGGCTATTCCTCCAAATGAGTCTGAGCATGTTTTGAGCAGCAGCTTTTTTGGAATAAGTGTGTAGCTTCTCAATGGGACTATTTTGAAGATAGCCCTAGTTTGTATAAAGAAGTTCTGCTAATTATGTTAAACAGTCTCTCTAAATGCAAACACCTAATACTAGCAAGACTAAGGTAGAAAGGATGAAAAATGTCAGAGCATAAGCTCTTGGTTTACAATATAATTTCAAAGCTAGGAAGAAAAGTGTTTGATGGACACTGTGTCGTGATGGCTTCATGTGAACTAATAATATAATAGATAGCATTTTAAAAGTGGTTTTAAGGTTTTTTTTTTTTTTATTAATTTTTTTATTTTTTTTAATGTTTAACAATCACTGCCATACAATTGCGATTTTATCCCTCCCCACCCACCCCCCACTACCTCCCTCCCTCCCCACGACTGCATACAATTCTGTATAGATTCTACATATACTTTCCTATTGAGTATATTTTCACTATCGTCATGCTATGTAGTCAGACTAAGATAAATGAAAGAATCCGTATAACAAATCAGAACATGATACACAAACAGATACACATACACAAACATGATCTGCTACATTATGTGAGTGACTTCCATATTTCTCTCTCTGAGTGTGGAAGGCTTTTTGCCTTGAGGTCCACCATTGGGATTTTTTTTTTTTTTCAGAAGTTCTTGTGTTATTACAAAAATCTAAGTCTACCAGAAAAAACTCTCACACACTGTGGTTGTTGCTGTGCATAAAGTTCTCCTGGTTCTGCTCCTTTCACTCAGCATCAGGTCATATAAGTCCTTCCAGGCCTCTCTGAAGTCTTCTTGTTCATCATTTCTTATGGCACAATAGTACTCCATTACATTCATATACCATAATTTATTCAGCCATTCCCCAATTGATGGACATCCCCTTGACTTCCAGTTTTTGGCAACTACATAGAGTGCTGCTATAAATATTTTTGTACATGTGGGACCCTTTCCCATTTTTATGATCTCTTGGGGATATAGTCCTAGTAGCGATATTGCTGGGTCAAAGGGTATGCACATTTTTGTAGCCCTTTGGGCATAGTTCCAAATTGCTCTCCAGAATGGTTGGATGCGCTCACAGCTCCACCAACAATGAATTAGTGTTCCAACTCTCCCACATCCTCTCCAGCATTTATCATTTTCTTGTTCTGTCATGTTTGCCAATCTTATAGGTGTGATGTGGTACCTCAGAGTTGTTTTGATTTGCATCTCTCTAACCAATAGTGATTTAGAGCATTTTTTCATATGATTATAGATAGCTTTAATTTCTTCCTCCGAAAATTGCCTGTTCATATCCTTTGACCATTTATCAATTGGGGAATGACTTGTATGATTATACATTTGGGTCAGTTCTCTATATATTCTAGAAATGAGGCCTTTATCCCCGAGCTTAGCTGTAAAAATTTTTTCCCAATTTACTACATCCCTCCGGATTTTGGTTGCATTGGGTTTGGTTGTGCAAAAACTTCTCAGTTTAATGTACTCAAAGTTATCCATTTTGCATTTCATAATGCATTCTATCTCTTCTTTAGTAAAGAATTCTTCCCTTCTCCATAGATCTGATAAATACACTATTCCTTGCTTCTCCAGTTTATTCATGGTATCAATCTTTATACCTAAATCATGTACCCATTTGGACTTTATTCTTGTGTACGGTGTCAGGTATGGGTCTATGCCTAATTTCCGCCACACTGTTATCCAGTTTTCCCAGCAATTTTTGTCAAACAATGAGTTCTTATCCCAGAAGCTGGGGTCCTTGGGTTTATCAAACAGAAGGTTGCTATATTCCTTGCCTACTGCATCTTGAGTGCCAAGTCTATTCCACTTGTCTACCTCTCTGTTTCTTAACCAATACCAAGTGGTTTTGATAATTGCTGCTTTATAGTACAGTTTAAGGTCTGGTAGCGCTAGGCCACCTTCCCAAGCATTTCTTTTCATTAGTCCCTTTGATATTCTGGACCTTTTGTTTTTCCAAATGAATTTTGATATTATTTTATCCAGCTCTAGAAAGTAATTGTCTGATAGTTTAATTGGTATGGCACTAAATAAGTATATTAATTTGGGTAGAATTGTCATTTTTATTATATTAGCACGGCCTACCCATGAGCAACTAATGTTTTTCCACTTACTTAAATCTGACTTTATTTGTGCAAAAAGTGTCTTGTAATTGTGTTCATATAGTCCCTGGGTTTGTTTTGGCAGGTAGACTCCTAAGTATTTTATACTGTCTACCCTAACTTTAAATGGGATTTCTCTTTCTATCTCTTGCTGTTGAACTTTGTTGCTAATATATAGGAATGCAGAGGATTTGTGTGGGTTTATTTTGTACCCTGCAACTTTGCCAAAGTTGTTTATTAATTCAAGTAATTTTTTACTTGAATCTCTGGGATTCTCTAGGTAAATCATCATATCATCTGCAAAGAGTGATAACTTAGTTTCTTCTTTGGCTATTCTAATTCCTTGAATATCTTTATCTTGTCTAATTGCTACAGCTAACATTTCTAGTACCATATTGAATAATAGTGGTGATAATGGACAACCTTGTTTCACCCCTGATCTTATTGGGAATGCATCTAGCTTATCCCCATTGCATATAATGCTTGCTGAAGGTTTGGTTTTAAGGTTTTAAAGTGTTTTTAAATATCTAATTTTATCCTTATAACAACCTTTGGAGGTAGGTGCTATTATTATCCCCATTTTACAGATGAGGAAACTAAGACAGATGAATATTAAGTAACTTGCCCAAGATCACACAACTAATTAATGTCCAAGACTGTACTTGAACTCATCTCTTTCTAATTCTGGGCAGCTAGGTGATGCAATGGATAGAGTACCAGGCTTGGAGTCAGGAAAATTTGAGTTCAAATGCAGCCTAAAATACTAGCTGTTTGTCTCTGGGTAAATAATTTAACACTGTTTGCTTCAGTTTCCTCATGTATAAAATGAGCTGGAGAATGAAATAGCAAACCACTCTAGTATCTTGGCCCCAAAAATATCATTGGAAGCCACAGAGCCATACACTACTGAAGCAACTGAACAACAACAACTTCCTGGCTCTAAGTCCAAAACTGTATCTATTGGGCCACCAAGCTGCCTACTAAGGGAATTCCAACAAAGATAGATCTGAGAGGAACCAAAGAGCCCCACCCATTTGCCCAAATGTACTTCACCCACCTTCCAAAATTCCCACCATTACTTACATATTAAAAGTTGGGATCACATCTCATAACTAACACTTATCACATGATTGGGACAAATCACTCAACCTACTCCAAACCTCAAACAACTAAGACCATAACAGAGGAGCTTTGATCTAAGTAAGTGAATGGGATTTCCATACTAATGATATCACAAGTTCTTGATGTATTGATATGTAGTACAACTCCTACCCATTTCTCCTAGATCTACCTCCTATGGTCAAGGAAAACAAGTGTGCTCTCTTACACATGACAGCTTTCAAATACTTAAAGAGAGTTATCTCACCCCTTCTTCCCTGAGATTTCTCTTCTCCAGTTTAAACAACCCCAGCTCTTTCAGCTGTAAAGCTGAAGTGTGCTGAGTATTATTGGTTTTGCCCATGTAGATTATATATATCCACATGGGTTTGTCCTGAGGTCATTTGAAGAGAGCCAAAGATAGTGTTCTCTAGCATTTCCTCTCCCTACCCTTCTTCAAGGAAGACTAACTCTTGCCAGTAGGGGAAGCAGAAAGTTGGAGCCAGAGGCTAACCACTCTGTTCTCCTCATAGAGAAGGAATACCAAGGTAGAATTATATCTCTTTTCTCCCTGAAATACTGTTAATCTAGGGGACTAAATTAGTAGGGGAAGTAATTTTTAGGTTCAAGATAGACTCCTGATAACTATTCCTTAATAGGGAAGGAGGAACCCAAACTTTACATCCAAGGCTTAATTCCCCTTCCATCAGATGCCAGTTCCACAATGAACACACATAGCTAATAGCAAATAAACCCAGTTATTCAATCAAAAATTGGAGAAAATATATGTATGAGAATATAAACTAAACAATACAGATTGAGTAAGCTCTCTTTTGAGGAGCAAAATAACTCAGCTCAACTAAGAGAGCTAGTCCTAGATCTCACCCAAGAGAAACTTCCCCAAAGTCTCAAATGTAGCAAGCTAGGGATAAAAATATGATAGAAACTGCCTGCTTCTCTACATGTCAGCTTCTTCCAGATTCTTTCTCCCATCATGGACTTGAAGAGAAATTGGAATTGCACATTTTCTCTCTCCAAGCTAGAAGCCATAAGAGTTCAGATCTCTCTTTTCTCTGGGTTTTTCCAAATCTCCCTACTTCTTAGGCAAGCAAAGGGTATTCAGTAACTAATCTCCACCAATGAGGAGAGGTGAAAAGGATGGAGAAGATCTAAATGCCAGATTATGGCTGTGTATAATATGTATGTCTTTGGAGTCTGTAGACACCCTGGAATCCAGGATGAAGGTATTGTATGTCAGGGTGTGGGAGTTGTTATTATTTAGTCCAGGGGTGGGGAGCCTGCAGCCTTGAGGTCACATATGGCCTTCTAGGTTCTCAAGTGCAGCTTTTTCACTGAGTTCAAGTTTTACAGAACAAATCTTTTTATGAAGAGGTATAGTTGTTTCAATCTTGTCCTGCTCTTAATGACCCCATTTGGGATTTTCTTGGCAAAGATACTAGAGTGGTTTGGCATTTCCTTTTCCATCTCATTTACAGATGAGCAACTGAGGTGAACAGGGTTAAGTGACTTGCCTAGGGTCACACAGCTAGTAAGTGTCTGAAGTTAGATTCCAGGTCTGGTGCTCTGTCCACTGAGTCGCCTAGCTGCCCTGGGTCTGGAAGCAGGTAATAACAAAAAGAGGAAAGAGGCAGAAAAGAGAATAAAAATAGCTTTTCATACTTCACAATTTTGCTAGCCAAGACTTTAAGAAAATAGAGGACACATATCTCTTTTCAACCATCTGTTTGTACCCAGATATATGTATAGATAAAGAAAACAGGCACAAAGGAACTGAAACATTTCTCTAAACAGTGGAATAGTAATATTTCATTTTGTTATCTGGAAATAACAAGAGAAAACTATGTTCAACGTACATTTATGTATTGTTTTATAGGAAATAAGTATTGCTCTTGAGTAACCTTATTCAGTATCATAAAATGTCCTTTTCTGAGGAAGAAATGTAGAATAATAATCTCTCAATATACCAATGAATCTTTGATCTCATCAAAGTGCATATGCTTGCCAACAACTCAAACTGCAATCCACCAAAGACTGCCCACTTTGAATCCCTACATTCCTTTATAAATCTATTACAGGAATTCTCCAATGAGGACTTATTAATAATCATGATGAATACAGTATAGAATATAGTAAATTACATATGTATATACTTTATGTTTATGTAAAATAATATAGCTATTCAAAATAGGGCCAAATGTAGTAAGAATACTAGAATATTTGATGCTCCTGTACAAAACTGTTCTCTATTTAAAACATGCTATGAACACAATAATGTGAAGAACAATTCATATTAAACATGGCATAAAACAAATTAAACAGCTCTCTCATCTCCTCCAAAACTTTCTTCAGGGATTTCAGTATATCATTTGGACTTGGGAAGTGCAAAAATCTTTAATTTACATCAAGGAAAGATAGGGACTAAAGACTTCAGGCTTGAATCTAGAGGTCATGTGGAACCACTGGATAAACATGATAACTACAAATACCTTGCTATCCTCTAGCAAGATACAAAGTGTAAGGGCTTCATGGAGAAATCTGTGGCTGAATGTGGTTTAAAAAAAAGACTTACTGGCATTCTGATATCAAAGCTGAATGGAAAGAATACGATTGAAGCAATTAACACCCACAGAATCCCAGGTTTAATGTACACGTGTGGAACTGTAAAATGAATCTTAACAGATTTAGAAAGCATCCTGACAAAAAACCTGTGTAAGATTTACAAAATACAGAGCCCAACAACTGTAAGGAAACTAAAGGAGATTAACATTTCTGAACCAAAGAGGAAAGGAAGGATTGATTGACAATTTTGAAGCATGTGACAAACAAATCAAAAATCTACAGAAATACTTTCACTGCACAATAATAAAGACTGATAACAAGTACAAGCTGATGGATTTGATTAACATAAATAAAAGTGGTTTGCCTCCAGATGGAGCCTATGAAATAACTAATATACAAGAGGGACATCAAAGAGCTCTCCATGGGTGACACAAGCATGATCTCAAACAATAATGTCAACAAAGAAAGATCAAACAACCGTCTGAGTCATGGAGGGTTCATTTTTTGTGAGGGGGAGGGTAGAATTCAAGGGGTTTATGATGGCACTTCAGGATCAGGTCATTGTTACCAGAAAAAGATTATTTTTAAGTAGCCTAGACTTGTTTAACAATGGAGATCATATAAGGAAAAAGTGAAGAAAGTGCAGTACATCACCATAGCCTGTAAGAAATTTAGCATGAACTGAATGCCCACAAAGATATTGGGGGTGGGGTGGAGCCAAGATGGTGGGGTAGAAGCACATACCTGCTTGGGCTCTCCCCTCAAAGCCCTTAAAATACCTGTAAAAAATGACTCTAAACAAATTCTAGAGCAGCAGAAGCCACAAAATGACAGAGTGAAACAGATTTCCAGCCCAAGAGAGCCTGGAGGGCTGACAGGAAGGGTCCATTTCACTGAGCATAGAGCAGAGCCCAGATCAGCGCGGGCGAAGCAGATATTGACAACGCTGGACCAGGCTTTAGGGTGAAAAACCACAAGCAGCTGCTGTGGTCTTCAAATTACTCAACCTATAAACATTAAAGACAGATTCAAAGGTCAGTGAGAAAGCTCTTCCACCTGGGTGCAAGGGAAGCATAGTTCAGCCCCAGCGCCAGCCCCAAGGTGATTAAAGCCATGGCAACTTCTGGAGCTCTGGGCCTTCAGATCCTGGGGGAACTGAGTGACTGATCTAGGTCTCAGTTCTGAGTGATGGTCCTGAGGTGAGGAGGAGCACTGACATGGAGGAGCTGGTGGAGCTGTGGAGAGGGAATCCTACTCCAGGGCAGAAAAGAGTGGCATTCTGTTATCAACACTGAATGGGAAAAATACATTTGAAACAATTAAACACCTACAGAATCCCAGATTTAAAGTACACTTACGGAACTGTAAAATGAATCTTAACGGATTTGGAAAGCATCCTGACAAAAAATCTGTGTAAAGACCAGAGCACAGGCCAGGAAAGGAATAAATATCTCTCCCTTGATTATGTCACTTTGGAAGAACTGAAAACTTACAGTTCTCTCGAGGTATCTCAGAGAACAGCTGCACAAAACCTCTGAAGCCTGGGGTAGTATACACTGCACCTGACAAAGGACTCAAAAATCAAATAATTAACTGGGGAAATATCCCAGAAGGGGAAAATATGACTATAGAAGGTTACTTTCTTGGTGAAAAGGTATTTTCTTCCATCCTTCCGAAGGAAGAGAAAATCATACAATCAGAAGAAGACCAAAGTGTACAACTGGAGGAAGACAGCAAGGTCAAGGTTCCTATATCCAAAAAATATTCAATGGTCTCAGGCCATGGAAGAACTCAAGAAGGATTTTAGAAATCAAGTAAGAGAGGTGGAGGAAAAATTGGGGGAAAAAAATGAGAGCAATGCAAGAAAATGCTGAAGAAAATAACACCTTTAAAAATAGACTAACCCAAATGGCAAGACAGGTCCAAAAAGCCAACCAGGAGAAGAATGCCTTAAAAAGGCAGCATTGGCCAAATGGAAAAGGAGGTCCAAAAGCCCCCTAAAGAAAATAGCTCTTTAAAAATTAGAATGGAGCAGATAGAATCTAATGACTTTATAGGAAATCAAGAAATTATAAAACAAAACCAAAAGAAAGAAAAAAATGGAAGACAATGTGAAATATCTTAACCACTGACCTGGAAAATAAATCTAGGAGGAATAATTTAAAACTTATTGGTCTAATTGAACATCATGATCAATAAAAGAGCTTAGACACCATCTTCCAAGAAATTATCAAGGAAAACTGCCCTGATATTATAGAATCAGAGGGTAAAATAGAAATGGAAAGAATTCACCGATCACCAATCACCCAAAAGGAAAACTCCTGGGAATATCGTAGCCAAGTTCCAGAGTTCTCAGAGCAAGGAGAAAATATTACAAGCAGCCAGAAAGAAACAATTCAAGTATTGTGGAAATACAATCGGGATAACACACAATTTAGCAGCTTCTACACTAAGGGATTGAAGGATTTGGAATATGATATTTCAAAGGTCAAAGGAGATAAGATTACAACCAAGAATCACCTACCCAGCAAAATTGAGTATAATACTTCAGGGGGGAAAATGGAATTTCAATGAAATAGAGGATTTCCAGGCATTCTTGTTGAAAAGACCAGAGCAGAATAGAAAATATAACTTTCAAATACAAGCATCAAATACAAGAAGCATGAAAAGGTAAACAGGAAAGAGAAGCCATAAGAGACTTATTAAAGTTGAACTATTTATATTCCTACATGGAAAGATGATATTTGTAACTCAGGAGACCTTTTTCAATATTAGGGTAGTTAGAGGGCATGTATGTATGTATGTGCATGTATATGTATACATATATATGTAGGTATGTATGGGTATGTATATGCATATTATATGTGTGTAGGTATGTATGTGTACATGGATGTATGTGTGTGTGCACATATATATGTATATATATATATATGTGAGTGTGTGTGTATATATAGACAGAGGACACAGGGTGAGCTGAATATGAAGGAAGAATACCTAAAAATAAAATTTACTTTTGAGTAGAATGCACTAGGAGTAAGAGAAAGGGAGAAGTAGAATGTAGTAAATCATCTCACATGAAAGAGGCAAGAAAGAGCTTTTATAATGGAGGGGAAGAGGGGGAGATGAAAGGGAATAGGTAAGCCTTACTCTCATGGGATTTGGCTTAAGGAGGAAATAATATACACTCAGGGATATGGAAATCTATTTTATCCTGCAGGAAGGCAAGGGGGGAATGAGATATGAGAGAGAGGATAATAGAAAGGACAGCAAATTGGGGGAAGGGATAATAAGAAGCAAACTCTATTGTGGGAGGACAGGTCAAGGGAGAGAATGGAATAAATGGAAGGCAGGAGGACAGAGGGAAATGTGGTTAGTCTTTTGCAACATAGTTATTATGGAAGTGTTTTGCATGGCTACACATGTATGACCAATATCAAATTGCTTGTTTATTCAATAAGAGTCAGTGCTTTAATAATGAATGTTAAAAATTATTTTTGCATGCAATTGGGAAATAAGATATACAGGCAATGGGGTATAGAAATCTCTTTTACCCTATAGGAAAATAGAGGGGAGGGAGATGGAAGAAGGGGGCGGTAATAGAGAGAACAGACTGGAGGAAGGGGTAGATGGGGTGCTGTCTTGGGGCAAGGGTGGGAAGAGATGAGGAGAAAATTTTGAATTCAAATTCTTGTGAAAAGGAATGTTGAAAACTGAAAAATAAATAAATTATATATTAAAAGAAAAAATAAAAAAATAAAAGGAAGGAAAAAAAAGATGTCACCCAGGGCCTAGAATTCTGCACTGAGATTCTTCCTATCTTTCATGGGCTGACAAACAACAAAGGCCCACACTGCCAATACAGACCTTTCCCAGTATGTTGTTATTCAGTGAACCTGGCTTCCTTGCTGTTCCTCAAATAAGACATTTCATCTCCAATTCCTTATATTTTTACTGGCTGCCCCCAGGAAATCTCTCCCTCCTCTGCTCTACCCATTAGCTTTGACTTCCTTCACTTCCAGTTATAATCCTAAGTCTTTCCTGAGACCCCTTAATTTTAATGCCTTCCTTCTCTTGATTATTTTTCATTTATCCTGAATATAGCTTGTTTGTTCATGGTTGTTTTTCTATTTCCTCCACCATTAGATAGTGAGCTACTTGAGAGCAGGCTTATCTTTTACTTTTCTTTGTATCTCCACTGCTTAGCACAATGGCTGGAACATGGTAGTCACTTAAATGTTTTGGCGTAGTAGATAGAAGGCCAGGCATGGAGTCAGAAAGAACCTGAGTTCAAATCCTGCCTCAAACACTTCCTAGCTATTTGATCCTGGGTCAGTCACCTAACCCTGTTTGCTTCAGTTTCTCAACTGTAAAATGATCCAGAGAAGAAAATGGCAAACCACTCCATTATTTTTGCAAGAAAACTCCAAATGAGTTCAAAAAGAGTCAGATATGACTTTAAAATGACTGAACAACCAATAAATGTTTATTGATCTTATAATATCCTGAAGAACCCAAGAGCACTAGACTTAGAATCAGGAAAACCTGAGTTTAAAGTCTACTACAAACAATACTACTAGTGTGACCTCATGCAAGTCATTTAACCTTTGTGCCTCAGTATCTTCATGTTCAAAATTGAGGGGATTGGACTTGATGGCTTCCAAGGTTCTTCCTAGCTCTAAATCTGTAATCCTATAAAGCACACCATTACCACAGACCAAATCATTACCCACAGCTACCCAGCATGCCATTGATTCATAAATGCTTAAGGACAGGGCTTTGAACAGATGTCAGCAAACCATATACTCATTCCTTCCAAGCTACACAGAATAAAACGGCTTTCCAAATATAGAAACCTAGGCAAAAAGATCAAAATTATGTGGAAACAGCATGAGGCACATATCATTCCCTGTTGTCTTATCAGCTCCTGGAGTTGTTTCAAGGATGTTTGCGGTGAGCCTACAGAGAATGAGCTTACATCCTAACATTTTTATTCAACTACAAAAAGCAGTTATTTTTATCTACCTGTGCTGTTCTCCATAGAACACTGAATATAAAGGAATATAATGCCACAACAGCAATTTGTCCAAAGACCATTTTTATCTAAACACCAATGAAAAGGATTTGAAAGACATGACAAGAGTGCTAATATTAATAGCTCAAACATAAACAATGTTTTAAGTTTTGCAAAGCACTTCACATAAATTATCTCATTTTATCTTCATAACCCTGTGAGTTAGGTGTTATAATTATCCTCGTTTTTCAAAAGAGAAAACTGGTACTCAGAGAGCTGAAATGACTTATTCGGAATCACAAAGCAAGAGTCTGAGGTAAAATTCACACCCAAGTCTTGCTGACTCTATAGTCAAACATCGAGTTTGACTTAAGGTGGCAAGAAAGATGAAACTGAATAGAAAAGCTTTGATAGCTGTTGTTGCTGTTGCTGTTCGTCCTTCATTTTTTAAGAGGACCGATGATATCACAGAATGCCATCTTAGCTCATGAGTGAATTGGATTTAAATGATGCAGAACCCTGCAAAGTCATTAGTCTCACTCTCTCTTCCACAGTCATCAAAGTTGGCAAGACAAAAGTCAAGATGACTGGCAATGACCCAGGATGTAGTGGATGACCATGGCATCATCAATGCCTAACCAAGCTCTAGGTCTCCGCAGTGTCTGCTTCAGTAAACTTCATGGCCATTGGAACAACTTATTCTCATCCACACATTCTTCCAGGGGAAGTCTTCCTATGCCCAGGGTAGAGAACCCTCTAACTCACCAACAGATTTAAGACCCTCAACCTTGGTTAACCTGTCTCTCAAGGTGTATTTATTGGACTGTGGCCACTGCACTACAACTTCTTGGAGCCAAAGGTGCTAGGTGAACACCAAAGGTGGATGAGCAGCTCTGAGAAGGGTTTGGTAAACCCTCACACCAGAGATACTAATCCTCTCTGAACACCCCATACACCCTAAACAGACACATATATAGATGGATAGATAGATAGATGGTAAATAGATGATAGACATAGATACAGATATATAAATTATATATATATGTATGAAGGTTTGACTTCATTTAAAATAGAAAAGTATCTTTAGATATCTAAGATATTTAACCTTTTGTTAACTATAGCAATCCCTGGAATATTTTATAGGCTCCTAAATAAGATCCATAATTATCAAAAAATAATTGAGGACACATGAAAAACAAAGTGAATGAAGAATTCTTAATCTCCAGAATACATGTAGTTGGCTGTCTAACACCAAGAGCTTGGTCATTAGTACATATATCTTGAATATACCCTGCAAATAGATAATGAGCTGGACCCAGGAGTGAAGAGAAGAAAAACATTGTGCTAGATACTTTGGAAAAGCTCCCAGTTCTTTTAATGATTACAAGCTTCTCCCTGAAGCAAAGATCCATTTTTGGCACTATTGTTCTTCTGGTGGTATTACATGACTGAAAGTTATGGAATACTGTATTTGTTAAAAAATTGAAATTGAGGATCACCCAAGAGCAATGAAGAGTGTATGGTGAGTATGAGCAGGATGGGAAACATTGCAAGTGATGAATTACACAGGAGAAGTGGTATGAATGGTATAGGAAAAAGCGTTTGTCTCAGTAGAACAAAATGCTGCCTCAAAGTCTCCTACAACATGGCGTCCATGCATATGTCAATGTCACATGTAGAGAAGCCAGGTGATGGTGTGTTGGTGAGTTGTTGAGAGAATAAATGTCTCCAGATTATTCAAACTGCTCTAGTCAGAATAGTCAGTGCTATGTGCATAGAACAGAGAGGGAGATTATAATTGTTTACTCATGGCAGTATTGCTCAGTTATTTTTAATTTGAAGAAGTAGAGCCCTAATAATGTTTGCCTATTTGGAGTGGAATAATAAGATTTCCAAGAACTAAAATGGATTTTTGACTATAAGTTAGATGATAGTTGAGGTGAAATTAGTAAATAGAAGATTTCAGTTCAAAGAAAATTCGAAGTAATATTATGTTTTACTTTATTTACATTGCGATTTCATTAGGTGCCTTTATTATTTTTTTTAAGTGTATGTTTTGGTTAATGAGTTAAACACACTGGTGGGGCTTATCTCTGGATTTGAGATAGTATAACTCACAAAGTTTCTAGAAATTTAGTAGCTAATGGGAGTTTATGGATGAAAGAAGTTGCCATATGCATCATATTCACAGACACACACACATTGTATGTATACATATATTTATATATTATGTGTGTGTTACTCTTTGGAAAATGTAACCTTCTTCAACATTCTTCTGATTATTAATATCAAATAAAGCACAAAACAGTCAGTTTTATGCTCACTACTCTCATGGAAAAGACCTGTAGAGAATCCAAGTAGAAGAGGAACTCCATATTGGTAATGAGGTTCCTAAATGGCCCTACTTGTTTATATGTAATAACATTGTGCTGGGTACAACAAACCATGAAATATTGCAAAGCTTCCAAGAGGAAATTAATAACAATTCGAAAGAGCCTGGCATAACTATCCATATAGGAAAAACAAAGAAGATGAAGATTATGCCATGTAATTAGGTAGATGACTTATGAAATTCATCTATACAACATATCTCTTGGGTAAACACTGACTGGACAAGTTGGGCTCAATATTAAGCAGAAGGAAAATGAGTTGGATTATCTTTGAGAAATTGCCAAATTCCTTTAGTGACCCCAAACTTCTCCATAAAACAAAGTCCCATCTTCTTATACTAGTAGTTTCCTGATGGTATTGCATGACTGAAAGTCACAAAACATTATTGCCTTTAAAGAATTAAAAATCAGCGATGCTCAGAGGGCAACAGAAAGGTGGATATTCAACCATGAGAGTAACATATAACAAATAAAGACAGGAGAAGAAGAAAAACCATATTAAAGGATGTCATCCAGGATGATCATGTATGATCAAAAAAGGGCTGATCCCAGGATGGGAGTAAGGGTTACATGATAAGTGGTCTGCAAGCTACACTAACAATCTCTTGATGCCAAGAGAATGTCAGAGAGGCCCAAGAGTACTGGGCAGACATGATGCATTGATCTCATAAGGAATTTGGATGAAAGTCACATAGGATGAGAAGTCATATATGGTTGGGATCTTCAACATGAGAGGAAACATCCAAATTAGTGAGATCCATTTGAGTGACATAATGGAATAATTTAGTGCAATTAAGACTAACAAACATAAAGAATATAAAGAAATATGAAAATATCTTTATGAAAAAAATGTCGAGTGAAAGTAATAGAACCTGAAGGATATTATAGTCATATGAGAAAAACTGAATTAGAATAAATGGGCAAAGAATATGATGAGAACTTAGTGTGTTATGACAGTTTAGATGTTGACATTAATTTAAATGTAAATAGGTACTAACTTGATGTAGTTTCTTTTTATGTTCATTGTCGTTTCAAATAAAATGTTGTTAAAAAAAAATTTAAAAACCCTTCACAACTTTGATCATATCAATGACAAGAACACCATATGAGATTATACAATTGTTACAATTTCTTTGGCAACTATTCATAACTTTTGTTTTCCCAACTCTGGCAGGGGAAGGGAATGAATCTGACTAGTCTGCATCACTAAGGATACAGTGATTTCTGGGAGACCAGTTGCTGAAAACAGATATCTGGCACATAGTTCATACAGTAGATTGCAGGATAGTCTTTAAGTAGATCTTTTGGTGATAAAACTTAAAAAAAAACTAAAAAAATTGCATAAATGTTTGGTATGATCTAAAATCTCCCACACTAAGCCACATCCTTCCAAAGAACCTCCATAGAATTCTGAGTGAGTACTTCCCACTGGCAGAGCAATAGGTAAAGTCAAACATCCACCTACATCTTTTGCTGATCACAATGCATGAAGTTTTGACCAAACTTCTATGCTAATATTCTTTCTGATATGTATGACTGTTCAGGGAAGCATAGTCTCTCTGGTGTGGGTGCTGCCAATTCCTTTTCAGAGTTGTTTTCCATTTTCACTACCCAGCTGTCACCCAACTCTCACTTGTGACTCCAAGAAGCTATAGTATTCACAGAGTCCACACCCTGGTAAACCACTTTGGCAGACAGACTAAACCAGGTTGTAGATAATTAATAGGCTCCTGGTATCTCAGAATTGTTTTAATTTGCATTTCTCTAATCAATAGTGATTTAGAGCATTTTTTCATGTAGCTGTAGGTAGCCTTAATTACTTCATCTGAAAACTACCTGTTCTTATTTGACCATTTATCAACTGGGGAATGGCTTTTGTTTTTATAAATTTGACTCAGTTCTCTATATATTTAAGAAATGAGGCCTTTAATGGAGAAACTTGCTGTAGATTTTTTTTCACATTTATGATTATTAACTACAATTCCCTCCATATTATTTTCCCCTGGTCTATTTTACTCTCTCTCTCCTTTCACCTTTTCCATGCTCAAAAGTGTTTTGCTTCTGCCTTCCACCTCCCTCAATCTACTCTCCCTTCTACCAGGAACCACCTCCTTTATCCTTTTCCCATTCTAATTTCCTGTAGGCTAAGAGAGATTTCTATACTCAGCTGATTGTGTATATTATTTCCTCTTTGAGTCAATTCCAATAAGGGTAAGTTTCAAGCATTCCTCATAACCATTTCCCCCATCTTCTTCTCCACTGTAAAATGTTCTTTTACACCTCTTTTATGTGAGACAATTGACCCCAGTCTACCTCCCCCTTTCCCCTTCTCCCAGGGCATTTCTCTTCCTCACCTCTTTTATTTTTTAATTATCATCTCATGATATTCAATTCACACTCATGTCCTCCATCTAACTGCCTTAATAATTAAGAGTTCTTAGGAGTTACAAGCATTATTTTTCCATGTAGGAATGTAAACAATTTAGTTTTATTGAATCCCTTATGATTTTTCTTTCCTGTTTGCCTTTTTATGTTTCTCTTAAGGCTTGTATTTGAAAGTCAAATTTTCTATTCCACTCTAGTCCTTCAAAAAGAATGCTTGAAAGTCTTTTGTTTCATTGAATATTCATTTTTATTCTGAGAGATTTTTCTGGGTAGGGGATTCTTTGTTGTAATCCTAACTGCTTTGCCTTGAAAAATATCATAATTTAAGCCTTCCACACCTTTAATATTGAAGCTGCCAAAATTTGGGTAAACCTGATTGCCCCTCCCTGATCATTGCTATAATACTCCTTGGAGTGTTCATTTTAGGATTTCAGGAGGTGATTGCTAAATTTTTTCAATTTCTGTTTTCCTCTCTGGTTGTAGGATGTCAGGGCAATTTTCCTCGATAATTTATTGAAAGATGATCCACAAGCTGTTCTTTATCTGTTCTGCGTCTATTGAGATAATCATGTGGTTTCTGTTAGGTTTGTTGTTGATATGATCAATAATGGAAATAGTTTTCCTAAAATTGAATCATCCTTGCATTCCTGGTATAAATTCTACCTGGTCGTAATGTAATATTCTCATGATTAGTTGCTGTATTCTTTTTGCTAAAATCTTATTTAAAATTTTTGCATCTATATTCATTAGAGAAATTGGTCTATATTGGTCTTTCTCTGTTTTAGCTCTTCCTGGTTTAGGTATCAAAACCATATTTGTATTATAAAAAGAATTTGGGAGGACTCCTTCTTCCCCAGTTTTCCCAAATATTCTATATAGAATTGGAATTAACTGTTCTTTAAATGTTTGATAGAATTCACTTGCAAATCCATCTGACCCTGAAGATTTTTTTCCTAGGGTGTTCATTGATGACTTGTTCAATTTCTTTTTCTGAGATGGGGCTATTTAAGTATTCAACTTCCTCTTCTGTAAATCTGGGCAATTTATATTTTTTAAAATTATCATCCATCTCATTTAGATTGTCGAATTTATGAGCATACAGTTGAGTTGAGCAAAGTAATTCCTAATTATTGTTTTAATTTCCTCCTCTTTGGAGGTGAGTTCACTCTTTTCACTTTTGATACTGGTAATTTGGTTTTCTTCCTTCCTTTTTTTAATCAAATTGACCAAAGGTTTATCAATTTTATTGTTTTTTTCTTAAAACCGACTCTTAGTTTTATTTATTAGTTCAATAATTTTCTTAATTTCAATTTTATTAATCTCTCCTTTGGTTTTCAGTATGTCCAATTTGGTATTTACTTGAGGATTTCAATTTGTTCTTTTTCTAGCTTTTTTCAGCTGCATGCCCAATTCATTGGTCTCTTCTTTCCCTATTTTATTCATGTAGGCATTCAAAGATATAAAATTTCCCCTAAGAATTGCTTTTGCAGTATCCCATAAGATTTGGTAGGTTGTCTCATTATTGCCATTCTCTGGAATGAAATTGTTGATTGTTTCTATGATTTCCTGTTTAACCCACTCATTCTTTAGGATTAGATTATTTAGTTTCCAATTAATTTTTGGTCTATCTTTCCATGGCCTTTTATTACATATAATTTTAATTGCATTATGATCTGAGAAGGATGCATTCACTATCCCTTCTTTCCTGCATTTGATTGTGAAGTTTTTATGCTCTAGTACATGGTCACTTTTTGTATATGTGCCATGTACCACTGAGAAAAAGGTATATTCCTTTCCATCCCCATTCAATTTTCTCCAGAGATCTATCATATCTACCTTATCCAGAGTTTTATTCACCTTCTGCACTTCTTTCTTGTTTATTTTGAGGTTAGATTTATCAAGTTCAGAGAGGGGGAGATTGAGGTTCCCCAATAGTATAGTTTTGCTGCCTATTTCATCCTGTAACTACCTTAACTTCTCTAAAAATTTGGCTGCTATACCACTTGGAACACATATGTTTAGTAATGATATTGCTTCGTTGTCTATGGTGACTTTCAGCAGGATATAGTTTCCTTTCTTTCCTCTTTTGATTAGATTTATTTCTGCTTTTGCTTTGTCTGAGATTAGGATTGCTACTCCTGCTTTTTTTACATCAAATGAAGCACAATATATTCTGCTCCAACCTTTTACCTTTACATTGTGTGTATCCCATCATTTTGGATGTGTTTCTTGTAAACAACACATTGTTGGATTATGGTTTTTAATCTATTCTGCTATCTGTCTCCATTTTATAAGAGAGTTATGATTGCTATCTGTGTCTTTCCCTCCATCCTCTTTTCCCCCATTTGTGCTTTTAATTCTCCCTTCTCCCTTCCCCTTCACAATAGAATTTTATTTATCTCCACCTCCCTCAGTCTTCCCTTCCATTTTCAGCCCCACTCCCTTTTACTCCCCTTTACCCTTACTACTTCTTCCCTCCCTTTTAGCCTCCCCTCCCTTTTCTTTCCCCATTCCCTTCCTACTGCCTATAGAGCTACTTAGATTTCTATACTTAACTAAGCTTGTTGTTCCCTCCTTGAACCAAATCAGATAAGAGTAAATATCAAATAATGCTCATCTCCCTCCCCTCTTTCCCTCTGCTATAATATAATTTTGTGCCTCTTTCTGTGATGCAATTTACCATTTTCTGCCTCCTCCTTGTCACATCTCCTGTTACAATCCCTTCACACCCTTAAATTACATTTTTATCATCACATCATTTACTTTATACCTGCTCCCTCTATCTATGTATATCATGATAAATATACAATTCTCAAGATTATCAAGTATCATCTTCTCTTATAGGGATGTAAAGAGTATGCTCATATTGAATAAGTTTTTTCCCCCCTGTTTACCTTTTTATGCCTCTCTTGAGACGTGTTTGAAGATCAAATTCTCTATTGAGCTCTTGCCTTTTCCTCAGAAAGGTCTGGAAATCCCTTATTTCATTGAATATTATGCTCAACTTTGCTGAGTAATTGATCCTTGGTTGTAATTCCAGCTCTTATGCCTTATGGAATATTATATTCCACTTCCTCCTGTCTTTTAATGTAGAAGTTGCAAGGTCCTGTGTGACCCTGACTATAGTTCCTTGATTTTTGAATGGCTTATTTCTGGCTGCCTGTAGCATTTTCTCCTTATTTGATAGTTCTGAAATTTGGCAACGATATTCCTTGGTGTTGTTAGAGTTTGGGATCCCTTTCAGGAGGTGAACAGTGGATTCTTTCGATGACTGTTAGGTTTGTTGTTGATATGATCAATAATGGAAATAGTTTTCCTAAAACTGAATCATCCTTGCATTCCTGGTATAAATTCTACCTGGTCGTAATGTAATATTCTCATGATTAGTTGCTGTATTCTTTTTGCTAAAATCTGGATCCAGGACTTCAGGGCAGTTTTCCTTGATGATTTCTTGGAAGATACTGTCCAGGTTCTTTTTTTCATCATGACTTTCTGGTAGACCAATAATTCTTAGATTTTCTGTCCCGGATCTGTTTTCCCGGTCAGTTGTTTTTCCAATTATATATTTTACATTTTTTTCTGTCTTTTCATTCTTTTGATTCTGTTTGACTGATTCTTGATATCTCATAGAGCCATTAGCTTCTACTTCCCAATTCTAATTTTTATCAATTTGCTTTCTTCAGTTAACATTTGCATCTCCTTTTCCATCTATCTAATTGTTCCTTTTAAGGAGTTATTTTCTCCAGCTAGTTTTTGTACTTCTTTTTCCATTTGTCCAATTTTCCCTTTTAAGGAGCTGTTCTCTTAAGTGAATTCTTTTTTCATGTTTTTAAAATGACTGACCATTTTTTCTTCTATTTCTCTAATTTATCTTTTAAAATCCATCTTCAGCTCTTCCAGGAGTGCTCTTTGTGCTTGCGACAAGTTCATATTCCCTTCTGAAGTTTCTGATGGGAGTACAGTCTCAATGCTGACCTCTTTGGTATCTGTGTTTTGCTCCTGGTCTCCACAGAAAGATTCTATGGTCTTTTCCTTTCTGCTTTGCTTCTTATTCATAATGATGATGATGGTGATGATGATGACCCTTTTCCTGGCTTTTAAAGTAGATCTCTGCTTCTAGGGCACAAGAGACTCTGTTTCACAGTTCTTGTGCCTTGAATTTGAGGCTTTGTATGTTGTGGCCTCTGGCTCTTTCAGTTAGAAGCTAAAATACTGCAGCTACCTGGTGTTCAGCTGGCTGGTGTGAGAAAGCAAAGGCCAGATAAAGTCCTTCTGGTTTTCCCTGGAGTTGTCCTGGAACTAGCTGTGTTAAGTGTGGGAGTGGGATGGTCTGGTTACTGCAGGTCTCCTGTATTAAGCTAGAGCATAGGCAAGCTCAGAGGAAGGTAATCCCATCTGCCCTAGTGTCTTCCCAATTCCCCTGGGGTGCTGAGGCATGCCTGGGGTTCTGGTGTTGGTGGTTATGGGTTCCACCCTCCTGAGGCTCAGGATCTCCTCCTGGTTTACTGAGGTGGGGCTTCTGAGACAGCTTTTGTCCCACACTGGTCCCTGTCAATCATAGCAAGAGTGACCCTTCTTAGCAATTTTCTTAGCCTCACGTGCTAAGAGACTGTTTGCTCCTTCTGCTGATTCCACTGTTCCCGGATTTTTCTGGGGAAATATTTTATTGGTCTTTCAAGGTCAACAAGGGGAAAGGGAGAGCATTTACCAATCACCTCGCCATCTTGGCTCCCAGAAATTCAAGTGGGTGATTTACAGACATTTAATGTGAGGGCTGAAAGTCTCAGGAGCAGCAGCTGCTGAGAGGGGCTCTGTGATTCTCACTTGCTTGGTTCTGCTGGACTCCCATACTGGGCTGATATGCCCAAGATTCTGCAGTGAGGCTGCTGGGGCCTGGGGCTTCCTGTTCAGCCCTGCCGTGGTGGGGATGTGCTGGTACAGCCTGTGTGCTGCGTGCTCCTCCAGTCTGGTGGAACAGATCCTTCCCTAGTACCACCTTTTTCAATTGGCCAATTGAATTTTTTAAGCAGTTGTTTTCTTAAGTGAAATTTTGTATATCTTTTTCCTTTTTGACCAATTCTTCTTTTTAAGGTGTTCTCTTCATTGGATTGCTTTGCCTCTTATATTTGACCTATTCTGATATTTAAGATATTATGTTCTTCAGTATTTTTTGGTTCCTTTAGCAAACTGTAGACTTTTTTTCATGATTTTCTTGCATCACTCTCATTTCCTTTCTTAATTTATCCTCTACCTTTCTTATTTGATTTTTAAAATCTTTTTTGAGCTCTTCCATGGCCCAAGACCAATCCATATTTTTCTCTGAGGCTTAGTTTTTACTTTGTTGTCTTCTGAGTGTGTGTTTTGATCTTCACTGTCAATAGAGGAATTTTCTATGGTCAGGATATTTTTGTTGTTATTTGTCCTTTTTCCATCTTATTCCTTGACTTTTAACTTTATATTAAAGTTGGGCTCTGCTCCCACAGTGGAGGGGACAGTGTTCCAAACTTCAGATTTTTGTACAATTCTTTTCAGAGCTATTTCTGGGGGTCTCTAAGCTTTCAGTTCTTCCTACGTGGTATGATTTAAGGAGAGGCACATTTATTATTATCTTGGACTGTGATTCATTCTGTGAGCAATCACAAGCACTTTTTTTCTTCCCTGGAACTGTGACCAGGGACCTCACTTCTCTGCAGTCACAAGTTCTGGTGTGCTAGTGCTCCTTCTCTTCTGGGACTGTGACCCAGATCTGGGTATGGACGGTTCAACAGAGTCCTACACCCAGTGCCAGGAAAGGGACTCCTATAATTGCCTTCTGAACAGCTGTATGACCCTCTTACCATCTGTGAGCTGAGAATTCTGAAAGCAGCACTGTCTTTGCTGCTGCTAATTCAGTCACTCTGAGTCCTACTCCTAGTTTGCTGGGTATAGCCTGTGCTTCACTGTCACCCTGGCATGATAGATCTTTCAACTTTCTAAGTTGTCTTAAGATGGAAAACTGTTTCATTTCATCCTTTTGTGGATTCTGCTACTCCAGAATTTGTTTTGAAGCATTATTTAAAGTTATTTGGAGAGGAATTTGGGAGAGGTCAGGTGAGTATTAACCTTTTCTCTGCCATCTTGACTCTGCCCCCTTTAGTGGAGATATTTTTGAATGTTGTGGATAAGTTCATTTACCTTGGCAGTATACTTTTCAGGGTTGTATATGTAATGATGAGGTTGATGCATGCACACATCTCCAGAGCTAGCTCAATGTTCAGGAGGCTCCAAAGGAAAGTGTGGAAGAGAAGAAGTATTAGACTACCTGTCAAACTGAAGGTGTACAGGACTATTGTGCTGACCTCGTTGCTTGTAAAACCTGAACAGTATACTAGTGCCATGCTGGAAATTGAATTGCCACATTGTTCAAATGCCAAATATGTTTTCCTAAAAAGACTATTTAGCAGAGAATTCACATAAGGCAAGTGCTCACACAACCTCACATGGAGGTCACATGCAAGGACTTTCTCACAGTCTCTCTGAAGAACTATGAAATCAATTGTGACACATGGGAGATGCTGGCACAGGGCCACCCAACATTGCATGTCTGCATCAAAGAAGGTACTGTAATCTATGAGCAAAGCAGAACTGTGGTAGCTCAAAATAAAGTGGGATGTGCAAATTTAGAGACAGTTCCACTCTAAATATTCATATGAATTATTTGTGCAAAATCTGTGTTAGAACTTGTATTGGTCTGATCAGTCATAGTTAGATAGACTGTACCTTGACCTCCATATTGTGATGTCATTTGGGTCTTTGAGCTCAAAGGACAACAATCAACAAACATTCTAGTCTTCTTCCTAGTCAACTCTTGATTCTCTGAGTTTGTGAATTGTTTTGTGAATTTCGCCCTCCAGATCTCCAGGTACCTGACACAGAACTTACTTAGTGTGGGTACTCAATGTATATTTGCTTACTTGATTTATAATTTACCTGAAAATATGCTGCTTTTTGTCTCTAACTACTTGTGAGGTGGGTTTTTTGAGGGGTTGAAGCGATATGATTTATACATATGACACTGATGTCTCTGAAAGCAAAAGATCTTTTCTTTTCTTCTCTTTTTCTCATGTCTCCCCAGCACCTTGCCCAAGACTATGTATACAGAAGAGGCTAACACGTGTCTTGGATTGGAGGAGGGAGGTCACTGTGTGAGAGAAAGACAGAGACAGAGCATAGGTTGTATGTGTGTGTGTATGTGTGTGTGTGTGTGTTATTTTGTATCTTGATGTAACATGAAAAAATCCACAGAATCTTGAATTATAAGACATTAAAAATATTACTTGTGTTCCAGTATTCACTACCTGGGCCTTGGTTCCCTTACCTCTAAAGTAAGAGACTAGAAGATCTCCAGGGTAATTCTCAATTCCTCAAGCTATGATTTTTTAGTTCAGCCATTTTCCAATCATATCTGACTCTTCATGATCCCATTTGTGGTTTTATTCCAAAGATATTGTAGCAGTTTGCCATTTCTTTCTCTAGTTCATTTTACAGATAAGTAAACCAAGACAGAATTAAGTGACTTGTAAGTAACCAGTAAGAGTCTGAAGCCACATTTGAACTCAGGCCTTGCTGACTCCAGGCCCAGCACTCAGTGCACCAACTAGCTGCCCTGCTGATCCCATGACTTCCACATGCCAACAGACTTGGATTCTCTGTTATTGTGATAGTTATCCACTTCGCTCATACCATGTAAGTGGAAGCAGAGCACAATAGACTATGCCATTCTAGCCCTCATCTTTTCTTCTCTCCTCCTAACTCTTGGGCCCCAGGTTGAGCAGAGATGTTGCATCTGGTGTGAGATGATGCAACACATGATCAAACAGCCTTTTGATTAATCATCCATTACTCTAAGGCTCTGAAAGCAGTCCATGGACTAGACTGTCTTTTAGCACTTACCTCAGATGTAAAAGAAAGAGCCTGAAAAGGCTATTTTAACTTCAAGGTGGATGAATGGAGATTCTTTTATTTTTGGAACCTGGAAAAATACACTAAAAAGCCAAGAGACCATTTTTTTCATTTAAATATTTCTAACATAAAGTGTGATACCATAAGCAAATTAAGATAGCAAAGAATGGTTTACCTATCAGATCAATAGAGAAAGGAAGAATTTATGACCAAATAAGAGATAGAAAACATTGTGAAATGCAAAATGGATAATCATGATTATATTAAATTAAATTACAAATTAAATTAAATTAAAATTAGAATGTTTTTGCATAAACAAAGCCAAGATTAGAAGGAAAGCAGAAAGCTAAGAAACAATTTTTACAGTCAGTGTTTTTGAAATTTCTAAAATTAATAGAGAACGAGTGAAATTTGTAAGAATACAAGTCATTCTCCAATTGATAAATGGTTAAAGAATATGAACAGGCTGTTTTCAGATAAAGAAATTAAAGCTATCTACAGTCATATGAAAAAATGTGCTAAATTAGTACTCTTTAGAGAAATGCAAATTAAAACAACTCTGAAATGCCACCTCACAATTATCAGATTGACTAATATGAAAGAAAAGGAAAATGACACATGCTGGAAAAGATGTGGGAATTTGGAAGACTGGTGCATTGCTGATGGAGTTGTGGACAGATCCAACCATTCTGGAGAGCAATTTGGAACTTACCCAAAGGGCAATCAAATTGTGTGTATCCTTTGATCCAGCAATACCACTACTAGGTCTATATCCTGAAGAGATCATAAAAAAAATGAAAAAAGATCAACATATATGAATATTTATAGCAGCTCTTTTTGTGGTGGCAAAGAATTAGACATTGAGGGGATACCCATCGATTGGGAAATGTCTGAACAAGTTGTAGCATATGAATGCAATGGAATACTATTTTGCTATAAGAAATGATGAGCAGGCAGATTTCAGAAAAGCCTGGAAACATTTACATGAAGTATTGCTGAGTGAAGTGAGGAGAACGTTGTACACATTGTAACAGCAACATTGTGTGATGATCAACCATGATAGATGTAGCTGTTCTAATGATCTAAGACAATTCCAAAAGATTCATGATGGAAAATGCTATCCACATACAAAGAAAGAACTCTGGAGTCTGAATGCAAATTGAAGTATACTATTTTCTCTTTTTTTCTCATGGTTTTTCCCTTTTGTTCTGATTTTTCTTGTACATAATGAAGAAGTATGTTTAATATGATTATACATATATAGTCTATATGAGATTGTCATCTTGGTCAGGAGAGAGGGGAAGGAAAGAGGGATAAAAAAATTGGAACTCAAAATCTTGTAAAAATGAATGTTGAAAACTATCTTTATATGTAATTGGAAAAAATAAAATAGTATTAAGTGAAAAAATTTAAATGACAATATTTCTAATTCAATAAAAATTATCTTTATGAGCAATGAGAACAGTATTTTGGATCTTTGGAGAAAGCTTGGTAAGTAGCAGAGAACTTAAATTCCATTCTTCTCTCTGGCCAAAGTAAAAAAAAGTCATGAAAGCAGAGGAAAAAATTCTATTACAAAGACCCACTACCACTGTCTTCACTTCTCCCCAAAGGCCTCCACCATCAGTCACTGACTAGCGAAGGGTTATACATTAATCTAATCCCAGTAAAATTAGACAAGGCTTCAAGAAAATAAAATGGGGAATATGGGTAAGAACTTTCACAAAGTTTTAATAATAGTGCAGCTCTGAGAAGACACTCCCTCCAATTACTCTACAGAGGTGGGAGGTCTACGGGTGATTTTTATTGCATAGATTTTCAGATTTTTTTCCCCATGTATTGATTAGTTTTCTTATTTTTTTCTCCTTCTTTGCTTTTAAAAGAAAATAATTTTTTATATGAGATGGTTCTCTGGGAAGGAGATGAGGGCATAGAGGGAAATTTTGGCAATATAAAAGCAAAAAAATCAATAAAATGTATTTGTAAGTTATAGCTTATTGCCATTGCTTCACAAGGGGCCCCATAACTAGCCACCCAATTGCCCATCATCCTTCCAGCCACAGGAGGGAAACACAACAGGAAACACAAATCATTTTATTTTTGTTGCATTTCATAATTCGTTGCATTTCATAATTTTATAAAGTTCATAATAAACATGTGAGGTAAATAGAGCAAATTTTATTATCTGCATTTTACAGATGAAGAAATAGGGTCAGAGAGATTAAATGATTTACCTTCAGTTACAAAGCTTATAAATGTCAGGGCTGGCCCTTGAACTCAGGTCTTCTGACTCCAAGTCTAGTATTCTTTCCATGACTAGGGTTAAGATATTTTGCAAGCAGGTCAACACATTTAAGGTGGAAAGTAAAAGCCTTCTCAAATCTGAGGCCATGGTAGTATTTTTCTTGGAAAGCTCTGTCAAATCATCATCTGAAGGTTCCTACCCTGGTGAAATTGTGTATCTGTACCAAAAATAATAAAGTCATGTCTTTGAATAAAGATATCTCTCAGTTCTACCTAGAAAGCATAGCCCATAGAAAGTCAAATCTTCCCATCTGTTATTGACCTGACCCTGTCTTTTGGGATTAATATATTTCAATATAGCAGATCACAAACTCTCTTTGACTTAGTGTTGTTGTTCAGTCATTTAGTTATGACTAATTTTTTGTGACCCTGTAGACCATAGCAGACCAATTTTGTCCATGGGATTTTCTTGGCAAAGATACTGAAGTGGTTTGCCATTTCCCTCTCCAGTGGATTTTGACTTAGTTTTTTAACTTAGTAGATAGTGCCAAAACATAACTCTCATGTGGCCAAAGTGGTGATAAGACTCTCAGAATTTACTTAGTCTGGTCTTCAGATGGCAAATACATCTACCACCAAAGCCAAAATGTCCAGAATCAGAGATTTCACTGCTTCCCCAAGGAAGTCATTGATAAAGAGAAAGGTCCCATGTACATAGTAAAATATTCATAGCCACACTCATGGTCAAAAAGAACCAGAAACAAAATTGATGTCCAGTGACTGGGATATAGCTAAGCGAATTGTGGTATACAAATATAATGGAATATCACTGTGCTGTAAGAAATGATCAATTTGATGAACACAGAGAAGGATGGAAAGACTTATGGAACTGATACAAAGTGAAACAAGCAGAACCGAAAAAAAAAATACACAATAACTACAGCAGTAGAAATGGAAAGAACCACTACCACAAAACAACTAAAAATAAATGTTGCAAAATTACAATGAACGTCAGCTCCTTAACAACAGAAATTGTTTTCATTTTTGTCTCCATATCTCCGTTCCTTAGGAGTGCAGAGTGCTTGATGTACAGCAGGCACTTAATAAATGCTTATTGAATTGCATTAAATGAACCTCCCTGAGCACAATCCATTCCTCTGATGATGAACACCCAGTCCCATACTTGGGTTGTTTTCACCATGTTAGGATCTACCAGGGATTGTGTTTCAGTGGTATTGTCTTCTTTTCCTTAGAGGTAAAGTGGAGATAATAATAGCATTTACCTACCAGGACTGTTGTGAGGATGAAATGAGATAATACTTTTAAAGCACTTTGTAAAAAACACTATGTAAATGTTTATTTTTATTATAGAACCCATAGCTACCTCCAAGCCTAATGAGGCATCAGGATATTAAACGGCTTTAGTGAAGAGGGAAATGTATAAAGGAATAAACTCTTCCCCAAGTTGTGAACAGACAGAATCCAACTTTTTCTTTGCAAATTGAACAGATGGAATTATTTGTACTTCTAAGTTAGATGAGCTGTTTGTGTGTTTTGTCTTATACCCAAGAGCAAATTGCAAAAAAGAGAATGTCTTTCCTTTGGGGATCTAGTAATTAGCAAATATCTTTCCATACCAAAATAGCTGGAGGATGGGAGTGCAGAAAGGAGGAGGCAATAGCTTCAGAACTTCTAGTTCAGAGCCACAGATCGACCCTACTTCAGAAAGAAGCTTAACAATCAGACTGAAGGTGAATAGTCAGATTTGTTTAAACCAGACTGAAATGAATGCAGTCCTTCTCAGGGGGAGAAACTGAGCAACAGTTGGACATGTGCTAGAAATTAATACTGTGGGGAAGACAGTTGGTCTTCCCAACACATCCTCTTTTCTTTCCCTGCACGTATTTTGGCTGAGGTCAGAAACTTGTCAACCTGATTTCACCCTTCTTTGACTTTCTTGAAGGTTATCCCCAAAGCTTCTCTTGCTCCAAATATTCTTAAACATTTTACTTACAAATGTTTCTACTCAACATGTCACCAGGAAAGTGAAACTTATCCAGCTGAACAGTGTATAAAATTGGATTAATTAGGAGAAGGCAGCTGCATTTTGATGGAGAATGAAATTACCATAGGTTTAATGCTAGAAGAAACCTTTAGAAAGTATCTACTCAAAATGTCATTTTCTATATAAGGAAGTGGGTCCCAGAAAGGTTAAGGAACTTACCCAAGGTCATACAGATAGGAGAATTAGGATCTGAACCCAGACCCTCAAATGTCAAATCCAATATTTTTTTCAACTACTCCATGCTATCTTCCATTTAAATTGGATTTCAAGAAAGGAAGTATGAAGTGGAATAAGCCTCCCTGGCCCCCTCCTCATTCCTCCCATCCCTCAAAGATATCACTGAGAGGCTTAATAGAGTGAATGTGATAGACAAAAAGTCATAAGGGATGTTTCAACGCGACATTTGGCAAGGAATTGAAAATGTCAATATTGACTAGTGTCACTCTGGGTAGAGAGCTGTATTATCTCATTAACCACCTTCTTCTGCTCAACTTGCATCACTGTTTGCTAGTTTCAGCCAACCCCTACTTTCACCCACATGAGGAGTCAGCTGAATAATTTTTCATTTGAAGTTCTTGGCTCTGCTTGCCTTCTCTGCATTTAAATTCCTCATTGTGAAAAGAATTCCTTCATTCTTTATATCGTTTTTCTTTCCTAGCATTTTAAATAGCCCCAGACTGCTAAAGCTCTACTTGCTCACTCCAGGTAGAGCTACCTCCATCTTAATCTCATTTTTACACCTGCCCAGTTTCTCTCCTTGGGCACCCTGAGAACTGATAAGTAAAGGCACCATAAAAATGATGTATCTGGCTCCTGGTCTGAAGCCTCCAGAACTAAAGCATGAGCTAAGCCTCTTCTGCTTTATCTTGCTAGCTTTCCACTACCATCACTACTGTTTTACACACACACACACACACACACACACACACACACGCACGCACACACATGCACACACACACACGCATGCACACATACACATACACACACACACATTCTATTAGCACCTGCCTGTGGGTGAGTATGGACAAAGGAGACAACAGTTATAAGTTTATGGTCCTGTGAACAGAGCCATAACTAGCACAGGGTGAATGGAGCTTTGCTCCCAGGCACTGACCTGGAGGGAACATGCTCCTCCACCCCACCCCCACCTCACCAGTCTCTTCTAAACCCCTCCTCCCTACCTACTCCCCTCCCTACCTACCCCCCTTTCCCACCCACCTACCCTCCCCCACTCTCAAACCTGAGATCCATTTTCCTCCAAGGTCCTGTTCCTATGAAATCCCTCTCCTACAGCCCTCCTCCCCTCCTCACTGAGGAGAATAATAAAAGGTAACCCACTTATTAAGCAGTCAATACTGTTAGAGAATGACATCAGCATGAAAATATTGCATCTTCTCCTGGTTTTTAAGATGGCCCCAGTAAAAGTTTCTTAGAGTTCTAGAGAGGGCCATCGTGATGGAGTGGCTAGAACCCTGAATTTAGAGTCAGGAAGACCTGGGTTCAACTCTTAATATAGAGGCACTCACTAGGGATGTGGCCATGACCAAGTCACTTAACCTCTCTGATTCAGTTTCTTCATTTGAAAAAAAATGGAGTTAGACTCAATAGCCTCTAAGGTGCCTTTGAACTCTGCACCTATGAGTCTTTTCAAAATCTCCTTTGAGTGTAATTCCTTGAAACTGTTCTCAAGCAAACTATATACCTCTGTTCCTTTATGTGGTCATAATGTATATAATGTTGATATTTATACTTGCTGCCAAGTTGTTTTTCAGTCATGTCTGACTCTGCAATCCCATTTGGGGTTTTCTGGCATAGGTTCTGGAGTGGGTTGCCATTTCCTTCTCCAGCTCATTTTACAAATAAGGAACTAAGGTAAAGAGGGTTAAGTGACTCACCCAAGGTCACACAGCTAGTAAATATCTGAGGCCAGATTTGAACTCAGGAATATATCTTCCTGATTTCAGACCTGGCATTCTACCCAATGTGTCACCTTGTTGCCCCAATACCACCAAGATCCACTAAAATCTTATTTTGAATAGAGATGACCATGGGATCAAGCTTTGGCAGGTTCTGCCAAAATTGAATCATTTAGGGTATGGGCCCTATATGTCTGTCATCAAAGGGCTCATCACAAGAAGGCTGGCCGCTAATGGCTGTAATGGTTTTTTGGCTATACCAGTTCATGAGATTTCTTACTACTGGGAACATGATCTTCTTCAGTTGAGATAAACCCACATTGATGAACTCACAGATCTTTTCCAATATGGTATGAGGGAAATACACATATATATGCACATGTAAACCTAAAGAGATACACATGTAATTACATATACATGCACATACATACACATATTTTATACATACACTTACTGAAGAGCTACTATCCTGTGCTATTAGCCTTGTAAAAAGAAAAGAAGACATCTCTGCCCTAGGAGATCTCCTGATTTAACTGAGAAGAAGAGATAGGACTGAACCTATGATTTCATTGGGACAGGGAACTTTTGACTTAGGAAATTTGCTTTACCAATGCAGGTCAGCAGCTTCCCTGCTAAATGTGCTCATAAAAGTTCAGCAACTGTCTCTCCGGCAAAATAAATGCATTAAGCTTAATCTGTGTTATTAATATATTCCCCATCACTTTCTTAAGTCTAGACAATCAACAAAATAATAAATAAAGCTCTGATTTCTAGAGTTTGCAATTTTTAAGGACTAAATGCTCACACTTAAAATTTAACTGACTCCAGCCCACCCTTGCCTACAACTTAAAATATTAAAGAGCTGCCTAATGCACTGAGAGGCTCAGAGATTTGCAGGGGGCTACAGAGAAGTATGTCTCAAAAGACAGAATTTGAACTCAAGTTTTCCTGTCTCTGAGGCTGGTTCTCTGTCTGCTATGTCAAAATGTAGGAAGAAAAGACTACCAATTAGCTAATAGTACAAAAAAGAATATAATTAATATTGAGAGGCACAAACAACAAGATACACAGGAATCTGTAAGAAAGAGAAGGAGGTCGTCATCCATCTTCATCTTTCAAACTCTCCTCAAGTTGGATCTCTATATATACAATACCTACTCAGCTACCCACTGGTGAAGAGCTAAAAGCCAAATTTCATGTGATAGGGATGGACTTCACTCAAGCAACAGATGTATGGGCTCCTGAAATCTAGACAAAAGAAATCCTCTCTCCCTACTTTGTCATTTCAGAGAGGTGTTATTTTCAGATCTGACTGATTTGAAGCACTCAGCTAACCCTAAGGCTCTTTCTTGCCTCAGCACAAAGCAGAGCACACAGAGGTACTCCGTAAATGTTTGCTGAATTTAACTGAATGAAGTATCTTGAGATCATGCCATAAGAAATCCTTCATGAGGCTGAAGGACCAGCAGTGTTTAGTTTAGAGATGAGCAGATTTAGAGGAGACATGCCAGCTCTCTTCAAGTATTTGAAGACCTACCACCTGGAAGAGCGAATAGATTCATTCTACTTAGTCCCAGATAGGGAAGAACTAAAAACAATTAAATGAAGTTGCCAAGGGAATAATTTAGGCTTGCCATAAGAAAGAGCTTTCATAGCCTGCCCCAAAGTGGAGTAGGCCGCCTGGGAAATGATATGGTCTCCCCCAGAGAAGGGCTTCAAGCAAAGACTGAATGATCACGTGTCAGGAATCTTGAAAAGGGTATTTGCGCTCAGGTACAGGTTGGGTTGGATGACTTCTGAAGTCCCTTATGCCTCTGGGATGCTGGGATTCTGCAAACAATTTGTATATTATTCATCCAACACTGAAATGAACAAAGGTAAAATTTCTAGTTGGGTTTATTCTTTGTTCCAATATTTTAAAGTGTCTTTGTTCTTTGTACATATTAGGGCTTCCTTTTAGTATTTTTCCAACTACCTCCTGCAACCTAATTCAGATTCAGCTAGAGGAGAATCCTTTCTTGCCTTTCAAAGTTTGGTCAAGTCAACTACCTGTGACAGGTTAGGCCAAAGGAGCAATAACTTTCAAGATAAAGGAGTGCAAAATGACAAGAATGGGCAGAGAAGCCTGGGTCAGCAGAGGCTCCGGGTCTGCAGAGGTGCTGGGCACCCAGCTGCAGCACCATGTGAACACCACTGAATACAAGCACTAACTGGGGGAGGTGTGACCCTTTTTCCTTCTCTCCTGGGTGACTGGAAGTCTGCTCTCACCCCAAGATTGTTGGAGAGGCATGAATAAGAAGACGGGCCAAAATCAGTGGTGCTAGGGGCCAAATTTGTGTTCCTCATCCTCTATAGCTCCAACAGCATCAAGGATATCTTTCCCTATAGATCTCTTTGAGGCTGCTTATACTAGCTATACAGCCTGAAGCAGGTCATTGCTGACAGCTATGTCCCAGTCCTTGGCAACAAGAAATTGACCTCTCACTGCCACCAATGTGATCATCACAAGCTCAAGCTTCCTTCTGTGCATGACGCTGGGACCAGAGATTGAACAGGTAGTGTACCATATGCATGAATGATGTACCCACCTCAAGCTATGATGTGGATGTGGGTAGCAAGATAATTTTTCAAGTTGTGACTCACTCTAATGTGTACCATGTTCTATGATGGCCCCAAGAGTTTGTCAATAAGACACTGGAGATTGTGTTCATTTTCTGGGGACCTCCCAGAAAAATGCAGAAACCCAGTGGCAGCCTGCTACATCAGGGCATGAGTTTTGCCTTCCCCAACATGACTGCCTATGCCATCTTATCCACCCACATGTTTGATGATGTTTTCTGGGGTGAGATAGTCAAGGACAATCTCAATTCTGACTGAGCACAAACTGGTTCACCATGGTAATTGCCATAGAGCTCTTTGACTAGGTCCGCATCTATGGGACGGTGCTGCCCAAATACTGCAGCCAGCAGCCCCAACCCTACCAGATGTCTTATCACTACTATGATCCCAAGGGGCCAGATGAACATATCACTGGCACCCAGAATGAGTGTAGCCACAAGAGGAGTCACCTCCACTTCATCATTGAGAAGAAGGTTTTCTCCTCCTGGTCTAGGACCTACAACACTATCTTCTCCTATCCTTCCTAAACATAAGAGTATTTTCTGGACAATCAGACCTCAAAAGGTAGGTACCTGGACAATCAGAGTGTTGGAGATAGGTCCTGGCCAGTTGGGATATTATTTGGCCTCTCTGAGGGTATTTTTGGCCAGTCAGGGTCTTGGAGGTATATCTTAACTAAACAGGGTCTGGGCTGCATTTCCTAATGGATCAAGGTCTTGGGGTATCCTCCTAGACTGACTCCATTTCTAAGTGAATTAGAGGACAAGGACATGACCTTCCCCATGAGGCCTTAGTTCTGATTTCTTTGACCCTGAGGTGTTTCTCGCTAAAGAGACACCCAAAAACAAAACAAACAAACAAAACAAACCTGCTAGTTTTTTCTCCAGTTGACTTTATAGGAGGTCCTGGGCCCAGACACACTGGGGACTTGGGCCAAGAACTGGGAGAGGAGGCACCTAACATGCCCTCTGCCACAGGTTCAAACCACTTTTAATGGTCTCAGTGCCCTTACCCACTGAAGCTGAGGCCTGCTCGACCAGCAAGTCCTCTAAGTGAAGCAGGATGCAGCCTCCTCTTCTCCCCAATAGCTGGCTTCATTTTGTCCTAGCCTGATGAGAGAGCCAAAGTACAATCTTTAGAATTTCTGTAGCCCTGTGCTTTCCAGGGGTCTTTTCCCTCCCTCCATAGAGCTTGGAATAGTTTGCTTCTCTTTATCCCCTGGCTTTCAAAATTCAAAGAAAAGAGTAGAAGTGATTGTATCCTGTAGGGGATACCTGGACTGAGACCCTGGGTTCTGGTCTCAATTCTGTTGCTAATTCACTACTGGACCTTAGCCAAGTGACTTTCCTTCTATGGGGTCTCATTTTCTTCCTCTATAAATTGAAGGGTTTGTACTCAATGATCTCTAAGGTCTCTTCCAGCCCAGACATTTTAGGATTTTATTTCTGACCCCATGTCCTTTACTCTCCTTCTCTTCTTCCATTCCCATTATATTTCTGGTTCTGGGCAGGGAATGAACAACTAAAGAATCCTGCTCTATCAGGATAGGCAAAGACCTCTCCCAGGCTCTTCCTCGACTGTCCTTCCAATACCTCTTTCTTTCCAAGGCTATGATTGACAGGGAAGGGGGGACTACCCCACTCCTGAGGGAGTAAACATCCAACTAGATTCATCCCCTCCTCCCTTCCCCCTTACAGCTGCTAATCTCCTTAAAAATTAAATTGACAGTGTCTCATTTCCTCTTCTCCATTAGCTCCCTATCCCACCTCCCCAATTCAATAATGTCTCAGTCTCAACTCAGTGAGGAACCTTCCCACCTGCTGAATGATTTTCCACTAGTTTGGGAAGGAACTTATGGCTGCGGGTTCAACTTATACCCAGATTCCAGAAAAAAGAAATGGGGATTCTTACTGCAACTGGAATTTTGTATGTACATCCCCTCTGTCCGGAGGGGTTAAAAGCCCTACTAGTCAAAAAGCCAGTCGGCTGCTCAAGTAACAGAAGAGGGAATGAGGAGAGAAAGCACCTGGGTTCAGGTTCCCTCCCTTCTGTCTTGTCATTTAATTGCTGACTCTGTTTTTTCCCCAAAGGGGCTGGTGGAGACAGAGTGGGTGTCCCTAGATACTGAGCATGCCCTCTTGTTCCTAATCATCAAGATGAAGGATGTGGGATATGTGATAAAGCATTCCTGGATGTGTATCTTTGGAGGGTATGGGGAGCGGGTTGCATGTAGAACAAGGCAGGTTGAGGATAGAGGCTAGTATAGTGCTTGGGTCAGGGAGCATACATTGCATTCTTGAGTGTCAGCACGAGCCTTCCCCTCACCACCACCACTCAATTTCCTCAGCCTTTAAAGGTGGTTTTGTAATGGTTTGTACAGGAGTATTATTAAGCTCTCAAAAAAAGGCTTTAATGGCAAGAATGGATGGAGTACAGTCTGCTTTGTTGGTCTCAGTTTGTAGGCTATTTTTGTAGCCCCATTGCCTATTGCCCAACACTGTTGCTTACAACACAGCAGAGATCACACAGTCCTCCTGGGAAGAGGACAGAGCTCTCAACTCCAGGGCAGTGAGAAAGACTGAGCCATTGGCCTATGAGATACATTCATATGCTGTTTTCAGTGATGCATATCCCCGCCCCCAACATATTCAGCTACACACACTGTACAGCACACAACAGCCAAATTTGGTTGTTTCTTTCATCTTAAGATTAGAGAAAGTAGAACTTAGAGGTTTTTTAATCCAATCCCCTCATTTTATAGAAGAGGAAACTGGACCCAGAGAAGGATAATAAATTCATAGATTTAGAACCAGAAGGGATCTTCAAGCTCATTGAGTCAAACTTCCTCATTCTGTAGATAAATAAACTGAGGCCCGCAGAGATTAAGGCCCAAATTGGCACAGTTACTAATTATCTGAAATGGAATTTTAAACTGGGGAAGGGTCTTATTCAATTTCATACCTTAGTCAGGGTCAGAACTTCTAAGGAACTTCCTTTGTTTTTCTTTGTCTTTATCTTTCACTTCTTTTCAAACTGAGCCATCAGATTTCCTCCCTCGATACCACACATACAAGAGTCATTCCTACCTGTATACCTTTCCTCATATTACACCTCCCACTTTTAATGCTCTCTTCTCCTCCATCTCCATTAGCTTTGTCTGCCTAATCTAGGCCACTCTGGTCTTTCCCAGATCAGGAATCCACCAGTATTTGGAGACTCTACCATACAATTTTAGCCCTTGTATTTCCTGTGTTGTTTTTTGAGTGTTTCCTGTGCCTCTGCGACTTGTTGATCTCCCAGCTAGCCTGTGAGCTCCTTGACAGCAGGGACCAAGTCTGCAGCTTTCACTATCCTCCACATGTAGCCAAGTATAGGACCAAGTACATAGTGGGTGCACAATAGAAATATGTTAATTATTGTGCTTTGTTTTCCTTGATCAGCATTACCTGGACAATAGGCCAGCCAGGGGATACCGTGATTTTAGATAACCCTTAGCTGACTTGACTTGCTGACTGTGTGACTTTAGGCTCATTACTTAATGTCTCTGGGCTTCAGAGAGAATGCTATCTGTGTGGTTCTATGTATCAGGACTAAAGTAAGAACAAATTAGGTCATCCCTTAAGATCCTTGAGCTCTGAAAAAACAGTATGATGAAGCAAGCACATAGCATCATTGGAGTCATCAGTGTAAGAGTTTGAGGGGGGAAGGAAATAATGAGGGAACTGAATGGAAAGAGTACTAAAACTGGAGTCAAAGGATCTGGTTAAATTCTGACTGCTACATACTAATGATGTTGAGAAAGTCACTTTATATCTTTGGGTTTCCATTTCCCCATATGTAAAATGAAGGGGTTGGTCTAGCTGGTCTCTCTGACCCTACCTAAGCCTACATCCTATTATCCTGTGAAACAAAATCTCAGACCTAGAATGGGACTTGGAAGCAATAACCAGGACTGAGCAATCAGGATTTGGGGCAAAGTACTGGTAATGCTGAGAGTGACTAATTGGCCTTGCAAGCATGGGAAATGGCTAAGAAAGGATGACAGGGGTATAAAGATGGCTACCAGATTTCTTAATTCTGGCAAACAGGGTTCTTCTGAGGTCTTTAGGGTATGAGGAAGTCAGAGAGAAACAACATCCCTGCTTTCAAAACAAGATAGAAGGGAATATCCTGTTGGCACTTTGAGTGGCCTGCATAAGCTCCAAATACTTACTCCAAATGCCTCTCACTTGGTTCTACCCTGGAAGGAACCTTTATCTCCTTCCCCTCTGTAGAGCCCCTTACAGTCTGGAATCATTCAAATATTGCTCATTGCAAAGCTACTGAGGATCTAAATCTACTGATGTATTCTCATCTTTCTTGACCACTCTGTAGCTTCTGACACTGTAGATGACCATTTTCCCCTGTATATTCTTGCCACCCTCTGCTTTTGAAAGATTGTTCTCTCCTGGTTCTCCTCCTACCTGTCTAACCACTTGCTTTCAATCTCCTTTACTCAATTATCCACATCCTATCACATAACTAACTATATCCTTTCTCTACACTCCTTCTTGGTGATTTCATCAGTTGTCATGGGTTCATTTGTCTCATTACAGATGACCCCCAGTTATATACACCCAATTCTACTTCCTTTCCTGAAATCAGGTTCTACATCAACAAACTGCCTACTAGACATCTTTATATAGAGTCATCTAGAAGCATGTTAATCTCATCATGTCCAAAACATAATTTGAAATTTCCCACTACCCCAATATCCCTATTTCTTTTGAGGTCAATACCATCCTTTCAGTTACACAAGTTTACATCTTTCCATTATCCTCAATATGTCTCTTTCATCCTTTCTTGTTGATCAGTTATGAAGTCTTACTGAGTCTCTCTTCACAATATATATTATCCTTTCCCCTTCCTTCTGGTCACATTCCCACCACTCTAGTTCAACCCTTCTCACCCCTCACCTGGACTACCATCATTATTAGCCTCCTAATTACAGTCCTGGGTTCCAGTCTCTCCCCTCTCCAATCAATCATCCTCTACACAATAGGAAAACAATCTTTTTAAAGAACAAGAAGGTTCAGTGACTCCCTGTTGCCTGTAAGATAAAGTAAGATAAAGAAAAACTCCTCAGCTTAGCATTTAAAGTCCTTCATAATCTGACTTCTATGCTACTTTTCCAGCCTTATTGCACATTATTTCCCTCATACATTCTTTCTTTCGGTCAAACTGGCATATTTTCTGTTCCCTGAAACAGGAATTTCATTTCTAGCTTCCACACTTTTGCTCTGTGCCTGAAATACACTCTCTTCACATGGCCACGTCTTAAAACCATTAGCTTTCGTTGAGGCTCAGTTCATGCACTCCTCTTTCTGAGATGTTTCTTATCCCCACAGTTGTTAGTACTCTTTCTTTCCTTAAATTATCAGGTATATACTTGTCTATCTTGTCTTATTTCCACGATGTATCCCCTCATTAGTATGTAAACTTCAAAAAAATCTTTCATTTTCTCTTTTCATCTGTACTACAGGACTGAGCAAGTATGGGATTGCACAATGGTGTTTTAATAAATATTTGTTGGATTGGATTGGTCCAGATGAGTTTGGAAACCACTGGAGGCAATTCTTTCTTCCTACCTTCTCTCCTTATGCCATAGCCCAGCTTTTCTATCACTCTCAATCCTTCACCTTCTCTCCCCACTCCCAACATAGACACATGAAGGATCTTGTCCTGCTCACAAGAGAGCTTTCCAGAATTGGAAGTGCTCACTATACTTCCCCTCCTCTTGTCACCCTACCAAACCTACGTTAAGGAGCCACTCTTGCCAAGCCTTCAAGACCAGACCCTCCTTATGACTTTGCAGGATAATCTAGTCCAAACTCGCCTGAACAGGACCATCCTGGATATGCAATCAGCTAGCTTCCATGTGAACAGCTATAGTGAAGAATTGGGAATCTTGGAGTGTTCAGCAATTCAAGTTAAAGGAAGCCATGTTTTGATAGGCAAAACTCTGTTGAATAACTTAGAGTTAGGAACAAAATAAGACAAAACCATTTCTCTGAAAAATCAGATGGCAGGGGAGCAATGCACTTTGTCACAGAGCCCGCTAAGGGGGGCTATTTGTTGACAACAGGAAGTTCCAAATGAAACAATAAACGGGCAGGAGACAGAATGGGAAAGAAGAAAGAAAAGCAAGAAAGAAAGGGGCCAGGAAAGGATACAGTTCAGTCATCTCCTCCCCTTCCCCCACACACCCACCCCAGGAAAGAATGTCTTCAAATAGCTAAAGTACCAGCAACCTTGGGGAGAAGTATTTTAAGCCTGGCTTCTAATTAGTCATAACCAGCCCATCACTTCAAACTCCTATTGATCTATCATCAACATATTTAAAATCTGAGCAGTGGGAGGTTAGTAAAAATCACCCCAGTGTCCTAGAGCCCGCAGAAGGGTGGCAGAGAGGGGACTAGTTGGATTAAAATAGCTAATGGTCATTTTCCAGCTTTCTTTCCTTTGGGTGCTTATTTTCCCTAAAGTCATATCTAGCTTGAGTAGGAAATTCAGATGAATTCAAATATTTATTAAGCACCAACCATGAGAGAATTGTTCCAAGAGGCTGAGAAATACAAATTTTAGATGTGATTTGATCCCTGCCCTCACAGGGCTTTTAGTCTAGTCTTAATATTTTTGTGTCCCGGACTCCTTTGGCAATTTGGTAACGTTAATGGAGCTCCTTGGCAGTCTGGGAAAGGTTATGGACCCCACTGGCAACCTGGTAAAGTCTATGCACTTCATCTCAGAATAATATTTTAAATACATAAAATAATGCAACACAGAGGGCTATAAAGGAAACTGATTCTAATGAAATACAATTATCAAGTTTAAAAAAAACCAAGTTTATAGACTCAATATTAAGAGCTCCTCATCTAGTAGATGGATATGACACATAGGGAGCAGAAGGAGTAACAGAAAACATGCTAACTATGAAGTCAAAATGCCTGGAATGGAATTCTAGCTCTGCTACTTACTGGCTGGTTGACAATAGACCCTCATTTGGCATCTCTGATCCTCAGCTTCTAAATTTATGAAATGAAAGAGTTGAATTAGATACTTTCTAATGTCCCTTTTGACTCTGAATTAGTAATCCTTTTATAGAATTTCAGTTGGAGGTGATCTCAGATAAACAAAAATTCCTTCCATAGCATACCTGACAAGCAGTCATCCTCATGTCTTCAAAACATAAGTTCCTTGAAGGCAAAAATGTTTCATTTTTATCTTTGTATACCCAGTGTCTAGCATAGTGCCAAGGACATAGTACACACACACACAGACACACTCAGATGCATATACACTCACGCACACACACAGATACAGACACACAGGCATACTCACATGCATATATATATATATACACATACATATATATTGATTGATTGATTGAGAATTTCATCTTTGAGAGCTTCCCATACCATCTGAGTTGATTTTCCCTATAGAATTTTAAACCAAGGGATTCTACTTCACCTTTCTTTGAAACCTTTGAAATCCTCTCTCCCAGCCTCTAGGGGACATGACAGAGTGTGCCTGGCTTTTTCTTTACTTCTGTATTACAAACTCTAGGGGGAAGTGGTAACTCTCCCCTGTTGCCAGCCTCAAGATTCCTATCATTTCTACTTCAGCGACCTGTTTCTCCTTTCATGAAAAGTACATAAGGGAAATACAAGCAAATTGCTATGTGACATTGGGGTTTGGTACAGCAGTCATTCATAAATAGTGGAAGAGAACAGGAAAGGTTTTGCTAAGGAAGCGTCATTGAGTCGGGCTTTAAAAGATGGTTAGATATGATACATGAGATAAATGACAGATGTAGCTCTGCATCCTTAGACTTTACAATAGCTACAGTTGGCTGCCTGGTGACTAGGGAGGGGAAATCAGCCACACACTTATCTCAGGAAGGCAGCATTGCAGGCTTGTAACACTGGAATTTTACATGTTTATGGTCTATTTCTTTTAAATGCCATTGAAATACTCTAGAGTTCTAGGAGATTTGCAGTTTCCACAGTATGAATGGGAAAAATGTACAGCTAAACGTAATAAATATGCATATTACTCTGCATCCATAGGGTCTTTAAATAAAATTATAACACTCCACTCCTGGCCAATTATTAGTGGCCTCTTATCTATTGCAAAATTCCAGCTAGATGAAGGTGAAAGCTGCCTCTGAGTTATTCTAAAGACCTGTCTGGAAGGGAACTGCAGAAAGGTGAATGGGAGTGATCTGAAAATATAAACCTCATTTTGATTTCCCAAAGAGTCCTCCATTTTGTAGACTGGTGTTGCTCTTGACCTAGGGCTTTGAGATCAGGCCTATAATCTGCATGAGTGAAATTGAATTGAGCCATATTATCCTTATACGAAAATTTAGCAAGGAAGCCAAAGAGGATTTAAGGATGATAGGAATGAAAAGTGTTTTTTCAACTATATTTCTAGATCACAATATCAGAGACTTAGACCTTAAAGGAATCTTAAAGATTATTTAGTCCGGGGGTTCTTAATTTTTTGCATGTAATGTGAAGCCCTTGGGCCCACTCTCAGAATAACATTATTAAAGGCATCAGATAATAAAAGAAACCAAGTACACTGAATACAGTTACCAAAGTATTTTTTTTTAAGTTCATGGACCCCAGGTTAAGAATTTCCTCATGTTTACAGCTAAGGAAAATTGAGATATGGAGAGATTAAGTGATCAAACAACTAGTAAGTGACAGAGCTGGGACTCAAATCCAAATGTTCTGATGTGAGGTTCCATATTATTTTCATTCCTCACAAGGGCAGAACCAGAATTCAAATCTGTGTTCATTTAATTCAAATCTAATGCTCAATCAAATCAGGCAGCCAGGTGGTACTATCTTCTCCAGACCCTGCACTGTACCCACTGTGCCACCCAGCTGCCCCTTGACACTATTATCAGTTTGCTACTATTTGAGATGAGCTGGGAGGGTAATGGGGTTATGTCATTTATCTTGAGGTTTTATTTTTAACTTTTATATGGCTCCTACTTTCTGTGATCACATCTGTAGCACAGGCTCTGAGGTTACTATCCCAACTCTTGCTTGTACTAGCCAATTGGGTCCCCAGAAGGAAGCTTTATGCCTCCCCTCCAGACCCCAAAGAAAACTCTGAAGGATAAGGGTGTTTTTCTAATGCTATAGCTTATGAGCCCCCACTAGTGTGCTTCCTTTCATTGATTATCAATTAATCATTCAGACTTCATTAGCTTTTAGAAATGAGGCATTTATCAAGGTGGTATAGTAAGAACACCAGGCACAAAACATCACCCAAAACTCTATGACACACTGCCCTATAACTGTATATGTCCTATAAGTACATATACAATTCAGGGAAAAGTGGATTCAAGCTTAGAGCATATGTGGTAAAGAGGAGAACTCATGGTTCCTAGAAATCCTTATGTTAGAGATATCAAGATATTTTCCTTAGTAATGGTATAACTTCTGGCTGGGTTACTTGTGGAGACCTGAAGCTGCCTTTTCTCAGTGTGTCAAGTTAACTCTTACTTCCTGATGTAAGTGCATTTGTCAGACACTGCATTCTCAGGGATGCTGCTAAGATGTTGATGAAAAGTCCAAATCCTCTATCCTCCAATATTCAGAAGGTAATTCTTTAAATAAGGGGTAAAAAGGGGAAACAGAAGCTCATATCCTCTTCCCCCAAGCAATTCTGTTTCAGGAACTTGGTTGGAACTGTTCTCTACTGGCTCTACACCATAATCTCCTGGGTTCCAAACTAGTCTAATGTTTTTTACAGAGAGTGTGACCAAGATGAGAAGCTAGGTAGCACAGTGGCTAGAATGCAAAGCCTAGAGTCAGGGAGACTCATCTTCCTGAGTTCAAATCTGGCCTCAGACACTTACCGATTATGTGACCCTACACAAGTCACTTAACCCTGTTTGTCTCAGTTTCCTCACTTGTAAAATGAGCTGGAGAAGTAAATGGCAAACAATCCAGTATCTTTGCCAGGAAAACCCTTAATGGGGTCACAAAGAGTTGAACACGACTAAACAACATAACCAAGTTTCTTCAGCCAATTCCAAGACACTTTCTGTAAGTTGCCATTTTGCTTTATCTAATAGCCTCCACTCTTTCCAATTTGATCAAGGACTTTTTCAAGTTCAAATGACTTTGAATGACTGATTGATTCGATAGAAAGTTCAAGGTCTTGTTTATACCAGGTTCATACCTTTAATTGATTGAGGACAAGCCCTCTGTAATTATTGAGGTAAGGGTTGTGAATACCTGTCTTATATGTCAACTGAACTGGCAAGGAGGGCTAAATACCAAATCCCTCTCCCCACCGCCACTATGTATATATGTATGTATGTACATGTATACATACATGCACATATACACATAGACATATGTGTGTATATACATGTATTTGTGTGTGTATATACATGTATTTATGTGTATATATGTATATATTATATATGTGTATATATAAATGTATGTATGTGTGTATATATATATTATATATGTGTATATATGTATGTATGTGTGTGTATGTATATATACATATATATATATAAAATCTTTGATCTCACAACAGCCCTACAAATTAAGTAGGGGAGGAATTTTTATCCCCATTTCTATAGAAGAGAATGCTGTCAATCGGACGATGATTTATCTAAGGTCGCACAACGAACACATAAGCAGAAGAATCCGGACTCAAACTTGGGTCTTCCATTTCCTACACAACAGTGATGCCCTGTCTCCTACACAAAAGAAAAACCAGACTCTTCCATGAATATAACATTTTTCTCCATCCCTCACATTCACAGCAGGAAATAAACTAACTCATATAGTGACAAGATCAGCAGGTCAGGGAAAGCAGCCCCAGTCTCCCCAGTGGGCTCAGGGTAGCTCACTGACAAAAGACTCATTCTGGCACCAAGAGCCCACTGTATTTTTTTCCAGACTGTAAAGCTGTCAGGCATCCAATAGGGTATGAGTCAGACATCTGCCAAGTGTGTTTACGGCTTATTAGCCAGTACCTTAATCAAATGTGATATAGACACAGTTCTCTCTGGGGCTGTTCCCCAGTACCAACTTTATTTACAGGTTTTAGATTTCTTAACAGGGACCTGCCTGGGGAAATAATAGAAAAGGGGCGGTCAAACAGCGAGAAGACAAATAACTCTGCCTCCTCAGGCTTTCCTCCTCTCCTTATTGCAACCTGGAAGATCAATATGAAGATGCCCCCCAAAGGACTGGGTCACCAGGGAAGCCTCAGGAAGTTCTGGCTCAACATCTTCCTGGTGACATTTTCCAAAGTGATTTTAAGCAAATGCTCCAGCATAATATTTGTCCTAAGTTGCCTTTTGGTTTTATGACTTTTTAAGCTCTACGGTTGGCCACCTCCCTTGAAAAAAAAATCTTTGAAAAGAAAGCCAGCTTAGTGGAAAGGTCAGGTGTTTGAAAAATAAACAGCAAGGGGATAAGCCAGAAGCGTCAGGAAGTTACATAGGCATTCAGGATATTCAGGGACCGCATTTTGTTTCTGACTCCTGTCCAGTATAGTTTCCTCTGACAAAGTAGTACTGTAGCTTAACAGATACAAGGGGGCCATCAAGCCTTGCTTTCTTCCACCAGGGGCCAGGGCTCCCAACAGAGAGAAAAGTTTACCAGAGAGAACACACAGACAATCTAACCAACAAAGTACTCAAGTATTTACTAGGTGTTTTGCCTGGAGGGTCCATCAAACATCAACAAATTAGTATATTATGCCCATGTTGACACTTTCAGAATGGATGGAATGGTTTCCTTATGTAACCGCCTTCAACAGGGACTTTTGTATCAGTGTAGAAATGAGTTCTGAATGTGTGCAGGTGATATAATGGGCTTGTATTTCTTCCCAAAGCTAATTGCTTGTTTGAGAGTATTGTTTAAAAACAACAACCATTTTATATGCTAAGAATCTCTAGTATTTTTTTTGTCCAGGCATTTCATTTCATATATTTGAAGAACTCTCAACACGGATATTGCCTTTATTGTTAGAAAACAGCAACTCTTCTGTGACTTAAAGTCCTAGGAAAGGGGCCTGAGAGATGTTAAGGTGACATGCCCAAGGCCACATAGCTAATGGATGTCAGAAGCAGGACTTTAGTCTAAATCTTTGGGACTCTAAAGGGATCTCCTCTATCCACTGTAGGCCATGTTGCCTCTCAAGAAACTCTGATCACATCATCAACATCATTATTCTCAAATACTAAAGTGGATCCATTATGTCAACGATGGGGGTATGCTTTCTAAATATGTGGATTATGACCTGTCTATTCCTGCCCATCCTATGTGAGTCTCGTCCATGTGTGCCCGTAAGTTTGCCCCGGTTGGTGGAGGTTGTGTTAGCTAGGGCCTAGAAAATATCACACGATGGAGTGTATTATCTAATGGGGGAGGGGTGTCTGGTTTCCTTTTGCATCACAAAGAGCACATCAGCTAGCCATAGGTCATCCCTTACCCTTGCCATATGAACATCCCATCTTCTTTCAATCCATAATTTGTTTAATAACATCATTTACTGCACTTCTCCTTAGTTATAATGTATTTTCAGCTTGCTCACATCTGCCATAATCCTCTCCATTGCTCTCTGGGTGATATATATTTTCAGTTCTTCTGGAACTATTATTCTCTCTGATTTGTAGCCATGGACCAACAGAATATTTGGGTGAAAAGACTGACTTTAGTTTAGACAGTTTAGGGTCACAAAAAGAACTTCGTAATTTTTCAAAGACAATCCAGCCTGTTCCCCTCCTGTTCAATTCTGGGCAACATGCATTTTCCATTGTAAAGTCTGTCTGAGATATTTATTTCAATATGTGAGCTCTACAGATTGTCCATCAAACTGAATATCATAGTCTGGAGGATAAGCATTCTTCATAATATAAGAATAATTATGATATAATAGTAATAGTAACATGGGAGATTAAAAAAATCTAAATAGTCCATGTTGGAGGGATTTTGGAAAGATAGACATACTAATGCCCTGTTGGTGGAGTTGGAAATTAATTTGACAGTCTGGAAAGCAATTTGGAATTATGTAAACAAAGTGGTTAACATGTCCATACACTTGGACCTAGAGATTCCAGTACTAGGTCCCAAGGAGAGCACAAACAAAAAGAAAGGCTCCATATATGCCAGAATATTTTCAGCAGCACTTTTTGAATTAAGAATTAGAAATAGATGCCCATTAACTGGGGATGATCAAACAATTTGCTGTGTATAAATAAAATAGAATATTGTTATGCTACATAAGTGACAAATATGATGAATACATTAAATAATGCCAAATAAAGACTGTAAAGACATATAAAATTAGTATTAAAATGTAAATGCAAAGAGCAATTACAAAACAATTAAAAATTAAGGTTGCAAAAGCATAGTATCTACAATCCCAGTTAGCAGGGAGACCAAGGTTGCTAGACTTCTTGACCTTGTCTTCAGGTCAAGTTGAAGCAAGTCAAAGCTCTCATGTCATTAGCAGTGTGATTAGGCCTGTAAGGTCTGTATTTTCAACCTGGATAAAATAGGGAGTCTTTTTTTTTTAAGAATAATGCAAAATTACAGAGAACAAGCTTGGTCCCAAAGGAGATGTGAGAAGACACTTCCCATCCCTGATTCCTTGGCAGAGATGAGGGGGTCATATAAAATTGCATATGATGGCAGATTTTTTTTTTGAGGTATTGATTGCTTTTGTTATTTTTTTTCTTCTTTTTTAAATTCTTCTTATAAAGGATTGTTTCCCTAGGAAGGGCAGGAAAGGAAGGATATGAGGAAAAATTTAGGCAGTGTAGAAATAAAAAGAACAAATACAATTTTATTTTTAAAATATCAATAGTATGAGAATAATAAAAGGTATAATTTATGCAGGGTCTCCTAAAAGTCTTAATGCAGTTTTAAGTTTCATTAACTTAAACCTGAACTAAGACTGTTGAGACACCTTATGAATGACTTAAAGATTTGCAAGGCACTTCATCTTCATGATTTCATTCAATTTTTACCATATTTCTATGAAAGTGGCACCACAGTCATCATTATCTCTATTTGACAAATGAGGAAGCTGAGGCTCTAAAAGGTTAAGTGAATTGCTTATGATAAAGAAACTAACAAATATCCAAACCAGAATCAAACCCTAGTTTAAAAAACAAGCTACTGAATAAATCAAAACCAGTTTGGAGCATTCGTTTGCTGATAAACTTTAGATCAATGAACACAGGGAAGGGAAATATTCTGAAAAGTTCTCATCTCCAGTGCATTGCCCAGAGAAGGCACTTACCAAATACTTATTTAAGTGAATTTCTGAATTCCCGGCACCTGCCATGGATAGCCCCTCTTTGGCCAGTATAGTCTAAATTCCCATATCATCTTTCCTCAAGTGAGGTCATTTTAATCACTGGAAGTAACAGCAAAAGTTTCCATAGTCGAATATTAGAATAGTAGATATGGTATTGGTAAAAATATTAGAGTAATAGTAGGATACTATTATATACCAGTGATCATAGTAATAGCAGAGATAGTAACAGTCATAATAAAAAATAGGAGGCATAGTGATGGCAAGAATTCTTTATACAATGCTTGAATGTTTGCAAAGCACTTTACAAAACATTATCTCATTTAATCATCATAACAACCTTGAGAAGCAGGTGTTATTATCATCCTCATTTTATAGAGAAAGAAACTGAAGGAGACAGAGATTATGATTTGCCCAACGTCACACAGCTAACAAGTGCCTGGAAGACAATATTTGAACTCAAGCTTTCCTGACTCCAAGTTTAGTAAGCTGGGCATGGCACTACCTATGAAATATCAGGGTTCCACACCTTGATCAATTAGCATTCAGTCATCCATCTACAGGAATGTCTATTAAAATCTTTCTTCAACAGTGAACTCTTATAGCACTTGATATTTGCACAAGATTTCCTCCACAGGGGTGGTGAACATTTTGGGGGAGCCCGTGCCTTGCTATTTGATTCTTTCCTAGACACTGAGATAATCAGTAATTCCAATCATACAGCAGATGTACACAGCAAGTTACCTGTCAAGCAAAAAACAAAACAAAACAAACATTTCCTCATCCTGACTAAAACTCATCTGATTCTACCAAACCTTCTCCTTTTCTTGTATTTCCCTTTATGTGTTCCTCAGGGTTACATGATAAATAAACAAATACTAACTGGTCAAGTAGCTCATCATTGCCAAGCGTTTCTTAATACTTACATACTCTAATCTTAATTTATATATTATTATAGTAGTTATTGTTACTATATCATCACATTAAATATTTACTATTATTATGATTAGCATTATTATACTTCAATACATTACTACTACTGGTCTGACTATTCCCTTCACTTGTATATTTAGTGACCCTTTTATATCTTAGTAGAAAGACTATCTTCAGGAGTTGTTTCGGCACTCAGTCAATGAGCTTCATTCCCACTAATTAGTCTTTGATAGTAGACGTAGTCCAAACCTGAAACCCTTCCAACTTGATAGGACCTGTCAGAGTTTACACTCAACTGGTATAAACTTTAAGAGATCAAGGTTACTTCAACTCCATGGTAAAGCATCAGAGGATGACTTCATGAGAGATTTTGCCATTTGCCTTGTGAAAGAGTTCTTTGTCTTTTCTACATAGTAGTACTGCCCCCAAAATTGGATGATAAACCCCTTAGGGGCAGGAGCTTTGCCAACCATCTTCTCTATGTCCACCCCTTCTCCACAGACATCCTCCAGGTGCCCAGTTTAAGGCTCTGTTCTAAGTGATTGATAAATATTGTTAAGAGTTGGATCAATTGATATTGACAATCTGACTTGTCTCTTGACCTTCTGAAGACATTCACTGATTACTGAAAATGAATGCCTGAATACACAAGAAAGATTTCAAGTGACACTGAGGTTCTGGCTCTTTGGACTGTACTGATGGATATGTCTAAAGCTACATTTCCCTGTGCCAAAACTGAAGAGAATGTGTTCAGTTAATGAACTTAAAATCAGCCTAATAGAACAAGAGCTGCTGGAAATAGAAGAGCACATGCATTATATAGACTGCTCAGTAAAGGAGAGACATATACTCTAGGAGTTCTCTATAGAAAACAAATGAAATTTCCACTGTAATAGGCTGTAAAATTATTGCATTTAAACCAAAAGGCCCTAAAAAGTGCACTTAAGGAGCTTTAACACACACACACACACACACACACACACACACACACACACACACACACACACATATTCTTATTTCAGTATAGCACCTGCTTGGTTTTAAGAATGTTAGAGAGGAACAGATGCCGATTCTTCTCAGATTCTCAAGATGTTTGTATTATTTCTGATACTCCAACTATATTGTTGTATGTTTTCCCAATAGACACAGTTCCTTCCAGTTTCAAATTTCATGGTATGAATATATAAAACCATACTGAGGGAGAGGTAGACCCCATACCATGGGATCTTTGAGTGGTTGAGACAGAATTCACCATAGGTTCTTATGATCTCCGGGAAAATCAGTTCCCATAATGGAGTCAGAAATAACAAACATGGCACTTCTCCACCAAGAGATCTCTTACATTTCTACTAAGATCGTGCAAGAAAGTTTCAATGACGGATCTGATCACAGCCATAGCTAATCAGTGATTGTCTCAGTGTCTAGTAAGGCATCAGATAGAAAGGCATGGGCTCCCCAAAAGTGTTCACCATCCTTGTGGAGGAAGCTCTTGTGCAAATTCCAAGTGCCACAGGAATTCCCTATTGAGGAAAAGACTTGAATGGATGCTCCTGTAGATGGATGACTGAATGCTGACTGCATCAAGGTATTCCTACTTACTAAACTTGGAGTCAGCAAAGCTTGAGTTCAAATGCTGCCTTACAGACACTTGTTAGCTGTATGACCTTGGGCAAATCACAATCTCTGTCTACTTCAGTTTCTTCCTCTATAAAATGAGGATGATAAATAGCACCTGCCTCTTGAGGTTGTTAGGATGATTAAATGAGATAATGTTTTGTAAAGTGCTTTGCAAACATTCAAGCACTATAAAAAGAACTCTTGCATTACTATGCCTCCTATTTTTTGACTGCTATTATTATTACTATTATCACTGGTATTATTCCTACTATTAATTACTCCCTAATATTATTACCATTACAATTTCTACTATTATTACTAATGTTAACCACTACTATTTCTACTACCATACCATATTACTACTACTGTTATTGCTAATTCTTTTTATTATTCCTACTTCTATTACTACCAATGCTATTAATATTATGACTATCATTGCTATTATTATCACTACTATTTCTAAAGATATTAGCCTTGATTGAGGGGTGAACAATATGGTTGACATATAGAATTCCCTGAGCTCTCTCCAAAACCCCTCCAACATGCCTAAAAGCAAATTCTGGGGTAGCAGAACCCACAAAAAGATGGAGGGAAGCAATTTTTAAGCCCAAGACAACTTAGAAGATCAGCAGGAAAGGTTTGTTGCACTGGGGGTGAAGGTGAAATACAGTCCAGAACAGGCAGCACCCCAGCAAACCAGCAGCAGGCCTTGGGGGCTACAGAATTAGTGGTGGCAATGGCAGTTTTTGGACCTCTCAGCCCACATGGTAAGAGGTTCAGAAAAGTACTCAGAAGGAGATTATGTAGGCGTCTATTGAATTGCTAATACTTGGATATGGGTCACAGTCCTGGGTCTCAGTTTCAGGGTGAAAGAAGCACTAGCACAACAGAGCTTGCGGCCCCGGTGGAGTGGACCCTCATTACAGTTCCAGAGCAGAAAAGAGTGCTTGTGGTTTCTCACAGACCAGAACACAGGCCAGGAGAGGAGTAAACACACCTTTCCCCAGATCATACCACCTTGGAAGAAAGGAATTACCCCAGAATTAACTCTGAAAACAGCTGCACAAAAATCCTGAAGTTTGGGACAGTGCTCCCTCCACTCCAAAAGCAGAGTCCCACTTTAGTATAGAGTTAAAAGTCAAGAAATAAATTGGAAAAATGAGCAAAGAGTAGAAAAAGGTCCTGACTATAGAAAGTTAATGAGATGACAGGAAAGATCAAAACACAGACTCAGAAGAAGACAACAAAGTCAAAACTGTTACATAAAAAGCCTTAAAGGAAAATATGAATTGGTCTCAGACCATGGAAGAATTCAAAAAGGATTTTAAAAAATCAAGTAAGAGGTAGAGGAAAAAATTGGGAAGAAAAATGAAAGTGATGCAAGAAAATCATGAAAAAAGTCACCAGTAAAATAGCAAAGGAGATGCAAAAAAATTACTGAAGAAAATAATACTTTTTAAAAAAACAGAATAGGCCAGATGGTAAAAAGAGTCACAAAAATCCAATGAGGAGAAGAATGCCTTGAAAAGCAGAATTGCTTAAATGGAAAAAGATATACAGAAATTCACTAAAGAGAAGAACTCCTAAAAAAAACAGACTTGGCCAAATGGAAAAGGAAATACAAAAGCTCAATGAAGAAAATAAATCCTTAAAAATTAGAATTGGACAAGTGGAAACTAATGACTTTATGAGTCATCAAGAAACAATAAAACAAAATCAAAAGAATGAAAAAATACAAGAATGTAAAATATTTCACTGGAAAACAACTGAGATGGAAAATAGATCCAGGAGAGATAATTTTTTTTTTTTACTCTAATTTATTTATTTATTTAACTTTTAATATTCATTTTCACAGAATTTGGGGCTCCAAATTTTCTCCCCCCTTGTCCCCTCCCCCCACCCCAAAACACCAAGCATTCCAATTGCCCCCATCACCAATCTGCTCTCTCCTCCATCATTCCTCTCTGCCCTTGTCTCCATCCTCTTCTCTGTCCTGTAGGGCCAAATAACTTTCTATACCCCTTTACCTGTATTTCTTATTTCCTAGCGGCAAGAACAGTACTCGACAGTTGTTCCTAAAACTTTGAGTTCCAACTTCTTTTCCTCCCTCCCTCCCCACCCCCTCCCTTTGGAAGGCAAGCAATTCAATATAGGCCAAATCTGTGTAGTTTTGCAAATGACTTCCATAATAGTCATGTTGTATAAGACTAACTATATTTCCCTCTATCCTAACCTGCCCCCAATTACTTCTATTCTCTCTTTTGATCCTGTCCCTCCGCATGAGTGTCGACCTCAAATTGCACCCTCCTCCCCATGACCTCCCTTCCATCGTTCCCCCCACCCTGTTTATCCCCTTATCCCCCACTTTCCTGTATTGTAAGATAGGTTTTCATACCAAAATGAGTGTGCATTTTATTCCTTCCTTTAATGGAATATGATGAGAGTAAACTTTATGTTTTTCTCTCACCTCCCCTCTTTTTCCCCAAATTAAAAAAGTCTTTTGCTTGCCTCTTTTATGAGAGATAATTTGCCCCATTCCATTTCTCCCTTTCTTCTCCCATATATTTCTCTCTCACTGCTTGATTTCATTTTTTTTAAGATATGATCCCATCCTATTCAATTCACTCTGCGCACTCTGTCTCTATGTGTGTGTGCGTATGCATGTGTGCATGTGTAATCCCACCCAGTACCCAGATACTGAATAGTTTCAAGAGTTACTAATATTGTCTTTCCATGTAGGAATGTAAACAGTTCAACTTTTATAAGTCCCTTATGACTTCTCTTTGTTGTTTACCTTTTCATGCTTCTTTTCATTCTTGTGTTTGAAAGTCAAATTTTCTTTTCAGCTCTGGTCTTTTCATCAAGAATGCTTGAAAGCCCTCTATTTCATTGAAAGACCATTTTTTTTCCCTGAAGTACTATACTCAGTTTTGCTGGGTAGGTGATTCTTGGTTTTAGTCCTAGTTCCTTTGACTTCTGGAATATCCTATTCCATGCCCTTCGATCCCTTAATGTAGAAGCTGCTAGATCTTGTGTTATCCTGATTGTATTTCCACAGTACTTGAATTGTTTCTTTCTAGCTGCTTGCAATATTTTCTCCTTGACCTGGGAACTCTGGAATTTGGCCACAATATTCCTAGGAGTTTCTCTTTTTGGATCTTTTTCAGGTGGTGATCAGTGGATTCTTTCAATATTTATTTTGCCCTCTGGTTCTAGAATATTAGGGCAGTTTTCCTTGATAATTTCATGAAAGATGATGTCTAGGCTCTTTTTTTGATCATGGCTTTCAGGTAGTCCCATAATTTTTAAATTGTCTCTCCTGGATCTATTTTCCAGGTCAGTTGTTTTTCCAATGAGATATTTCACATAATCTTCCATTTTTTCATTCTTTTGGTTTTGTTTTGTGATTTCTTGGTTTCTCATAAAGTCATTAGCCTCCATCTGTTCCATTCTAATTTTGAAAGAACTATTTTCTTCAGTGAGCTTTTGAATCTCCTTTTCCATTTGGCTAATTCTGCTTTTGAAAGCATTCTTCTCCTCATTGGCTTCTTGAACCTCCTTTGCCAATTGAGTTAGCCTATTTTTCAGGGTGTTATTTTCTTCAGCATTTTTTGGGGTCTCCTTCAGCAGGGTGCTGACCTACTGTTCATACTTTGCTTGCATGTCTTTCATTGCTCTTCCCAGTTTTTCTTCCACCTCTCTAACATAATTTTCAAAATTTTCTGAGCTCTTTTTGAGCTTTTCCATGGCCTGAGCCCATTGAGTGGGCTGGGATATAGAAGTTCTGACTTCCGTGTCTTTCCCTGATGGTGAGCACCACTCTTCCTCATCAGAAAGGAGGGGAGGAGAAACCTGTTCACCAAGAAAGTAACCCTCTATAGTCTTGGTTTTTTTCCCTTTTACGGGCATTTTCCCAGCCAGTGACTTGACCTCTGAATATTCTCCTCACACCCACCTCGCCTCCAGATCCTCCCAGCCAGCAATTGGGGTCTGAGACTCAAATGCTGCTTCCCAGCCTCAGGGCTTTGGGCGGGGGCAGAGCTGCTATTCAGTGTGAGATCAAGTTCAGCTGCCTGAGTGGAGGCAGGGCCGCCTCATGGGCTCATTTCCCTCAGGGGGTTTATGCGGAGACCTTTAACAATGGATGAGGGCTCCTGCCTGCTTGGGGAGCCCCAGTCTGCTCCCATCTCTGCTGCTGCCTCCTGAGGGGGCCTGAGTCATGGGGGCTCCCCACTCCCCTCTCGACCCACCGAAGAGACCCTCTCACCAACCCTTGTCACCTGTGGGTGGAGGGACCCGTGTGGCTGCTGGAGATTCTGTCCCTGAAGTCTGCTTGGATCTGTTCCTCTCGGCGCTGGGTGGCCAACACAGGGCTGGGCTCTGCTCCGCGTCCTCAGCACAAAGAACCTTTCGCAAGAGGTTTTCACGCTTTCTGGAACAGAAATCTTGTCTGCTCTGCTGTTCTGTGGCTTCTCCTGCTCCCGAATTTATTGGCAGATCTTTTCTACAGATATTTCATGGGCTGTGGGTTCGGAGCTAGTGTATTTGTGTGTTTCTACTCTGCCATATTGGCTCCGCCCCCCCAGGAGAGATAATTTAAGAATTATTGGACTGCCTGAAATCCTCAATAAAAAAGAGCCTAGACATCAGGTTTCAAAAAGTTATTAAGGAAAATTTTCCTGATATTCTAGAGTCAGAGAGTAAAAATAGAAATTGAAAGAATCCTCAATCACCTTCTAAAAGATATCCCAAAACAAAAACTTCAAGGAATATTATAATCAAGTTCCAGAGCTCTCAGGTCAAGCAGAACATATTGCAATCAGACAAAAAGAAACAATTCAAATATCATGGAGCTACAGTCAGGATAACACAAAATTTAGCAGCTTCTACATTAAAGAATTGGAGGACTTGGAATATGATATTCCACAATCAAGAATCAGCTATCCAGCAAAACTGAATATAATTCTTCAGGGGAAAATATGGACATTCAATAAAATAAAGGACTTTCAAGTACTCCTCATGAAAAGACCAGAGGTGAAGAGAAAATTTTGACTTTCAAATACAAGATTCAAAAGATGAATAAAAAGGTAAATAGGAAAGAGAAATCATAAGGGATTTAGTAAGTTTGAACTATTTACATTCCTACAAGGAAAAAGAATACTTGTAACTCCTAAAAACTTTCTCATTATTAAGGGAGTAAGGAGCATACATAGACAAAATCATGGGTGTGAGTTGAATATGAGGGCATGATTATCTAAAAAAAATAATAAAAAGGATAAGGAAAGAGGAAGACTCTGTGAGAAGGGAAAAAGAAGAATGGAGTATATTATCTGACATAAAAGAGGTGTGAAAAGAGCTTTCAGCAACAGAGAACCATTGGAGTTAATTGAGTAAGGGAATGACTTGATTGGACCTATGCTTTAGAAAAGTCATTTTGGTGGCTGAAGAGAGAATAAATTAGAGCAGGAAGAGACTTGAGATAGGTAGTCTTGCCAGCAGGCTATTTCAATAATTCAGGCATAAGATGATGATGACCTGTACCAGAATTATGACAGAATCAAAGTAGAAAAGGGGGCATATACAAGAGATGTTACGGAGGCAAAATCAACAGACCTTGACAACAGATTGGATACTGGAGATGAGAAACAGTGAGTAGACCAGGATAACTCCTAAACTGAAAACATGAAGGACTATGAAGATGATGGTATCTTCAACAGTAATAGAGAAAATGAGAAAGGTGGGAGAGGGTTTAGGGGAAAAAATAATGAACAGCTTTTCCCCCCTTTGAAGGGCATTTTATTGAAATTTGCTACCTTATTCATATCCTGGCACTTGTTATCTACTGGTCCCTGGGTCATTCTCCCTCCTTTCTCAATGAATACAATATCTTGCTCACTTGCTTCTTCTCCTCCCAGCTCCAGCCCTTATACTAGGGACTTCAGTGTCTATGCTGATGCTCCCTCAAAATCCCTTATCTCTCAATTCTTCAATTTCCTTAAATCCTATTACCTACTCCTTTACTGCACCTCAGCCACACATAAAGATAGTCACACTTTGGATCTCACCAAAAATATTATCTATTAGTGGAGCATTTTTTAATAAAAAAATCTTAATATTCCCCTATTCAAACTCAACCTCCTATCATTCCATCTTTTTTCCATATCTCACCTATTGTAAACTTCTTCACCATTCTAATAATGAACCTCAATTCCTCTATCCCTAAATATATTCTTAGGACATTATCCTTGGTCTGATTTGACTTTTCTCCCTTCCCAATCTCAATTAACCAATTAATTAATTAACAAATTAATGTCAACCAATTCAACTACACACTGTTGTCACTTCTCAAATCCCTTGCCCCCTTCTCCTATCATTAATCATCCCTTGCCAAATCCCTGCCTTAAATGACTCCCACTATCCACCTCTTCCAGCTCCTATTCACATGCTGCTGAACATAGATAAAAGATATGACAAGAGTGCACAGTGCCTGGCACAGAGTAAGCATTTAATAAATGCTTATTGACTTGACTTGTCATAGCTGTGCTGACATTATAAGTTCATGCTGTCCATCTCTAACTAACCTTTCACTACAGCAAGACAATTATTTTATTTATCTCTAATTGATTCTGTATCTCACTCACTTCAGAAGCATTTTCAAAAATTATTTTCTCAATCTTCCCATACCTCCATCTCCCCAACAAAAACTGAGGTTCCTTCCTCTTCCCTTCTCTTCTTTTAAAACCTTTTGACATTTCTCCCTCTTTCCTCCACTCCCACTCTTCTTCCTTCTTGCTAAGGTCAAGTTATATACATATCACGTGCCCCTGATCCCTCCTCCTCTCATCTTTTCCAACAGATTGCCCCAGTCTTCTCTTTTTCTCTAACCTTCAGTATCTCCATATCAGCTAATTCCTTCCCTCATCCATATAAAATGTTCACTAACCCCTACCATCTCTTTAACTTATTGCTTATATCTCTCCTTTTTCTCATCCAGACTCATTGCTCTTTCCACAGTTGTAATTGATTTCTTCATTTCCAAACATGATTGTCTCTTCTCAGTCCTCATTCAGCTTGGCCTCTCTGCTACATTTGATGCTATTTATCCCTCTCTCCTCTGAGATTTCATGACACCACTTTTCTAGTTCTTTTCCTATCTAACTACTTCTTGGTCTCCTTTCCCAGCTCATCTTCTATATCACAGCCTTTCTCCAAGACTCTGTCCTGCACCCTCTTGTCTCCTCTCAATATGTTCTTTCTCTTAGTGAACTCCTCACCTCCAGTGGCTTTAATTGTCATTTTTAGGCAGACAATTTCCATATCTATATAGGGTATCCCAAAAATCTTATAGAAGTTTAAAACTATTAAGTTATTTAAAATTGTTTAAGCAATTAAAGCTTAAAATTATACTAATACTTCTGGGACACCATGTATTTCCAGCACCAGTCTCTCTCCTGTGCTTCAGTTCCACATCAGCAACTTGTCTATGGACATCTCAAACAGGATGTGCCAGAGACATCTCAAATGCAACATGTCCAAAACAGAACTTATTATTCCCTCACCCACTCACCCATATTCCAAAATTCTCTTTCCTGTTGAAAGCACTACCAGTTTTCTAATCTCTCAGGCTTATAACCTTCATGGCATCCTTGACTCTTCATTTCTCCTGTACATATCCAATCAGTTGCTAAATCTGGCCCTTTATCCTTCTACAACATTTCTCAGATCCAGTTCCTCTATGTTCACAGTCACCCATTAGCTTCAAACGTATCATTTCTCACCCACATTATTGCAACACTTCTTCAATATGATGATATACTTGGAAAATCCTAAAGACTAAACTGAAAAACTAATTGAAACAATAATTTTAGCAAGTGGCAGTATATAAAGTAAATCCACATAAATCATCAGCATTCCTATATGTCACAAAGTCCTGCAAGAAGAGACAGTAAGAGATAAACCATTTAAATAGCTCTAGGCAGTACAAAGTACCTGGGAGTATAACTGCCAAAACAAACCCAGGAACTATATAAACAAAACTGTTTTTAAAAGCTTTTTTATACAAATAAAATCAGTTTAAATAACTAGAGAAATATCAACTGTTCATGGGTAGGCAGAGTCAATATAATAAAAATGGTCATTTTTACCTAAACTAATTTATATATGCATTGCCATCCCAATTAAATTACCAAAGAGAGATTTTAATAAATTAGAAAAAGTAACCAAATTCATTTGGAAAAACAGAAAGTCAAGAATATCAAAGGAACTAAAGAAAAATGCAATGGATGGAAGTTTAGTAGTACCAGATATTAAACTATATTATAAGGCAGTAATTATCAAAACTATCTAGTACTGGACAAGAAACAGAAAGGTAGATCAATGGAAAAGAATAGACATACAATTTACAGCAGCAAATAAATAGAGCAATCTTTTATTTGACAAATGTAAAGACTTTAGATTTTGAGATAATAATTCATTATTTGGTAAAATTTGTTGGGAAAACTAGAAAGTAATGTGACAGAAACTTGGCACAGACCAATATTTTACACAATTTACTAAAATAAAGTCAAAATGGATAACAAGAGATATTACAAGACAATTTGAAGAACATAGGATGTTCTTCAAAACATGAATGTTGCCAAGATCAGAAGAAAAGCAGAAAATTAGGGGAAAAGATTTTTGTAGACAGTGTCTCAGATAAAGGTCTGTATTTAAAATATATAAAGAACTTTGTCAAATCTATAAAGATACGAGTCATTCCCCAATTCATAAATGGTCAAAGGTTATGAATAGGAAGTTTTAGGATAAAGAAGTAATTTATAGTAATATGAAAAATGCTCTAAACCATTACTGATTACATTAATGCAAATTAAAAAAACCTTTAGATATCATTTTACACCTATCAGATTAGTTAAAATGATTGAAGGGACAAATGTTGGAGGGGCTGTGGAAAAATTGGGACACTAATTCATTGTTGGTGGAATTGTGTACTGATCCAACCATTTTGAAGATAAATCTAGAATTATACCTAAAGAGTTATTATACTCCCCATACCCTTTGATCAAGCAATGCCACTACTAGGTCTATTTCCCAAGATGATTAGGGGAAAATGAAAAGAATCTATATGTCCTAAAAAATTTATGGCAGCTCTCTTTGTGGCAAAGAACTGGAAATTGTCAGGATGCCTGTCAATTGGGGAATGACTGAACAAGTTGTGCTATATGATTGTGATGAAATACTACTATGCTATGAGAAATAATGAGTTCAATGATCTTAGAAAAACACAGATAGACTTGCATGAAATAATGAAGAGGAAAATGAGTAGAACCAAGGGAACCTTGTGTACAGTAACAGCAATATTGTTTTAAGAATGACTTTGAGCAACTAAGTCATTTTTTACTATTATAAACACCCAAATTAACTACAAAGGATATATGAAGGAAGATACTATCTGCATCTTCTAGTGATAATTAGAAGCATGAATAGAATGATTTTACATACATACATACACATACACACTTGTCTAATGACAGCTATTTGTAGGGTGGGGGAGGAAAGAGCAAAAAGAAACTTACAAAATAACTTTATTATATATTGAAAAGGAATAGCAAGTTGTACACAATATATTTTAAGTTTCATGTGCAATTATCTTTTTTATTATACTATAGTATGAAAATGCTTGCTTTATTCCTTAAACTAAAAAAATAAAATAAAAATTTAACAAAAACCCAATTGATCTACCTGCCTTAATTCTCTCCCTACTCCAATCTATCCTCAACAAACCTTTCAAAATCATTTTCCTTAAGCACAAATCCGATCATGTCACTCTCCTGATCAATAAATTCCAATGGTTCCCTATTGCTTGCAGGATAAAACGTGATTCCTCTGTTAAGCTTTTCAGTCTTTTTACAAATCAGCCTTAACCTATCTTTCAAACTTCATTACATATAATTCCCCTACTCATAGTCTGTTATGGAGCCAAAATATCCTTTCTATTGCTCTATGGCATTCCCATGCCCTATTTCAGGACCCTTTGTACTGACTATTACTCATATCTGGAATAGTCTTCCTTTCAAATTCCACCTAATAGAATCTCTCTCTTCCTTCAAGACACTTTTCAAGCACAACCTTCTTCAGAAAGTCTTTTCTAATCTCTTCAATTGCCAATTTCTTCCTTATCAAATAAGGAATTTATCTTGTATTTTTTCTTTTTATGTTTGTACTGTGTTGAATTATGTGTTTTTGCTGTTTCCTCACCGGAATGTGTCTTATAAGTAGGGACTGTTTCATTCTTGATATTTGTATACTGATGACTAGCACAGTGTCTGGCATATAGTAGGTCTTTAAAAAATATCTGTCTATTGATTAATTCACAAAGGAAAAGCAAAATAGATGAAAAATACATACACATTTTCTAGGTTATGACATGCAATTGGGCAGGGAACCTATTGAGTTAGTTTATCAATACATGAAAACACAAAAAATTCTCTCCTTATGTGAGAGGTGAGAAAAAATCAGGCTCAAATGGCCTTAGTTCATGGGAACAGGACCCCTCACTTCTGTTCCATGTTTCTTTCCACTATACCAAACTGGAAAAAGATAACCTCTGGATTCATCCCTAGATGTGCAACTCCCCAGAGTGATGGAGAGGACCACCATCACCCCTGGTGCAAGTCATGTTCTCTCTAAAAGCATTTACTATCCCACTGCGAAGTTCCCAATTCAAGGTGAACATTTAGAGACGGAAGTCATACGAGTATAAACCAGCTCCATGAACCCCCCTGAAAGTCTGCTAGAATGCAGAATGTGTTCCTTTCTCCCCTTCCCCTGACTGAGATTCAGGTTCCTCCAAAGGAGAGAAGTTGGATACCACTTTGGTGGAAGTACAGATTCTCCCTTTTCCACAGTCGACAAGCTGGACGGTACAAGACAAAACCGATTCCCCTTATCCTACTACAGTACAGCAGGCTAGGTGACTTTGCACACACCCAAATCAACCTGGTGCTGGGGTGGGAGTGGGGGGAAGGTGAGCCTCTCTCTCTCTCTCTCTCTCTTGCTTTTCTTTCTCTCTTCTTATTTCTCTCCCCCTCCCTCTCTCCTTTCTTTGTCTCTCCTCTCTATCTCTCCGTCCTTTCTCTCTCTTCTCTCTCTTTTCTCTCTCTTCTTTCTATTCTCTCTCTTCTTTCTATCCCCTCCCTACCCCTCTCCTTTCTCTCTCTTCATTCTCTCCTCTCTCTTCTTTCTCTCCCTCTTCTCTCCCTTTTTCTCTCCCTGTCTCTCTTCTTTCTATGTCTCTCCTTTCTGTCTCTTTATCTCACTCTCTGTCTCTGCGTCTGTGTATCTGTGTTTCTCTGTCTCTCTCACCGTGTGCGCAGAAGGGGTGGTGTGCGTGCGTGCGTGTGTGTGTGTGTGTGTGTGTGTGTGTGTGTGTGTGTGTGTGTGTGTGTGTGTGTGTGTGTGTACGTAATTGCGCGCACCGGGTGTGTTTCTGTGCGAGGTTCTCTCACTGTCAGAGGCGCTCTGGAGCCGGCTCAGAGTGGCTTGGGGAAGCCGGGAGGCTAGAGAAGGACCGCGGGTTCTGGCGTAGCGCAGGACCCATAGCCTGGCAGTAGGAAGGCTAGCCCAACACCCGAGCCCGCTTCAAGGCAGACAAAGACTCTGGGCTTTTGGTAACACTATTCTACTGGAAATACTGAAGGAGGGCAGAAGCTGGGGGCTACCTGCGGGCTCCCTACCTTGTGTTGTCCACTGCCCGCCCTGGGATGCCCCCAGCTGCCCCCAGCGATTGACAGTGAAAGCTTTGGCAGGGGAGGGAGGGGGGTGGTCTCTGACGGTATCGAGAATACAGAGGCAGAGAGCCAGGGCAGGCTGGGCTCTCTGCTGCTGCCTCCTAATCCTTCTCCCTGTCGTGTTGGACGCCTCCCTCTCACTCAGCCCCGCTGGCCAGGATGCGCCTCAACGGCACGGCACCCTCGCCTCCCAGCCAAGCAGAACCAGGTTCTTTCAGTTTGGAGCCTTCTGAGGGTGGAGTGAGGGACCGGGCTCTCCTGGCCCCGGGCTACAACAACAGCACTGCCAACTCTTCAGAACGGCTCCTCACTCCAGATACTGACCTGGACGTGAACACGGATATCTACTCTAAGGTGTTGGTCACCGTGGTTTACCTGACGCTCTTCGTGGTGGGTACCGTGGGGAACTCGGTCACTGCCTTCACACTGGTGCGCAAGAAGTCCCTGCAGAACCTGCAGAGCACCGTCCACTACCACCTGGCCAGTCTGGCCCTCTCCGACCTCCTTATCCTCCTGCTGTCCATGCCTATAGAGCTCTACAACCTGATCTGGGTCCACCACCCTTGGGCCTTTGGCGACGTCGTGTGCCGGGCTTACTACTTCCTTCGAGATGCTTGCACTTACGCCACGGCTCTCAACATCGCCAGCCTCAGCTTGGAGCGTTATATGGCTATCTGCCACCCGTTCAAGGCCAAGAGCATCATGTCCAGGAGCCGAACCAAGAAGTTCATCAGCTGCATCTGGTTCCTCTCCTTCCTGCTCGCCATCCCCATGCTCTTCACCATGGGCCAGGTCAACGCCAGCCCAGATGGCGACCCCAACGGCCTCATCTGTACTACAATAGTGGATACTTCCACCGTCAAGATCGTCATGCAGGTGAGAGCCCTCCCTTTCCCGTTTATTCAGGTCGGGGAAGGGGGAGCGGGAACCTTCCTGCTCCACCATCTCATCTCGAAGCTCCATCCTACTTCTCAGCCTCAACATCACAGCCAATAACATCCATCTATCCGTTCATTCAACAAACGTGTTATTTTGTCTAGTGTATGCTGAGCACTATGGCTCTGGGGTAAAAAGAAAATTTAGATAAAACAATCCATATTACCTATCTTCACTTTCATTATTCCCACCACCCCCATCGCCCCACCACCCACCCACCCAAGGAGTTTTTTTCTATTGCCACAGGGAACTGGCTTATCTGTTCTTTTTTTTCTGAAGTGGTAACTCAAGTCTTCACCATAGCTTTAAAAGCGAGAGCTCAGGAAGGGAAAGGAGTGGAAGGGAGAGTATGGGTAGGTTCCTTCTACCCACTCTAATAAGTGGCGGGAGTGGTAAAGGGAGCTACGGTATCTTTCTACAGTGGAAAGAACCGTGCATAAGCAGGCAGGAGAGCTGAGTTCAAGCTCCAGTTCTGCTTAATTGTGTGAACCCTAGTCAATCAAGTTATCTCCTGGGACCTCAGTTTCCATCTCTGTAAGAGGAGGCTGTTGAAGTAGCAATTTCTAAGGTCCTTTCCAAATCTATCTAAACTTTTGACAAAGTTCTCTGAGTAGGGAAACATTAAAAGAGGTACTCAGAACTCGGTGGTGACAGTTAAGGGCAGTGAAAAGAAAAGGTGGCCTTTATTGTTTCTGTCAAAGCTGCAGACTGAGAAGGGATCAGTCATCAATCGGCTTCCTCCATCTCGGCGTTCCACAACTTCTGCGTCTCTGGCCTGTAGAGTAGAGTGAGTGCTTATAATCAAAAGATTTCGAACTAGAAGAGACCTTAGAGTTCGCCAAACCCAGCTCCTTCATTTGTCAGATGAGGAAACTGAGGCCCAGAGGAGTGAAAGGACACGTCCAAGATCGCACAGGTAGCAAATGGGGCTGCTGTTTCCTGCTCTCATGGGGTTCATTCCAGCCGGTTCCTTTCCTCTCTGCTTATCTAAACCACTGTGGGAGCTGGAGCCTGGGCTTCGCACCCATCTACCCTGCAACCTTTCACTCGCGGGAAGTGAAGTACGAGGTATTACGGGTGCGGGGAGGATATCTCCACCAATTTTTTTCCTGAATTTCTGCCTGGACGCTGCTCCGGGTTCTGGCTTCCCAGCTGCCTACAGCTGGCATTTCTCTGCTGGGACCTGGGGTTGCTTTTTCTCTTCTGTAACAAGGGATCTTTTCACCAATTTATGAGGGTTTGCAAGGGCCGAGATGCCTGTGGAGAGCTATTATTTAAATGCAAATCCCGCGCTTGAAGTAGAAATTTTAGAGGCAGTTCACTTTGGCGTCGAGGTTAAACACTCAGTCCTCTTTGCACTCCCCTTCACTTCGTTCTTTATCCTTTGTGCCCCCTTTTCTATTTACAGGTGTACCTCACTTCAAGACATCTATCTGATAAGTTAGGGCATGATGATCCCATTTCTATAAAACGGTCTTCTTCCTGGACAGTTCCCAGAAAAACAAGAAACCGTTAGAGTAAGATGAGGAAGACCAAGAAAGTAGCGTCTTTATCCCACTGAATATACTTTTGCTTTCCCCAAAAGTTAGTTCCCAGAATCAGTCTGTGATCTAGATTTTGCACAGAAAAAAGCTTTCAGAGCCTGTTATTGAGACAAGCAACCGTTTTCCCTTGGAAGTATTTCAAACTCTTGCTTTGCCTGTTAATTTCACTTCAACTTGGAGGGTAAACTCTTTTCAACTTCTCAAATAGCGTAAAATTAAATTCAACGCAACAAAGAAGCTCTTAAGCAGCCTACTTTAATATACCAAGGCACTAGACTGAGTGCTAATTCAGACCACACTAGCTTTAAGCGCAACTTTCACTCGTGCGTTGGTTGATTTATTAATTCACTCAGTGAAGACTTGTTAAAACCATACTATATATGTAAGACTCTATATATATTAAGTAATTAGTACTTTAAGCCAGACATCACAGGGGAATAATGTTTATTCACTGTTCAAAACCCAGCTGAACTTTCACCTGTTCTAAGAAACACTTGATCTCTCCAACCCACACTGGTCTCCTCTTTCTCAGAATTGCTGTATCAGAGTTTAGCAATTACAATTCAACAATCATTTATTAAAATCCCACTATGTACCAAGCACTGGGCTTTGTATTGGGGATGAAAAGATGGAAAATGCCACTCTCTGCCTTCTAAGGTGCTTACGGTCTGATAGAAGTGGGGGAGGATAGAACATATACACAAATAATAATGGTACCAGTTAGAATGTGATCAATATTATCAAAGAAGCCAAACAAACCACTTTATATTTCCCCTCTAACTTTTTAGTAATAGTGTTAAAAACCTGAGTGACCGTGTATAGAGGATCAGCCTTGGAATCAAGACCAGGTTTCAAATTGGGCTTCTGATACATATTAGCTGTGTGACCATCCGCAAAGTGCTCTATTGAAACTTTCTAAGTTGCAAACAAACTGTTGGTCTGCATTAGTGGGGAGCATCTCCATTCTGGGAATTTCCTGTAATAGTAAAGTCTCAGGCAAGTCTGGACTGAACGGGGAAAAAAATACCCTTTCATGTTAGATCTCATGGCTTTCCAGACCCAGAAGACATTGCATCCCTAGGCTTCTTGTCAAATACCAGTTATTCCTTTTCTCAACTCCCCTCACCTCCTTCGTACATAAATATACAGTAAGCCAGGAGGAGGAATAGGAATACTTTTTACTTCTCTCTGAAATTATCACATTTATTCAGCAAACTCTTCTCTATGGAATTTCACACCATCTGAAGATGGCTCCCATTTCCAGATCCTGTCATTTTTTGTTTCCCAGGTCAATCTTCTTAATTTCTCAAGAAGAAATTCCTTACTCCCTTCCTATCCACCTCAGTGATTGCCCTTCTACTTAGGGACTTCAGTTTACATATTGGTTCCCTCTCTAATAGTTTTACCTTTCAGTTCCTCGATCTCCCTAACTCTCATGATTTGTAGCCTTCATTCCACCTCGGTCACACACAGGAATAGTGATACGGTTGTCCACCTACAATTGTTGAACCTGCATTAGCAAAAACTCTAAAATTTCTCTACCTAACTGTACCTTTCATAGCCCTCTGTGCTCCTCTGCTTAAACCTATTCTCCATCCTCACTGAAATCCCCAGTCACTCTATTCTTTCCTCCTTACACAGACCATGTCACGCCCACTTCTGCCCTTCTCTTCAAAATTTTGACCCTAAAGTTTACTGGTCCAAACTGATATACATTATTTGTCCTTGAGTTCCATTGTCCTGTTGATGCTAGTAATTAAGATATGTTACTTGAGGACAGACACCGTCTCACCTTTGTGTTTGTTTCCACAGTGCCTAGCACAAGCAGAAATTAATACACTAGTGGTCAAGAGTTCCATCTCATTTTTTTGTATGTGGTTTAAGTTTAATATAATGACAGGTATGAATTAAATTTGTCAATGTCTATTGACTTTCATTGGGAAGAAAATGCCTTCAAGTATACTTCAATGAACTTCAGTAGTATATTTGCCACAAACAATTGATATACTAATTAAAAAAGACTCTTGCCTATTCACAGGGAGACAGCCTGGTGCAGTGAAAGTGGTGGACTTGGCTTCAAGGGAGATCTGGGTTGGAATCTCAGTTCTAACATTTCCTAGATTTATATGAATTGATTCATTACTGTGTGGTCATAAGCAAGTCACTTGACCTCTATGAGACCTGAAAAGTGAAAATGAAAATATCTATAGAATCTACTCCTCCCTTCCAATAAGGTTGTTGCAAGAATAAAATGAGAAGTGCACCTAAAGTATTTTTTAAACTTTGAAGTTCTATGTAAATGTCAGTTATTATTATTCATTAAAGGGGATCTTTGGAAGACCTCTGCTTGGCCACTCCTTTAAGTTACTGTGAGTATTTGAAAATAATTCAATTTTATTTCTTTATGGATAACTTTTACAATTCAGGCAGTCTTCTCCACTTAGAATTTGTCCAATTGATAATAGTAACAACCGACATTTATAGAGAGCTTAACATTTTACAAAGCACTTTATGTACATTATCTCATTTCCTAAGCTGCTGAGACAGGGACCACTGGGAGCCTCATCCTACAGATGAGGTTCCCACAGGATCACACAACTAAGACAGACTGGAGACAGGATTCAAAAGCCAACTATCTCAAGATTTCAAGTCGAAGACATGGTTCTTTATATATAATAAAATGCCTCTCACAGGCCTCACTCTAGTCTAGACTTTCTCTCCCATGACCAAAATACCTCTTCATCCTGGAAACTCACTCCAGTCTTTGAATTCACTCTTTAGAAGTACCCTCTGCCACTGTAACCTCTTCCTCTGATTGGATGGCTGTCTTCCCAGACTGAAAATGGACTTTTTCTACCCTCCCCTCTCCTTTCAGCTTCCTTTTATGTGTTGTTTCCCCCCCTTAGAATGGAAGCTGTTTGAGGTCAGGGACTTTATTTCTGCTTGTGTTGATGTGCCGTGTGGCATACTGCCTGGCATACAGTAAGTACAGCATAAATACTTATGGATTGTTTGGCTGGTTGACAAGATGCATTTCTTTCATGTGGGTTTTTACTTTCCACTCAATAAATATTTCAGGCACTTTTATAGTCCAGAGAAATCTTCAGAATATATTTAAACTGAGCTACCTCTTTGCCAGGAGGTATTGAAAGTCCTCGCCTCATGTGCTTCCTTCTGAAACTACCACTTTTGGAAATGCAGAAAAGCACCTATCTGAAAAGGCAGCTCTCTCCCAAACACTGCCTGGCAGGAGCACCAGCCTCACAGAAAGTTTGTGAGATTTAGTCATAGACCTTTCAAAGGAAAGTCATATTTAGAAATGAGGTGGTTTGGTGATAAAAAATCATTGGGCAACTTGGATAATCACTGCTCAATATAGATGTATATTTAATGGGCTCTGTGACCTTGCAAGGAGGGAATGGCAGATAGGCCAAACAGATGAAGAGGGGTGCTTATTTGATAATGCAGCTAGCAATAGTTCCTAGGTCTTTTATTACAAATGCCTAAGACCCTAAAATTTATGACCTGAGAACTGAAAGGCCTAGAGGAAAATAAACAATATGAGAAGTAGAGAAGGGAGGGAGGGAGGGAGGGAAGGAGGAAGGAAGGAAGGAAAGAAGGAAGGAAGGAAGGAAGGAAGGAAGGAAGGAAGGAAGGAAGGAAGGAAGGAAGGGAGGAAGGGAGGAAGAGAAGGAAGAAGGTAAGGATCAAAGGAGAGAGAGAGAAGAAATGGTAGGAATGAGAATGAGATGGAGAGAGAAAAAGAGAGTGTGTGCATTCACTGGATCTGCAGTCAGGGTACCTGGTTTTAAATCTTGCCTCTGACCATACCTCTGTGACCACGAATAAATCACTTCACTTCTCTACACTTACTTTCTCATCTATAAAATTTAGAAGCCAGATTAGATAGTATCTTATCCCCTTTAGTTCTAATTCTGTAATTCCACAATAATATACACTGACAAGTAACTTGTCGTGTAGCTATTTTAACATAGTTTTAAAGTCACTGTCTAAGAGCACTGTCAGAGCTCTCTAGGTATTATCCTGTCTATCCTTCCATCACAGGCCAAGACTTCTGAGCTATTCATACTAATTAACCTTAATTCAGTTGGCATTAACTGTCTTCCATGCACATGACTCTGTGCTTGATGTTGGGGGCACAAACAGAAAAACAAAACAAAAAACAAATCCCTTCCCTCAAATAGCTTATAGTCTATTGGGGGAATACAAGATGTAGATAAGAAATGTAAGTGTGTGTATATCCATATACGTGCACATACATACACACCTATAAAATATATCTAATGTGCATGTGTATGTGTGTGTGTGTGTGTGTATACACACATATAGGTCAGAGATTTTAAGGGACTCTAATGGGAAGGGATAGGACTCCAGGTATAGAGGCAACTAGTGCAAAGACATGGAGGGGAGAGATGCATTGTTTTGGGTGAAAAAAGCACATAGGCTGGTGTAACTGCACCAGTAAGTTCACCGAGAAGAGTAATGGAGAAGATGGCCAGAAAGATAGGAAGGAGCCAGATGATGAGCTTTAAATGGCAAACAGAGGAGTTGGTATTTGCTTCTACAAGCAATTGGAATTCCACTCTCCCCTCTATCTGGAAGTCTCAAAGCAGCACGCTCTCCCCTTCCCAAATCTAGCTAACAATTGCTTTCTGCTACAATTTTAACTCATCACAGGGCAGTTTGGTCTATCAAGCAGAGATAATGTTAGACATAAAGTCATAAAGCTTGGGGGATGCTATGACTAGCTATCTGCTGTAGGTAAATTTCTTAACCTCTCTGAGTTCTGGTTTTCTCAGCTGTAAAATGAGAATAATGATATTCCTTACAACGCCTACTTCCTAAGTTTGCTATAAGCACAAGATAATTATGCAAAATCTTTGTACTCCATAAAACACTACATTAATATTAACTGCTATTAATATTATCACTTCTGGTTCTGAACTCCAATGGGAGACTGGATCTGGGTTCAAAGGATGATTTAAAGGGAAATTCAGATTTTGTGTGTGTGTGTGTGTTACAACAAGTCATGCAAGGCTGGATAATCTGCTTTGTTGCTTTTTTCACATACTGACATGGAACTCAGAAGACTTCTCTTACTCCTAACAACATGTCATACTAACCATGGCCTTGGGCAAGTTCCTTGACCTCTCTGACTCTGTTTCCTCACTCATAATTTGTGGGTGTGGGTTTGTATGGGTGAGGGGAACTGGATTAGCTTGTATTTCAGGTTCCTTCTAGTTCTAGCTATTTATGATTTTTTTCCTCCTGCTTTGTCCTCCCAGTCTTGGGACCAATTTCTCCCTAGTCTCCCAAATGGAAAGTTACTCAAGTTTGAGAGACAAGGGTAAAAATCAGTCCCTTTGTTTCCCTGGTCATGTCTCTGATGACTTAGAAAGGGAAAAAACTTGAAACCGTTAGCTGAAATAAACTTTTTTGGATTATCTGTGGCTAATCCTTGTTTTGGGCAAATGAGAGAGAGAATTGGATCTATGCCCAGCAGCAAGTTTAGTGGCCTTTGGAGCAGGCCATGGACCAAAGTTTTCAATTCCTCCCCTCTGGTAGTGCCAGTGTCAGCAGCCAGTTCCCAGAACTAGAATAAAGAGAATCCTGGAAGCCTAGGAGTTCATTAGTCTCTAGGCATGGAAAGAAGAGAGAAGCAGACCCAGCATGGGTGTTGACTGTTTTCCCCTCCTCCTCTTGGGCATAGAATTCCTGTTAGAGCTGAACCAGAGAGAAACTACAGTGAATCAAAGGTACATGATACCAAATAAGAAAGCTGTATATCTGAGAACTGTCTGTGTGATGTACACCAACCAGACCAAATAAAACTGGTAGCATGGAGTTGGTAGAGAGAAAAGGAAAGAGCTTTGGTCTCCAAATTTTGGGACCCAGCTTCTGGATCCTTCTGGGACTTCTAAGGGTTGCCACCCCTAAGTCCTAAAGGAGTCAGTTCACTCATGGGGGGGGGGGGGGGGGTGTCTTAGTTTTCTCTTCTATAAATTAAAGAGTTGGACTAAATGACCACTAATGTCCCATCCAGCTTCCACGTTCTAAAAGTCAGTGATCCCTTTGTTACCTTTCAGCCCTAAAATTCTGACATTCTGATTCCAAATAGGTGTGCACAAGCACATACACATACATTAAAATTCAAATGCTATATTTTCAAGTAATATCCTCTTTTGGTAAATTGCTTCCTGATCTAGTTTGGAACAAGAGTCTAGGGATAGAAACCAAGTCTGAAGTTTTAGTTAGGTGGTATAGTGGATAGCACAGTAGGACTAGTGTCAGAAAGACCTGAGTTCAAATCTGGACCACTAGGTGACTTCTGTTTGTCTCAGTTTTCTCAACTGTAAAACCTCTCAGGGTTGTGGAAAGGATCAAATGAGATATTTGTAAGCATGTAGCACAGTACCCGGTTCCTAGTAGGCCCTTACTAAATGTTTGTTAGTTTCCGTCTTTCCTTTAGGGAACCCTCAGGTACAGAAGCTCCTTCTATCAAAGCAGGCCAGAAACTTCTCATCTTAGAATGTTGCCTACAGGACCGAGAAGTTAAATGACTTACACAAGATCACATGGTCCAAACGTTTCACAGGCAAAGCCAGAACCTGTGTCCTCCTTGCTTCCAGACTAATTCTTGATCTACTATATTATGCTGGCTCTCAAGATGGTCTAACGGAGTCAACATCTCTAATATATCACCTATGGAATGCGAGCAATTCGTAAGTCCCTTGTTGGGAACTGCAGAGCGTGCAGATGTAGCAGTAGCAAGGCACTTAGTGCTAAGATAGCATCTGCCCTTAGTACTAAGCCCTGAAGTTCCCAGAAATGGGCTGTAAAAATGAGTTCCCAATCATATCCTAGATGCAAAACACCTGAAAATACAGATTTTTAGCAAGCAGAACCCCTGCAGAGGCAGCTAGGTGGCTCAAGGGATAGACTTGCCCAGTCTGGAGTCAGGAAGACCTGAGTTCAAATTCAGCCTCAGACACTTACTAGCTGTGTGACCATGAACAAGTCACTTAACCCTGTTCCATATCTGTAAAATGAGATGAAGAAGGAAATGGCGAACTACTTTAGTATCTTTGCCAAGAAAACCCTAAAGAGGACCATGAAGAGTCAGACAGTACTGAAACAATTCAGCAACAACAGACCCTGAGAGAACCAAAATGCATGTAGAGAAAAACCCGTCATAGCCACACCTCAATTATTCATGCTACAGGATAGTGGGCAGGCATACTGGTCATCCACAGGCACGAACAATAGAAAATTTCATTCAGTTTTGAAATTCATCATTTGTTATTTGGTGACTACTGTGTTTCCTACTGTTGGTTTGCAGTACATTTACTTTCCTTGCTGTCTTGCTCAGGAAAATGCTGAAATGACTTGTTTTTCCCTAAGTGTCCATCAAATTATGTGACAGGAGAGGGGAGAACAGTAGTGGGGGGGTCAAGGGATGGCAGCTTTCACTTCAACATACACTGTGACTTAGTAAACAATTGAAAGTTAATTGAAGGAAACAGAATTAAATGAAGATAAGTCAAATCTGAATTAAGGGAAAACCTGAAATAAAACTTTAAAAAAATGAATTGCACCTCAATTACTTACAAGTATATACAATAATTCAACTATCTAGCAATGGATTGCTAAAAAGAAAGTGAGAGAGATCCCATCAGACCTGCTATCATAATCACCATTTGAAATTAGCACCTTGGGATTTTTTTAAATGGCAGCTTCTTTCTTTCACTCATCCAACATTTATAAAGTCTATGTATAACTAAGTATAATACACAGAGCTCCACAACACTAAATGAAAAAAATATGCATGTGGTGTTAGGTAGGTTAAGCTACCTACCTGCAAACAAACCACATGATTGATTTTTTCAGATATCTTTTCCCCATCATTAATTTATTTCAAGGAAGTTCACCCAGCTCATGTGTGAGGAATGGTGATTTCATCATAGAATAGGTGGCAATGACTATGGAGGACAAACTTGACACCTTCTGACAAACCCGGGGCAAGTTTATCTCAAGCAGGATGTGGTGCATGCCCTGACTCCAAAGAACCTGGAAGGAATGCATGGCCAGTATTTCACCTGCTCAGAATCAATAAGTAGAATCAATAGAACTGTGAGTTGACTAGTGAGCAGATCATTAAGGTCTGACATGATTAAGTATGGATTGGAGACATCTAAGATCTGTTTCCACATGAGGAGAGGAAAATTGTTTAGTTCTAGTTTCCAAGAATTATGCTATACATCATTTTCAGTGCTGCTGGTTTGCGATACCCTGCAGTTCATGCTTTCTTTCCTGTTACAACCTACTCTGGAGAATCCATTCATCCACTTATTCATTCAATGAGCAAGCATTTATTGAACATGTACTACATCTCCAGCATAGTATTTTAGCATCAGGTTGGGGGATTAGAAAAAAACTGTCTGCTATAGGCAAACACAAATTATTTGAGATGAGAAAATATTCATGTAAGCAAACTAGAGAGAAAATACAAAGCAACATATGAATAAGGAGATCTGGGTGCTAGTCCCATCCCTGATGCTGACATTGACCGTGAGTGAGTTACTTACCCTCCTGGAACTCAGCTGATTTGAGTTGACTGACCCAGAAAAAAATTCAGAGAATAAGAAAGGAGCTATGCCGCTGCCCTCTTTCTGAATTTTTTTGATTTGATGTATTTAATGGATGATTCTTAATTGTTTTAGTTCATAAGTGCTTCCCAAGCTACACATTTTCTCTTTGCCCCAGCAGAGAAATGGGTAAGAATTGCAAAGAGGAGGATTTTAGCTTAACATAAGGGATAAGTTCTTGACACTTAGAGCTACCCCCAAGAAGAATGGGCTGTCTAGAAAGGTAGAGATTCCTCATCACTAAAGGTGTTCAAGTAGAGGCTGGATGACTACTTATTTGGGATGTTATAACAGGGAATTCTTAGTCAAGTGTGGGTTGGACTGGATAACTTCTGAGGTCCCTCCCAGGGCTGAGATTTCATCATTCACATCCCTCTTCTTCCTCTGATGGTATCTGTCTTGACCGATTTCTGTTTGGCTTCCCTGAGAGGTATGGAGAAGGAAACTGAGGAGGGTAATAATGGATGGGGGAGTCTTTTGCAGAGGATATAAAGAACATGAGGGTGGTTATTATAATGTAGCCTTCTAAGATATTTATTCATGTATGCTAATGTAAATGATGATGTGAATATAGTGGAGTTTTATGTAGTCAATGTGCTACCTGGTCTATTTTTAATGGATTTGCTTATGTGATGACTAAGTATCCAAGGTGACAGAGGAGAAAAGAATTGTTATTTCAAATAAGTTGAAATCTGACAGGACAGATTCCTACAATGTGGGAGCTAAAAACTGACTAGCTATTTGATGGCAAAGATGGTGCCTGAATTTTTAATGGTACTATATACCGTATGGCCTCTTGTTAAACATAAGTCAATCAATCAACAAGCATTTATTAAGCCTCCACAATGAGCCAGGCTTTCTTCCCACCAACTGATGGATTGGTTTGGTTGTTAGATAGTAGTGTTGGGTATTTTCAGAATGTCCACTTCTTCATTACGGTGGCATGCAACATTATAGCATCCCTAGCATCCCAATAAAAGAAACATATGGAGTCCATCCTTGATAATATTCAAGGGGAAAATGTATGACCGGGAGATGAAAAATGGTCCCTAGATCTATAATTTGAAGGTTCTATTCTAGATGTTAATATAGCAAGGAAAACAGGGCAACTGACCTGCAGGGTAAGGAAGGGAGGCAGATGAACACAGTAACTGTCAGGTACTAGCTACTATTTTTCATGCTAGGTATCACAGAAAATCAAGAACAAGGAGGGCTTTCACTGCTGGTGTTCAAGATCAATCAATAAACATTCATGAGCACCTACTGTGTGCCTAGCACTGTGATAAATACTGGGGACACAAAAAGAGGCAAAAAATAGTCCCTGCCCTCAAGGAATTTACAACCTAATGGAGGAGACAATTTGCAAACAAATTATATATACATAGATACACACATAAATATGTCTGTATATGAAATAATTAGCAGAGGGAAGGCATTGGAATTCAGAGGGCTTGACTAAGGCTTCCTGTAGAAGGTGAGATTTTAGTTGGAACTTACAGGAAGATGTCAGTAATAAGAGAAGAGAGAGAGACTTCCAGTCATGGGGAACAGCCAGAGATAATGCCCAGAGCTGAGAGATGGAGTGTCTCATTCATAGAACTGAGAGGCCTTGTGATATCTGCATGGTCCAGAAGGGCCAAAACCCTACCACCCCTACTTTGCCTCAGCCCCTCAGTGAAGGCAGTTCAGGATCTTCCACACAAAGGCCTTGGGAACAGCAACCCCCCTCTCCAGACTAATGCCCCTATTTTGAGCCTATCATCCTAGGAAACAGCCCCTATACAAAGCTTCCCCAACAATTGCTTGTGTGGGTGCTATAGTCTGTTTCCTCAATCATCATAGCTACTGACAGCCCAGAAAAAGAAATTTATCTACACTAGAATCTTTGTCACTGTCAAGTGGTTCAATACCAGAAATAGATACAATTTTTATCAATAGAAATGACACTAAAGGAAATACATTGCCATCCGTTTTGTTACTGTACCTTAAAGACAGCTGGTCTTTTCCATCTTCATGGCAACTCATCTTCTTGTGTCACAGATTTTTAACCTTTTAAAAATTTTTGCATTGTGTATCTCTTTGACATCATCTGGTGAAGTCTATGGATCTTTTCTTAAAGCAATGTTTCTAAATACATAAAATAAAATGCATAGTACTATAAAAGAAACCAATTATATTAAAATACAGTTATCAAAAATTTTAAAGTTATTAATAGACCCCCTAAAATTTATATAGTGGCCACTTTGATGAGGCCCACAGATCCCAGGTTAAGGTTGTGTGTGCTGTCTCTATAGATAAGAATGTAAATTCCTTGAGAGCAGGGATTATCTTGCATTTCTGTTTGTATCTCCAGTGCTTAGCACAGTGCTTGGCACGTAGTAATCATGAAGTAAAAGGTTTTTCATTCATACTGTTAAGACAAAAGTGTATAGTTTTGAGGGAGGGATGAGCGGAAATGTTAAGATGTCATCATGGGGGAGCAGTGCAGCTGCATGGTTCAGGTGTAATTCTGGCTCTCTATCCCTGTGTGCCTTTGAGTATATTCCTTTGTGTGTTTCCTGAGGATATATTATGTCCCAGGCTTTGCTGCAGATTTGTTCAAGGTCATGGGCCCAGGGAACACTAAAGAGAACCAGTGGTGATAATCTATGCCATGAAGTCTGTAATAGCTACATCTTTGACAGGGCCTCTTCTCTAGGACATGTAAGTATTAGTAGTTAGGGGGAATGACCAGGTTTCCATGATCTGATTCTTGGATTCTTTTATGTTTTTCTATTCTAGGATTCTAGGCATCTATGCTAGGATTCTATTCTAGGACTCAGTAATGACAGTTTTAGACTATAACAAGCAGCCCTATTTGGATCTTTGTCTTAGAGTGGAAATCAAGAGGGTTCCAAAATCACAAAATGCCAGTGCTAAAAAAAAGGACCTTAGACATCATCTAATCCAACTCTCTCAGTTTACAGATGACCAAACTGAGGCTCAGTGAGCTATTTTTAGAAGAGGAAAAGACTTTATCTTGAATTATATAAATTCATTTGAGTGTTAAACCCAAGATCAGTAAAGTAGGCTCCCAGGAAACAAAGGCCTGAAGAATGAGCTAAGCATGAATTTCTTCCTGAAGACTAGTCATAGAGTGATGATAGCTTTCAAAATCTATAATGATATAGTTACAACTGATTCTTAAGATATACCAATTACATGGAAAAACAATTTTAATATTCTTTTTTTTTAAATTTGAGTTCCAAATTCTCTATCCCTCCCTCTACTCCCCTGTCATTGAGAAGGCATGTATAGGTTATACATGTGCATTCATACAAAACAAATTTCCATATTAATCATGTTGTGAAAGAAAACACAGACTCCTCCCCCCGGGAAAAAAAACAAAGAAAAATAAAGTTAAAAACAGGTATGCTCTGATCTGCACTGAGACTCCATCAGTTCTTTCTCTGGAGGTCGATCACGTTTTCATTCTACGTCCTTTGGAATTGTCCTTCGATCGTGGTGTTGCTGGGATTAGCTAAATCATTCACAGCTGCCATCACACAATTTTGTTGTTACTATGTACAATATTCTCCTGGTTCTGCTTACTTTGCATCAGATCGTGTAAATCTTTATAGGTTTTTCTGAAAGCATACTGTTCATTATCTGTTTTAGAGCAGCAGTATTCCATCACAATGACATACCACAAATTTTCAGCCATTCCCCAATGGATAGGCATACCCTCAATTTCCAATTCTTTACTATCATAAAAAGAACTTGTATAAATAGGTCCTTTTTCTTTTCTCTGATCTCTTTGAGGTAGAGTCCTAGTAATGGTATTAGCTGGATTAAAGGGTATGCATAATTTTATAGCCCTTTGGACATAGATTCAAATTATTCTCCAGAATGGTTGGTTCAGGTCACAACTCCACCAACAGAGCATTAGTGTCTCAATTTTCCCACATTCCCTCCAACATCCAACATTTTCCTTTTTTGTCGTATTAGCCAATCTGATAGGTGTGAGGTGGCACCTCAGAGTTGTTTGAATTTACATTTCTCCAATCAATAGTGATTTAGAATATTTCTATATAACTATAGATAGCTGTGATTTCTTCATCTGAAAACTACCCATTCATGGCTTTTGACTATTTATCAGTTGTGGAATAGTTTAATGTTAAAGTACTAAGAGAGAGCTTTCACTTATAACCTACTCTGATGTCATTACAGCATGTTTTTGACCTGGAATCAAAATGCTAGCTCTGCCAGGTCTTACCAAGCTGGAAAGGCCTTGAGAGAACAAAAACTGTGCGTGTATCATCTGAGAAAATCAAGTTCAGTCTAAGTTCAAAGTGATGAATTTGAATGCTAGATCAATGCACAAAGAAACCCATCGCATGAAGATATTGGCATCCACATTGTTAGAGGGAGAGCCCACATAGAAATTATGGGTCCCTGAGGTCCTGAGATTAATGGAATAGTAAAGATGTATAGGTTGCAGGAAAAAAAACTAACACTGAGACTTATGAGAAAGTATATGAGGGCCAAAACATTTTCAGTTCATTCTGTACTCAAATGTGAGTTGATTTGTAAAGTTCAGCAAACTTTCCTTTGAATTCTTTAGAGGTAACAGATTCCCAAGAAGCTAAAGGAGTTCCCCATTTTGTGTTCTGATAACAAAAATGGTTCTACTTCAAATTCAGCTGAATTTTAGAGGAAGGAAGGAAGGAAGGAAGGAAGGAAGGAAGGAAGGAAGGAAGGAAGGAAGGAGAGGGAAGGAAAGGAAGGAAAGGCTAGAAGGAAGGAAAAGATAGAAGGAAAGAAAGAGAAAGAGAGAGGAAAGAAGGAAAACCAGGTCCCAAGTACCATAGAGTTAAGACACGAGCACATGTGTGTCTGGGTCATCTCAATTTTGGCCATTGCATCAGTCATTCAAGATGTTCTGGTGTTCATCCAAAAATATTGTGAATTCATGTCAGATTTCATGTACTTTAGGCTTAATGCCTAACAGGATGTGAACAATAGGAAATGAGCTGTCTAGATCTTAGTATTTATTAACAGGGGACCAAGGGAAAGGGATTGCATCTGCACAAAAGCCATCTTCCAGGACCCTACCTCAGTGTCTCCTATACATGGACTCCCCCTGAAAGTTTAATTTTCTCTCATAAGAATATAGAATTGTCATCCTGGCTCAGGAGGCAGTCCTTCTAGCCTTGATTTCTGTATTTAATGGGAGAAATGAAGGCAGATTGTGGGAGGGACTGCTAGTTGCTATGACATCTCTAAGTGGTAACCATGAGATTTCTTCCTCTGAATTAACCCTAAAATTATGAAACCTTTTGCTTCCTTCTTGTATAGTTGTGCTTTTGCATGTAGACAGCACAGAATAGTGTTAGCTAATGGAGGGGGAGGACACAGACTAGCTATAAAAAGCAGACAAAAAGAAACTATAAAAAGCATAACCAGTTTGGGCCATTTAGTGTAGAACAAAACAGTTTTACACTGTCTCTGAGGATATCACTGTATTATACAGCCTAGTAGTACAATAATGAATGTTCATCAAGAAAACATTAAATTACTACTTTGTATGTTGTGTTGAAGAAGTCAGAGGTGTGTATCACATCCTTCAAAAAGACTGTGTATTTTTTAAATCTCTTGAACCTTAAATACCATAGAGTGATTCACAAATGTTTGTTGACTGTGGTACTTTAAGCCCACTGGATACCTGGCAAGGTCAGCGGATAAAATAATCAAAGGTAGGCCATCCATTTAAGAGACTGGAATATGAATACAAATCTAGTCAGCTGCCCCAGAGAAAGAATGGTGACTGGGTAATAAGGATGAAGCAGGAGGAAGAATGAATTTATGAATGAAAGCATATTTTATGTGCCAAGTACTAAGATACAAATACAAAAGCCTAACAGTCCCTGTCCTCAAGATACTTATATTCCAACAGGGGAGATAATACATCTAAGGGAATAATAGTCAGGAAAAGAGGGTATGAGAAAGAGAAGAGATGGTGATTGGGATAGTAGGGCAAACTTACATTTCCTTTTCCAGAGGCAAGGGTAGTATTTTTTTTAATTACAGTTCGCAGATGGTCCTGGGCAAGTCATTTAAACTCTAATTTCTCTAGGCAACTCTAGTCTAAGACTGAGTTGCAAAGGAGGTGCCAACCTGCATGGGTAAATGGAGTTTCTTCGTCTTGGAGTTTCCAATATGAATGAAATCACAGGTCCAGTCTCTGTGCCTCTCTTTATTCCTACCTCTAACTCAGACCAGGAGGGGGAAAAGGGAGGAGTGAGGGGGACAGATGTGAGCACTGTGCCAGGCTGCAAACCAAACTGGGAGAAGAGGATGCTCATTGGTCCCAGGAAGTGTCACACCTGATGGGCTTAATTCCTCCCAGGTACTACCTCCGAAGGAAAAGTTAATTGAAACACAGAATTTTTTGTAGGGTATCTGATGTCAAATCTGTGTCAAGCCTCCCTCAGTCCAGGGGAAGGGGTAGAGGAGGAAAGAGAGAAGTAGGTGAATTAGTGAAAGTGCTTGCTTTCTCTCTGCTTCCAAAGAATCCAGGGTAAAGTTCACTTAGTAATGGATTGGCACAGCTGACTAGTATCTGTTTGAGAATATCCTCTGAGAATAAAGAGGTCCTGTACCAGAGGATCACTTAGAACCAGAGAATGTTAGAACTGAAAGACACTTTAGACAGCATGTAGTCAATTTCCTTCATTTTATAGATGATGTAATTAAGGCTCAGATAGGTTAAGTTACTTGCCTAAAGTTGCACAACTGTAAGTAGAACAGCCAGAATTGTTCCTACTCTACTTCTGGTGATCTGTCCATTACATCCTACCTTCAACAATTGCTGTCCTCTTTCTCCTATCTTCCCACTACATAAAGAAAATGATCTCTTAAGCAAAAATGAGCTGCATAGTGAGCTTGGTAAAAAAAAAAAAATGGGAGGAAAGAAGCTAAAAAGAAACTGACTGCCAAAAGCAGACTTCAGTATGTGGAATTCCCTCCACTGCCCCTTACAGGCATACACTAAAGAGGAGGATGTCAGCAGGTAGGAAATAGTTAACACTGATTTAAACTTTATGCAATTACTTTTTCTTGACAGCTTGTTTTAAAAAGAGACTATCTAAGGTATTAAAAATACCTACACTGTTGTCAGAGTTGGGGCTCAGCCCACAGGCACCCTCTGAGCCTCTTGATAAACGTGAGAATAGGGAAAAGTTCACTTTTTTTTAGTCTCCTGAATTAATATACTGAATTTCTTTGTTGTGTTTCTTAGTGTGCAAAAACTGCATCAAATGCTCAGGACCCTTGTGGCCTCAGCTTACAAGGTCAGAGAACAGGGGAGGTAGAGTCCTCTCCTTGCCAGGTGATAGCACATTTCTAAGTCTCTTCCCTTCATCTTTCAGGCTGCTTCCAAGTCTCACAGTTCCTCTCTCCGTATGTATTTTTCAATTCTATTCCTCTCACTTCTCAGACCTTCTCCCTCCCCTTTCTCAGTTCTCCATTTGCCCCACATTGTTCAAATCTGCCTTACTCTGGGGGCTTTACTACAATCCTTAGTTCAAGGTGCAAAATTTAAAAATGAAATTTCTCTCCTTCCCCTTGTCATTTTCCCATAACACTCTCCATCTCCTTTTCTAAAACAACCAGTTGCCTAAATTAAAACAAAGCAAAAGAACAAAATAAAAAGGAATAGGAGCAAGAATTTAATGAGTGGGCAAACCCAACAATTATGAAAAAAATGCCCTCTTAATGAAATTTATATTACTATACTAGATATGGACATAGGGAGCCAAAAATAGATGTCTCCCTGTTTGGACCAGATTACCTATATGACTCTTCTCAAGTTTTGAAAATACCCAGTGGATGGATTTCAAAGGACAGTCATTTAAAGGAACAGGGATTTCAAAAATCCCAGAAATGAGACAATCCAGTAGGGTAATTTATATTACATTACATTGTATAAATATTAATGTTTACAAAACCCTGTATTGGGCACTATTTAGGGGCACAAGGGGAATGTCCCTACCCTTGGGAAATAGAAACAATATGTATTCTTGAAACAGGTCATAGAATCATGGATTTAGAGCTATACGGAACCTTAGGTCCTTATATCTGACCCAACCCTCTCATTTTATAGATTGAGATGCTAGGAAGCAGAATGTTAAGCACCTTGACTAGGTAGGGTGAGGCAGTAGAAGGAGAGATGCATTTGGAAACATAAGTATGGAATATAGGACTAAATGCTCAACCTCCCTGGCCTCAGTTTCCTCATCTGTAAAATAATAGGGCTGATCCAGATGACCTTCCAAGTCCTATCCAGCTCCAGAGCCTACAAGTTCAGGATCCCCACCCCAAGGCTGGCATTAGTACTCTTGCCCTAGGTCCTTACTGGGTACAGCCCCCTGCTGTTTCACCTGGTTTTCTTCTCTTGCTTGGTTCCTTAAAAACGAAGGAGTTTGGAGGTATGTGCTTTAACCAAAAGAAGTCAATGGGGAGTTTTTAAACTACGTAAGATATTGCACATAACCATGGAGCTCTTAACAGTTACAAGGGCCATATAACTGTCAGACCATTTCATTTTACCTCAAACTGTTCCTGCTCTCATTTAGAGCCGGCAGAAGCAAAGGCCTTTTTACCAAAGTCCATTTACTGCTTTCAGCCGATATGAAGATGCCTCCCCACACAGGACCCAATGCCTTGCAGGTAACAACAGCTAACGTTTACCTAATTCTTGAAAATTTGCCAAGTATTTATATAGACTATCTCCCTTCAGCCTTAAAGTAACCCAGGAAATCCAGTGCTTAAGATAGTATTATCTCCATTTTATAGAAGAGGAAGCTGAGAGTCAGGCAAGTTAGATGACTTCCCCATAGTCTCACAGCTGTTAAATATCAGAATTCATATTTAAATTCGAGTCAGTAAATCGAGGTCTAGCCCCACACCCAGCCAATAGGCCATATTGCTCTAATCCAGATCATCTGATTTAACACTTTCACTTTACAGTTGAGGAAACTGAGGCCCAGAGAGGAGAAGACATTTGCCCAGTGTCCTGTAGGTAGTATATAGCAAAGCCAGGATTCATTCAAACTTAGGCTTTCTGACTCCAGGGTTCTTTCCACTACATCATACTGCTTCTCAAAAGGTGATAATTTGCTCTGGCTCCTGCCAAAGTATGTAGAATCTAAAAGTCATTGATCAGAGCAGTACAAGTTGGGAGCAAAGGGGAGATGACACAACAGAGCAGACCAAGCCAATTCACACCTGGCAAGGCCAGTGGGCAGAGGACTTTACTGCCTTTTACAGGATGACTGGGCAGTGAAGAAAGCCACAATCACTGGTGATGCCCTGTACCCTTGCTTTCTCCTCAGTCTCTTCTCTGGTTCTGGGCTGATCAGGATTCCATCTGGTCTGCTAGACTGCTCCCATGGCTTGGATGAGATAGGAGATACCCACTTTATTTAATCTGATGAAGACGGACAGCACCAGATCTTGCCACCTTCCCTGATACTGCTTCCTAAGGTCCTCCAGGCTTTATCATGTGTCCTGCCCCTACATCTTGTAGAAACCTAGAACTATCTGAGCTGTTGACATAACCTAAGGATCCCCTGGGCCTTCCCGTTCACTCCATGTCTGCATCTGTGAGACTTTAGGACCCTGCTATCTTCCGGCAGCTTAATTGTCTTTTATGTGTTATCTCTTCCAATTAGAATGAACCCCTTGAGAGCAGGACTGTACTTTCTCTATGTTTCCCCAGAGCTTAGCATGGTGCTTGGCACATAGTAAGTGCTTAATAAATGCTTATCATTTATCCATTCCCTCTCTTAAAAATTTCATTCCACATGCATTCACCATGTACTTGCTCTGTACAAAGCATTATGTTCAATTCTGTGCAGAGAATATTAATGTAGTTCAGGACATGGTTCTTACCATTAGTAAGTGTCAAGTTTGTAGTTAGGGTGATAAGTCAAACACAGAAGAAATAGGAAAAAATAAATAGATCACGTAGTACAATATGTAGTTACAAGTAATGTATGTAATGTACTTTGTAAATCCTGAAGCATTATATAAAGTTAGCAATTATTATGTAAATAATGAGCCACAAAAAAAAGTCTGGCAAGGACAGGGACACACTCTGGCAGAAAATGGTCAGTGAAGGCTTTTGGGATGGTCAGTCTTGCCCTAGGTCTGGAAGAAAATGATCACAGTATCGTGGGTCAGAGACAGCTAGGTGACGCCATAGTATACAGAGCACTAAGCCTGGAGTGAAGAAGACTGGAGTAAAAATCTGGCCTTGAATACTTACTAGCTGTGTGACCCTGGTCAAGTCACTTAACCTCTATCTGCCTCAGTTTCCTCAGCCATAAAATAGGAATGATAATAACACCTACCTCCCAGGATTGTTGTGAGCATCAAATGAGACATTTGTAAAGTGCTTAGCATGGTACCTAGAACAAAGTAGGTGCTTAATAAATGCTTGTTGTGTTCCTTCCTAGATTTAGAGCTATCATGGAGCTATAAGAGGTAGATGAGTAAACTGAACCAGGTATGTTAAATGTCTTGCACAAGGTCACACAGGTAGTATATCGCAGAACCAGTCTTGTAAGTCAGGATGCTATGAAGCATAGTCAGCGGCTTAAGTTAAAGATCCACAAAAAACTTAGGCATGGACTCTGGGGGCAAAGACAACCTGAGCCATGGGGCTTCTCAGACCTGGGAACTTCCCTGTGGAGTGATTTTATGGAGCAGGGAGGGGGAGAGTCACTGAGTCTGCTTTGACAGGAGTACACCTAAGACTAAGAGGGAGCTGTTCTCACTTGTACCTCTTCTTAGTCCAAAAGGTAGGTTAGCTGAACTCTCAGGCTCCAAGATCGTAAAGCTATCCACCTGCCTGGGGCAACTGGCAAAGAGGATGGGGAGAGAGGAAACAGTAATGTACTCCAACCGCTGGAAAAGAGCATGAGCAAATATTCAAAGGTGATGCTATGGTCACAGAGAGAGACAGAGAGAGTAGAGTAGCCAATTAATGATGCAGGATGACAGTGACTCTTGCCAACGTCCCTGGGGAGGGCACCACCTTTCTTCCATGTGGCTACTCACTGTCAACTGCAAATAACAAGGGGAGAAACATTGGGGCTTCTTTGCTAATGTTTGTAAGGATGACCTGCTCTACTGTGGTTGCAGAGGAAAGAGGGATAAACCAGAGGAGATTTTCTCACCGGTAGAGCAGTGCATCTATGGGGCCAAGGTATTCCTGGTTCCTGGTTTTCCTTCATGTCTCTCTATCTCCTTGTCTTGAGCGAGTATATCCTTAGTGTGGCAGACTAATAAAGCAATGCAAGTCTTCGGGCACCACAAACACCAATGCATTTGGGTACAAAAAGAATGTGGGTACTGTGAACTCTAAAATATTCAGCCCATTTGTACTCTAGTTATTTAACTACTTTTCATACAGTCTGTGATGACACCAGATTGGCCTGTTGGCTGTACCTCATGCAAGTTCTGAATTTCTAGTTTCCATGTCTTTGTACTCTCTGTGCTTCATTTCCAAAATGTTCCCCCTCATTTCCTAAATCTTTCCATAGTGTCCCTGTCTTCTTAAAAGACTTAGAATACATTCTTCCTTCTTTAAGAGGCCTTTTCTGTTCCTTCCAGCTGCTAGCGCCTTCCCAGCTGCCGAGACAACTTTCCGTCTACCCCGTATAAATCTTGTACTTGTCTCTTCTACTATAGTATGAGCTTCTGAGGGCAGAAACTATATTTTTACCTTTCTTTGTATCCCCAGCACTCAGCCCAGGGTCTGGCTCATACTAAATTCTTACTGTATGTTTGTTGATTGCTTTGCAATGTCAGCAATAGCTACATCCCTTGACGAGTCTTTCCCACATTTTTCCTCTTTTCCTAGGCATGACTTTGTCAGACTGTGAGACGCTAACTAGAGATGGGAATATATGGCTAACCTGTGGGGATAGTGAAAAGATCAGGCAGGTTGAGAAGGAGATGGGGATATAGGAATATAGTAAAAGGAAGGAAAAACTGACCATCTCACAGAACACAAAGAAATAATCATACTATAGAATCAGCTGCTACCTGGGACATTTTCAGGAAGCTAGAGGAAGTGGTCCACGGAACAGGACAATGATATTGGAACTAATGAAAGAAAATCTCTCCCATCTTCAACCAACCTGAAAACTTCTATGCCCTGTACATGGGTTTCACCTTCCTTTAAAAAAAATAAAATCATGCACTGGCTTTCACTTTAGTACCAATGGAAAGCATCTAATTAGGAAAGAAATTACATCAGCAAATCTGACAAAAGAATACATTTGGACCAGTTTTTCCACGTTTACTGTACCTTTTAAGACCTTGAAAGAGGAAATTTGAATCACATGGAGTTGTAGCTAACATTTGTCCACTGTACCTCAGTGTTCCTTCTGAGATCTGTTTCTAGATTTTTATGTAATTCTTCTTTGGCCTTTTAAAAATTCAAACAAGGAGATGAAACAGAGATGGGGTTAACTCCTCCGTTAATTATCCAGAAATTGTCAGCTGAGGTCCTGGCAATAATACCATGATTAAAATTCCAAAGCTAATAAAGGAAGGATATGATGATCCAGACTTAGCTCAAGGGAGAAAGAGAAACTTAGCAATTTTCAAGAACTTGTGGAGTTATCTGCATCTGTCATCTAAATTTCCACGTCTGTTAGAAATAAAAGGAAACAGTAATCTGACACTTATTTTCATTCATAACCCTCAAGAGTAATGGTCACTGCCAGAGCTAGGCAAGAATAAAACATGAGATGGACACTGTGTGTATTGAACCTGAATTTATTAAGGAGAGCCAAAGAAAAATCAGGGGATTTAGAATCAAAGGACCTATTTTCTACCCTCCCTCCACCCTAATCGCTGACCTACCATTAATTTTATGTTTGACCTTGAATATGTTGCTGAACCGCAGTTTTCTCATTTAAAAATTGAATAAGAATTCCACAAAAATTTATTAAGAACCTATTGTGTACATAGCACTGTCCTAAACATTGGGGGAGATACAAAATTTAAATAGGATATGGTTCCTGCCACCATACCCACACATGGGGGCAGAAAGCCCAAGTAACACTTACTGACAAATCTGAGCAAGTCACAAGCCTCTCTGAGCCTTAGTTTTTCCATTAACAAAATGAGTTTGTTAGGATCAGAGACTTGGAACTAGAAGGATCCTTACAAGTCATCTAGTCAACCCCTCATTTTGCTGAGTGAAGAAAATGGGACATAGACTAAATGATTTGCCTGAAGTCACACAGGTAGTAAGTGGGAGAAAGAAGGAAGGAAGGAAGGAAGGAAGGAAGGAAGGAAGGAAGGAAGGAAGGAAGGAAGGAAGGAAGGAAGGAAGGAAGGAAGGAAGGAAGGAAGGAAGGGAGGGAGGGAGGGAGGGAGGGAGGGAGGGAGGAAGAGTTGTCATTGTTGTTCATTCTTCATTCTCAAAGAGGACATCAGGAAGGTGATGTCTTGACTTGCAAATGAATAGAATTTAAGTGAGGTAGGGCTGTGCAAGGTCACTAGCCTCACTTTCTCCTCCAGAGTCATTCAGAGTCCAGTGACAAGACATGGGTCAGGACAACTAGTATTGACTCCCAGGAAAGAAGAGAGGGAAGGAGAGAAATAAGTATGCCCCAAAGATATTTTTTACAAAGGAAAAGAAAAAAGACCCATGTGTACAAGAACATTTATAGCAGCTCTTTCTGTGGTGGCAAAGATTTGAAAACTGAGGGGAATGCCCATCTCCTGAGGAATGGCTGAACTAGTTCTGGTATGTGAATGTGATAGAAAACTTTTGTGCTGTAAGAAATGATGGGAAGAAAAACCTAGGAAGATTTATATGAACTGATACAAAGTACAAAGAGCAAAACCAGGAGAACAAGTAGACAGTAACAGAAATATTGTAAAGCTAATGAATTGAAAAACTTAATAACTCTGATCAGCACAATATTCCACCACAATTCCAAAGGACTTGTGATGAAAAACGCTATCCACCTCCAGATAAAGAACTGATAAACCCAGAGTACAAATTGAAGCATATTTTTTTCTCTTTATTTTCCTTGCTTTTATTTTTTTTTTAGAACATGGCTAATATGGAAATATGTTTTGCACAACTTCATATGTATAATAAATATTCTATTTCTTGCTTCTCAGTGGATGGGAAAGGGGTAGAGGGAGGGAGACAATTTGACATTGAAATAAAATTAAATTTTAAAAATGATGAGTATTTGCAAAAATATCATCGTGAAAATAATGGTAGCTTATGCATTGTCAATTTCAAAGGACAAGGTGGAAGAGCAGGTGAACTAGATCAAGAATATACATGTATTTATGCACAAATATTATGTCTATTATAATGTCAGTGTACGTATGTGTACATTTGTATATGTGGTATATATACATACAAGCATAGATACATACATGCAGGGGAGGAGGAAGGAGAGAGATAGACAAAGATTGTACATGTTGGAGGCAATACAATTGCAAAGGCATTGAAGGAATGATTTACAAGGTAACTAAAGAAGGAGAAGATACCAAGGGTATGGAAAAAATCTTGGATATTATTGATTCCACAAAAAGGTGACTGAAAAACCAACTACTAACCTATATGCCTACTCTGTTATATATACACAGATCAGGGGTATCCTTGATGAGATTATTGATAGGGAATAAGCATATTTTGGCAAGTAATATTCAATGTTGGACTACATCTTTATCATCTCACAATTAAGTGAAGGATGTAGAAAATATAAAAGTCCACTGTGCTTACTGTTTGTTGATTATGAAAATAATCTTTCTAAATAGAACAAAAAAGACTCATTATAAGTACTTGGATAGCACGGTCTTCTTTGGGTATCAAGATCACTCAAGAATCTTTGGAAGATATAAAAACACAAGTAGTCATGTGCAATAACACTCTGATAATAAGCATCAGACAAGGCTTAAAATAAGCAGATCTATGTTTAACAAAAGTACTCATCACTGTGATGGATGGAAGAGATATAAACCAGAATCCAGGTCAAGGAAGCATTTCCTGTGAAAGCATTTCTTATGGTCTTTCAGATGCTTCTGCTTGTCCATAGCAACATGTTGATTGCATCAAGGTCCAAGGTACTACAGAACCTCCTGGAAGAGATCTATAATAACTCAAAGAATTTGACTTATCTGTCCACGTAGAAAAGACCAAATGAATGAAGAATGATTACTTCATCTTTCATATGAATGGACATCCTATGGAATTTGTCTAACAGTATGTATATCTTAAACAGAGAATAAGTGATCTAATCACAGCACTGGAAAAAAAGATTGTTTTTAGGAGGTCATAAAGCACTTTTACTGACCTTAACAGCAAAGGCTCATCTTTTCAATGCAAACGTTTTATCAGTGTGGCTGTATGACCATCAACCTAAGAACATCACTAAAGAATGAAAGATGAGTCTCTCACAGGCAAATAGTGGGTATGTGAGCAGACTGCAATATATAATCAACAAGGAACTCAGAAGGAAAGATGCAAGTAAAGGATGTCATCAAAGAATTCTGACAGAAAGAGAAGATGAACTGGCCAAGTGGAGAGTAATGGATGAGAAGTGGATGGGTAGAGTGCTTCACTGGTACCCTTGTGATGTGAAAAAGTAAGAAAGACCTCTTTCTCACTGAATGACCCCACTATAGCAAATTTTGGGGAAGAAATAGATGATAATTGCAATGGATGGGCAGGTATGAATGGGTTGTGATTTGCTTTGTTGGCAGGAACTCTTGCCAAAACAGATCCATTGGAGAGGAGAAATGGAACGGAACATGTAAAACTGGGGGAAAGATATTTTACACACAAAGAGGATAAATTGGAGATAATCAACAGAGGGAAGGCACTGGCTTTAAGAGAGATCAGGGAAGATATATAAGGTGGGATAATAGCTGGGATTTTAAGGAAAACAGAGAAGCCAGGAGACTGAGAATTCCAAGTGTGGGGGACAATCAGGGTTGGGAGACAGGAGATGAAATATCTTGTGAGAAGAACAGCAAGAGTCCAAGGTCACCAGATTGTAGAGTACTTGGGTGGAGGAGGAATAAGGTATGAGAATCCTGGAAAGGGGAGGAGGAACAAGTTATGAAGATCATTGAATGCCAGTAGATTTTACATTTGATCATGGATTTGATAGGGAGCTGTAGGATTATTGAATGGGGGTAGGGTGTGCCATGGTCAGACCTGTGCTTTCAGAAGATCAGTTTGACAGGTGAACGGAGAAAAGACAGAAGTGTGGAAAGACTCTGAAGAGAGAACAATGAGTAGGCTATTGCAATAGTCCAAGTGTGAGATGATGAGGGCCTGCCCCTGGAACTTGTTTTGAGGATCAGATGAGCTAATACATATGAATGTGCTTTGAAAAACTTGACATATCACACAATGGACATAAACAGGATTCTTCATTCTATTTGCCATGTCCATAGACCCTTAGGAGTTCAGACTGTCTCTTGAACGTCAAAATTGGAAGGGTCCCTAGAGATCATCTAACCCTCTGCCTCCAGTCTCAGTGCCTTTGCTTTGGCCACCCTACCCCACCCCCTGCCTGCAATGTACTCCTTCCTTTGCTCTGCCTCACAGATTCCACCTCCCCCTTTATGATGCAGCTCAAACACAATGTTCCATAGGAAATGTACATATAGTATATAGTTACATTTATTCACTTTTTATTTATGCTGCTTATTTTTAGGCGTGGGCTTGTCTGTCATGTTAGAATGTAAGTTCCTTTTGAGTAGCAATTGTTTTATTTTTTGTACTTGTATCTTCAGTAGGTATTTAATAAATGCATATTGACTGATTTATTTAACGGACCTGGAAAGGCCTCTTATATACAGTAATGCTTACTCAAAATGAATTGGCAACTTGGCTTGAATTAGGAAACCCAGGTCTCCTCACCCTCAGACCTCAGCTCTTTCTCTTGCCACTGGGGCTGTCATATTTGTGGTCAAAGGTCAAATAGCCATGTTCTCACCCTTTCTGTCTCTCTCTCTGTTTCTCTCTGTCTCTCTCTCTGTCTCTCTCTCTCTCCCCCCTTCTCTCTCTCTCCATATCCCTAATTCTCTCTCTCATTCTCTGTCTCTCTCATTCTCTCTTATTCTCTCTCTCTCCTTCCATCCACTCTCTTTCTCTCTCATTCTTTGTCTTTCTCTGTCTCTCTTTCTCATTCTATCTTATTCTCTCTTTCCCTCTGTCTCTCATTCTCTCCTTCCCTCTCCCTCTCTCTTTGTTTCTCTCTGTCTTTCTTTGACTCTCTGTTTCTGTGTCTGTATCTTTCTCTCTTTGCCTCTGTCTCTTATTCTCCATCTTTGTCTCTCTGTCTCTCTCATTCTCTCTCTCCTTCCCTTCTCCCTCTCTGTTTCCCTCACTTATTTTCTCTTTGCTCCTTTCTTTCTCTTTCTCCATCTTTCTGTCTCCCTCATTCTCTCTTTCTTTGCCTCTTTTTGTCTCTCCCTCCTTCTCTTTCTCTCTCTCTCTCTCTCTCTCTCTCTCTCTCTGTCTCTCTCTCTCTCTCTCTCTCTCCCTCCCTCCCTCCCTCCTTCCCTCCCTCCCTCCCTCTCTCTCTCTCTCTTTCCCTCTTTCCTCCCTCTTTGCTGCAGCTGAGTATAATGGAAATAGTGATCTAGACTAGAATGTTGTTTGCAACACTTGGTAGCTATATGACCATGCATATCTATGTGCAAAGACACACACACACAAATGCGTGTGTGTAAGTACATGTGGGAGGAGGAGAAAGTGTGGAGGCAGAGGTAAAGACAAAGGTGGAAAGATATTGGCCATAGTGGGGGGTAAAGCATTTGTTATACATTTACTACATTGCAGGAATTATGCTAGTACTGGAGATATAAATGCAGATACAAATATAGAATGGTCTATATCCTCAAGGAGCTTACATTCATCAGGGGAAAGACATTACAGAAAAGACAATTGGATTGGGGGAAGGGGGGTGTAGTAAGTTAAAGCAAAAGCTCACTTATAAGATTCCAGCATTCAGAGAGTGGAGTTGAAGTTTCTCAGGGGAAAAAAATAAGAATTATGGCCAGAATTCAGGTAGGACGGCATAGTGAATAGAAAACCATTCTCAAAGTCAGGAATGCTTGGGTTTGCCTCTGACACACACTGACTATATGATTATCAGTGAGGCTCCAATTTCTTCACTTGCTCTAGGCCAGTGGTTCCCAATATTTTATGTTTCTTGAATCCCTTTCAATAAAAACCACAAACCATGAATTCTTTAGATAATTTGATGTGCTCCTCATAATTCTCTTTACAATTCTGTACTACTAAGGAATCATTAAAGAATTTTTAGGATGAAATCAGGGACCATCAAGGGGTTCTTGAATCACTAAATGGGAACCAATGCTCCAGAATACTCTTTAACACAAAAATATGTAGAAAAGATGTCAATCTGCAATAGGGAGAGGAAGCTTCTATATTGCGAAGCAACCTTATTCGCTGCTACTTCATTTAGTTTTGTTTTGGATTGGTTCAGAAATGACAAAGAGTCTCGAGTTTTATATATATGTGTGTGTGTGTGTGTGTATGCATATGTACACATATATAGTACTAGTATTTAATAATGATGATGATGATGATAAAGGTCTCAATCAGTAAGTCCTAATAGTTATGTCACAATCAGTAAGTCTCAACAGATAACCAATATTACCACAATTGATCAGCACCAATAGGGGAATTATTTATGTGTGTGTGTGTGTGTATGGATCACATAGCTGGGTTGTGTTTGTCCTTTGTTTTCAAAGAGGTCCATGACATCAGGGAAATGATGACATGACTTGCAGTTGACTCTGATTTGAGTGAGGGAGGTCTGTACAAGGTCATCAGCCTCACTTTTTCCTCCATCCCAAGATTTAGCATCCCCCTCTCCCCTGAAGGCTGGTTTTCAGATTCGAAAGCAGGGAAGAGAGTAATCATTTATGTGGTACCTACTATGTGTCAAGCACTATACTACGTGCTTTTATAAGTATTTCATTTGATCCTTCCAATTCTTCAAGGTAGGTGCTATGATTATCCCCATTTTACAGTTGAGGAAACTGAGACCAACAGTAGTTAAATGACTTGCCGAGGATCACACAGGCAATGCATGTTTGAGGTCAGATTTGAACTCAATTCTTGCAGATTCCAGGCCCAACACTCCATTCCATCGTGGCACAGAGGTGGCTGGCCCTTCTGGTGCAATCCTTCCTCTAATAGTTTCCCAATAGTTTCATTTGCCTCACAACCTAAATTATACCTGCCCTTAGTAAGGTTCTTTCATGAAAACATAAGCAATGAAAAAGGCCTTTGGGAAATAACTTACTGAACATTTCTGAAACATTCATTAAAAGTTTACTAATTACTGATTCTAGCTAACTAGTACTATAGTAAGTCCTGAAGGTAAAAAGTGGTTCCCGTTCTCAGACAGCTCATAATCGGAGCTGCTCTTTTTGACAATACACATGAGAGAACTAAATTGTACTAACCAGGGATGATAATGCAGAATTAATTGATTTTAAACTATGAAGCAAAACTTTTCAGAATTTTACAACTGTTGTTCAGAAGCCTCCAGCATCCCAATAGGAAGGTCCCAGGCTATATATCCATACTATTGGTGGGAGGGGACCTCCTGAAGATGGCTCAGAACTACCTGCCTTTAATACCTTCTTTCTAACCAAGAAGGCATTTTACCAATTAAATGTGTGATTGGTGGGAAAGGAGCGGTTCTCAAAACATCCTTGAGAGCATTTCTGTTGAGGAAGGTCTGTTTCCAGAAGGGGTGACCAGTCCTCCCCAGTAGCAGACATCATAAACAGTCCATCGGTGTCTAGCTAGGAATCAGATTAGTTCGTCAGATTGCAGGCATGCTGAGCGAGGTCAAAATGTCCTAAATGAATTTATGCATCACAGCTTCATGACCCAGATGTTCCCTATATCAATGAAATCATAGGTCCAATCCCTACCTCTCTATTATGTATGTATGTGTGTGTGATGTGTATAATTGCAAGGTGAGTGATATTCCAAACCAACATGTTTACAACATACAGTCAGAGAGTCCAGGGCTTGAAGTAAGAGACATAATCTGGAAGCTTTTTTATGCTCAAGAGTGGTCTAAGTGGGTAGCTCTGGTATAACATCTACATGCAAAGTTACAAATCAAGATATTGCAGAATGTTTATCTCAAGGAGGCAGCTCAAAGATCCCTTTGTACTGTAAAACAAGACAGAGCATTACAATCTCAAGGAATCCAATGAGAGCTTAAGAGCCACAAAATATCCACACAAGCAACTCTTGTTTCTTGATAGTTCAGAACAAATAGCATTTGGTACATGGTTCTCTTTGTGATTGGCACTGTTTCTACCTTGCTGCTGGCACGCAAGCAATGAAGAAGTTGAGAGATGGTGGCCTTCACTGTTAGCTTAGTTATTGCATTAAGGCCTTAATATTCTGTTTTAACTCTTGTTTCAGACCTTATCTAACCAGTAGGGCTATTGTGAAGGAAAAAATAAACATGCAGTATGTATTTTTGTTCAGTCATTTCAGTCATGTCTAACTCTTTGTGACCCCATTTGGGGTTTTCTTGACAAAGATTTGCCATTTCCTGCATTAGCTCATTTTACAAATGAGGAAACTGAGACAAACAGGATTAATTGACTTGCTCAGGATCACACAGATAGCAAGTGTCTGAGGCCAGATTAGAACTCAGGAAGATGAGTCTTCCTGACTCCAGGCCTGGCACTCTATCCAATGTACCACCTAGCTGTAAATGTTGCAAGGAGGCAGTATTTTTGAAATATAGAGGAAAAAAATCAGTAATCCTAGGCTCATTTGAACCTAGGAAACCTCAGTTTCCCTTTCTATGCCATTTTCTGACAATGCAAAGATTAAGAATTTGGCAGGGACTATCAAAAGAGGTCAACTTCCCAAGACAAGAGCAGAGTTCCAGCTGCAATTGAGTTTGCTTGAGAACAGATGGAGACATCATTCAATGTTAAACAAGAAGTAGACAGTGCAAATCTACCACAGAAAACAAATAGAAAGCAGTTGTCCCTTACCAGAACTGAAACTTTCTGCTCCCATGTATGGCACATACTCAAGCAACCTAATCTAACAGACAATGACTGTGCATCAAAGAGGCCACCAGCAATCAACAAAAACTGCTCTGATTAATTTTCTGTGCAGAGAACCTCCATTCAGTAACCCAGAAATCCTTACTGTTAGGTGACTGAGTTCATTTTCATGAATACCACTATGCAAGTAATTGGAAAGTAATTTTTACAAGGGGATGTTTATGGTGATGAATGTGTACCGTATAGCTGCTAGCTATTCTGAAAGGTCGAAGTAAAGAGAAGAGTGGCTTTCTAGGAGATTAGTTTTATCAATACACAGAGCTGGAACTGCAAAAGATTCTGGGAAATTCATGTCCACTATTTGTCCTCTCTCCATGCCCTCATACTGATTCCCCCACTCTGGGGAATAAGAAGTCTCTATATTGCCATAGCTGCAATCCTCAGACAGGATTTAAATGCTGAAATTACAACCATCACATGTCCAGCACTGGCTAGAGGATAATTCTCATTCAGAATGTGTGAGTAGCCTTGATAGGAAAAGAGTTTCAAGTCCAGAGCCAATACTTTAAAAAATAAATGAGCTTGGTGATTTGGGAAATCAAATTATGCAACTAAAACAGTGGTGCCTAATAGTGTTCCAGTAACCAGTCTAGGGCTAGTGCAAGGGGTCCATTGCCAGGTAGAATTATTTACAATTTCATATGAGCTGACATAAGAGTCATGAGATGAGAACGTCACATAGGACTGGGCTCAGATAAGCACTCAGTAAATGCTTGCTAACTGGAATGAGATTACTGCCATTTTCCACCCCCATGAAGCTCCTAAAAGAAGCTAAATGAATGAACTATATTTCATTCAACTCAACAAATAGCTATTATTATACAGCACATGCCCAGCCCTATGCTTGCCTGTGCTGCAGGAAGAGAGAAGAAAAGATCCTTACTCTCAAAGAACTTAAAATCCATTTGAGGAGACCTGACTAGAGGAGGCAGATTTTGAGATGGATTTTGAAGGATAAGAAGTATTTGGTTGGGGGGAAAGGAATAAGAAGGATATCAAAAGGAGGTGCTAGAACATGCCAACCCAGAGCCAAAAGGAGGGGGAAACTCTCCATGAGAGGCAATATGGTATAACAGATAGTGTTATACTCAGAGGTACAAAGACCTGGATTTAAATTGTGCTACAGGCACTTACTAGTCGGTAATCCTGGGCAGATCACTTAACCTCTCCAGGCCTCAGTTTCATCATTTGTAAAATGAGGGCATTGGATTTCATGGTCTCTACATCCCCTTCAGCTCTGACCTACAATCATGCTATTCTGCCCTTCTGTAAAGGGTACAGGAATGCACTTTCTTTTGGTGACCTAAAAGTGTGGCAGAACAGCTGAAAAGCCACCAAGATTTGGGTTCCAATTCTGCCTCCAACACATACTGGTGAATCCCTTAACTTCTCAGTGTTCTAGACAACTGTCTGAGACTCTAAATTGAAGGGGTAGTGCCAACATGCTTTGGGAGAGAACGTTCCTCCCTAAAAATTCTTCACACTGATGAAATCCTAAGTTCCATTCCCATCCTTCTCCTGAATATTCATTAGCCTAATGAGTCTAGCAAAATTATTTCCAAGTTAATGAGCACCATGACCCCAGGGAACCAAAATAAATCACACAAACAGCTCTTTACATGAATTAGAAACACCAGACTTTTTGAAGCATAAGCTGTACCTCACAGATGGATTTGTTTCCAATCATTATTATTATTTGAAATAATAATGATTAATCTCTTTTTTAATAGTTATTTTGGGAGGCAATCTGGAATAATGGTTAGAGAACTGGATTTGGAGTCAGGAAGACTCAGGTGAACCTGGATGGGTGACTTGCAATACCTTAGGTAATTCTCAATGACCAGAAAAGCTGCAGAACAATTGTCAACCTTCTTTGATAAAATAGAAGAAATTTCCTCACCTCATCCTTCTCTATACTCATGAACTCAAAGATCCATACCAAAAAAAAAAAAATTAAATCTAGTGCTTACAATTTACAAAGCTATCTCCTTGCCTTGTGAGGTAGGTCAGTAATTATTTTGCTGAGGGTTTACTATAAGCTGGGCACTGTGCAAATAACTAGGGATACAAAGAAAGGGGAAAGATCCCTGTCCTCTAGGAGCTCATATTCTAGTGGAGGAAACAATACGCAAGTAACTGAACCTATTTTTGTTGAGTCATTTCAGTTATGTCTGACTCTCCATGACCCCATTTGGGATTTTCTTGACCAAGATACTGGAGTGACTTGCTATTTCCTTCACCAGTTCATTTTAAAGTTGAAGACCTAAGGCAGAGAGGGTTAAGTGACTTGCCCAAGATCACACTAGTAAGTATCTGAAGCCAGATTGAACTCAGGAAGATGAGTCTTCCTGATTCCAAGCCCCAGTACTCTATCCACTGTGCCACCTTCCTGACCTAATTGAACCTATTAGATATATGAAATGTAAACAGAAGGTAATCTCAAAGGAAAGTACTAACAGCTGGGTCACTAAGAAAGAACTTCTATAAACAGAGGTTCTTGAAGGAAGGCAGAAGGCAGAAGGCAGAGAGGTAGCATTTCAGGTACAGGGGACAGCCAGAGAAGAGGCATTAAGAGAGGAGGTAGGATATCATACATATAGCAAAAAAGGCCAGTGATTGCAGGTTACATGGAAGCAAAGAAGATGCAATAAAACCATAAAGACTGGAAAAGACCAAGTTGTGAAAGGGTTTTCACAGTGAAACAAAGCACTTTCAATTTGATCCCAGGGATGATAGGGAGTCACCAGAATTTGTTGAATAAAGAGAAAGGGTAGAAGTAGGGAGAGACTTGAAGTAGTAAAACCAAACAAAAAGACCATTGGGCCTACATTAGGTTCAGTTTTGGGTAGAAAGATGATATTGTGAAGTTATAAAATGATAAGAATTGGCAACAAATTAGATGTGTGAACTTAGTCGTAAGTAGTAAGAGAGTAGCTGAGGATGACCCAGGAGTGGTGAGCCTGGATGATAGAGAATGGTGGCAGATTTTGCAGTAGAACAGAAGCAGAAGGGCTTAGAGGAAAGCTACTGGATTCTGTTCTGGAAAAATTGAGAGCGAGATGCTTAGGAGACATTCAGTTCAAAAGGTCCAAAAAATAGTTGGTGATGCAAGACTGGACCCTGGGAGAGAGTTTATTTAGAGCTGTATGTATAAATTTAGGAATCAACTACTCAGAGATGATAATGAACCCATATGGGCACTAATGATATGCAGAAGCTAGAGGTCAAGTCAAAGCCTCCAGGATCACCCAAAGTTAGTGATCAGGACCTGGATGAAGATCCAGCAAAGAAGACCAAGAAAGAGCAGTCAGACAGGTAGGAGCAGAATCAAGAGAGAACAATGTCATAGAAACCTACAGAGGGGACAGTATCCAGAAGACTGTGGTTCACAGCGTCAAAGGCTGCAGAAAAGTCAAGAAGGATGAAGACTGAGAAGGTGCCGTTACATTTGGAATTAAGAGATCCTTGATGACTTTGGAGAGAACAGTTTCAGTTCAATGAGGAGTTTGAAAGCCAGGTTGCAGAGATAACAGAAGAAAGTGGGAGAAGTAAAGATGCTGAGTGTAGAAGGATTTCTCAAGTTCAGCTAAGAAAGAAGGAGAAATATAGAATGATAACTGATGGGATGGTAGGATTAAATTATGTAGCTAGCACAAACATTACTCTCCCTATTTTATGGATTAGCAAATGGATACCCAGAGTTGTACATTGACTTGCCCATGATCACACAGTAAGCAGGTAAAAGAGGTAGAATTCACACCTGTCTTCTGATTCTAAAGCCAATAGTCTTTTGACTCTCCTGTGTGACTTTCTGTTTCCCATTCACTCTCTAAAAAGAACAAACAGGACTTAACATATTCCATACTAATTTGTTTTTATTTCAGTAACTCAGGAATGGTGCACCATTTTATTTGCAGGCAAGTATCCTATGAGGTGTCATTCTCCTGTAGCATCAAAGAAGCTTATTAGGGAAGACAGAAATATGGATTAGAAGCTTATTTTTCCTCTACTCTTCTTCTTTTTTATAAAAGTAATTGCCAGCAAGTTAAAGGTCATATTAGAAGCTGATGTTTGGTTATTGAATAGATTTAAAATCAATTTCAAGTCTAGGTAATCCAAGTTTTATATTGTTATTTTTCAGTCATTTCAGTCATATCTGATACTTTGTGACCCTATTTGGAATTTTCTTGGCAAAGATATTAAATTAATTTGCTATTTCCTTCCCCTATTAATTTTACAGATGAGGAAACTGAGACAAACATGGTTAAATTACTTGTCTGGTATCACACAGCTAGTAAGTGTCTGAGGCCAGATTTGAATTCAGAATGTGAGTCTTCCTAACTCTAGGCCCAGCACTCTATCCACTTCACCACCCAACTGCATTTCATAATATAGTGACCCTTGAATCATGTGGTCCTTTAGGATTTGAATGTAGTAACTCATTGGAGACATTAAGTTGATTAATTTATCAAAGACTACTCATTACCCTCTTAAATAACTGAATAAACCTAACCAGCCTAATTCGGAAGCCCTGGATCTGACTCAGTGCCAAACTTCATCTTTGCTCAAATCCACTAAGCAAGGTTTGTTTATTGTTTTGGGTTGTAATGTTTCCCATTAGAATTTGTGCACTTCGTTTACCTACTTATAAGGAAACAAAGGGTCCCTTGTCTTAATCTGGGCCCCTTCCAGTGAGACTTCTTACCCTTCCTTAGAGTAACTTCTATCAAGAAGGAACAAAGAAGAGTCCATTTTCTTAGTTGAGTCTCTTCCAGAAAAACCAATTATCTAGCCTTAGAATCTGTACGGCCAATAGAGTTCTGGACTTGAAGTGAGGAAGATCTGGAATTTAATTCTGCCTCAGATGCTCTGTGGAGCTCTGGATAAATTATTTAACTTCTGCAGCCACCCCAGTTTCCTAATCTATAAAATGAGAATAATAGCACGTATCTCACAAAGTTGTTGTAAGAATCCGATGAAATAATGAGTATAAAGTGCTTTGCAAAGCTTAAAGCACTGCATTGACGTGAGCTGATATCGCTATTATCCTTGGTACATACCAGTGCTCTACCCCTACGAGGAACAGGAAGAAAACAAATGAGATTCCATTCAATGGTGAATTCTGTTTAGGTTGCTACATATTGAATGATACCAATATACAAATGCACAAAGCCTAACCTGATCTACAATGAGAAGTTAGGTCAATCCTTATGCTCAGCTTCCACATCCAAAAAATACAAGACATTGGCTTAAATGTTCATTTAAATTCCTTCTAAATTTTATGATCCTTCTCATTTTTCATCACCAAAAATGTTTGTGTGTGTGTGTGTGTGTGTGTGTGTGTGTGTATGTATATTTGCAGGGGTAGTGGGATGGTGGCAGGGTGTTCCATTTGAAAAAATTAGGAACTATCTGAAGTAGAGATCAGAAAGGTGCACTCTGGAACCACTAGACTAGGAAGCATACTTAGAGATCATTTAGTACAAGCCCCTCATTTGGCAAATGAAGAAATGAATGAAAATGATTTTTCCCCAAGTTCCCACAATCCATTAGTGGCAGATCTGGGATAGGAGCACAGGTCTCTTCTTTTCCCTTTTGTACCCTCTGGGGGAAAGAATAATGGTAACTGGTATTTATATGTTGACTTTAGGTATAAAAAGTGCCCAATATACATTATTGATCAGCTATCCTTAAAGTGTGGTCCAGAGATTCCAGGAAGTCCCTGAGACACTTTCAGGGGGTCCATGAGTTCAAAATTCTTTTCATCATAATGCTAAGATGGTTTGATTTCTAATATGGTAGGAATTAACAGATATAATCATCACAAACCAAAGCTCTTTGAAGGTACCATCAATAACTTTTAACAGTGAAAATGTGTCATGACTTCAAAAAGTTTGAAAATAGATCATGGGATCATAGATTTAGAGCTAGAAGAGAGCTTATGAGTCATTTATTTCAACTCCCTAGATTTAACTTAGGCCGAGAGGTGCTGTCTTGTCCGAGGTCACACAGGCAAGAAGTGGCAGAACTCAAATTTAAAACTAGGTCTTCTGAATCCAAATCCATTGCTCTTTTCACTGTATCACACTTCCTCCAATTATCTCATTTCATTTGGGGTATAAGACAGCACACCAATTCCTAGTGTTAGTTCATCATATGAATCCATTTTGGAAAACAAAGATTTTCTTCCAATTTCCCTCTGGAAGGTTGTGTAAGGTGTGGGCCAGTAACCCATAAACAAGAAGGAAATTCTTATGTTCCTGTTAAGGAGATTGCACCAAGTGCTCTGCTTTGCCTCCAGATGCAGTGCTCTTATTTCATGAAAGTGATGGATTTCAGCTTGATGACAATCATGCAGCAAGTTAAAAAGTCACCAGAAGGGAGTAGCAGGGAGCCACTGTTGGCTGTTAGTAATGAGTTCTTGAGCAGAATTGAATTGAGTAGGAACACAAAGCAGAATAAGAGATCACTCTTAAGGCTTGTTATTAAATTAACACTAATAATAGCAACATAGACAATATAATCATAATCAGAGATCTAGGCCTATTTGGGGATCAGGAATACAAAGACATTACTTTTTGGAAATAAGCTTATTCACCTGTGGGGAATAAACGACCTTCCTTCCCTCAAACCAATGTCTCGTTAATGGACACATAACTCTCAAGAGTTCTTTTAATATCTCCTGCCTTGCTCTTCATATTATCTTTGAGATAACAAGTACAGATGTATTTGATACCTCAAAGACTATTTCATCTTCTTCTGTTGGTGAATTTGGTCTCTGATTCTCCAAGGAAGAAGCAATACTGGGCTCAATTTCTATACAGGTCTATTGGATCCTCTCAGTTCCTGACCTTAGCCTGGGCCCAAGCTCTACCCTCATAATTTCTTTAACCAGACATTCACAAAAAGAGAATTTGGTGCAGGAGACAGAATATGGGATTTAGAGTCATAGAATATAGAATGAAATCCCAGTTCTTTCACCTGCGTGTCCGGGGATGACTCATTTAACCTATTAGTGTCTTAATTTCCTCATATGTAAAATGAAGTGTGGATTGAAAGACCTCCAATGTCCCCTTCTGTTCTAAATCTATAATATCACAAACATGTGACATCATCTACACACTGATGAAGAAACAACATTGGGAGATATTAGAGAGAATGTTGAAGCTATGTTGTATCCATGCTATACTGACATTGAGAAAGACATGTAATCCCCTCTCTCCTTCAGTTTGTTTAGGAGGATTGACTGGATGCTCTCCAAGGTGCTATCTAGTAACAAATCTATAACCTTATGAACCCAATTATCCTACTTGCACTGGGTTAGGAGCATCATTTTTTTTTTACTCCAAAGATCACCTCCCTGAGTGTACAATGAACTGATACTTTCATTTTTCCCTCTTTTTAACGATTTTTAAAAATGAGATATCTCCACCCTGAAGTATAAAAGAATGAAGCAGTTATGAGTCTATTAGCAAAAGATGCTGTTGTGACCAAGAACAGAGACTAACAGTGCTGGGCACATAGAAGGCACTCAATTGCTTATTTTATAACTGAATCCATGAATAATCATTGTCAATGAAGGGAAAAAGTAAAAACAAACAATAGATATTCTGGGTTTAGGACAAGCTGTGACCTCTTTCCTGTGGCATATTGAAACATCCAGAAACAGCCAAAAAGAAAGACTCCTACATCCCTGCAGCTTCCTCTCGGGGAAAGTTAACTGACAAAACATAGCATTTTCAGATTTGCAAGTATCGATGCACTCTTATTTGTATCTCACAACAACTTTGTGTGGTAGACATTAGAGATATTATTGTCCCCATTTTACAGATGAGAAAACTGAGACACCAAGAGGTTAACTGATTTGTCAATTGTCACTCAGTTAATTTTCAGATGTAGTAGAGATTCAAACCTAAGCTTTCCTAACACCGAGTGCAATATCCTATTCACTACACCACAAGGAAGCCTATCTTTTTTTTTCCTGAAGCTAGGCAGCAGAAGAAGAGATAAGAAGGTTTCCTTAAAAGAGCAATGCAAAGAAATAGAAGAAAACAATAAAATAGCAAAGGCAAGAAATCTTTTCAAGAAAACTAGAGGTATCAAAGAAACTTCTCATGGAAAAATGAGCATAATAAAAGGCAAAACACGGTAGGGACTTAACAGAAGCAGAAGAGATTAAGAAAAGGTGGAAAGAATATGAGGAAGAACTAGACAAGAAATATCTTAAGATCATCAATAACCACTAAGGTGTGGTTACTGATCTAGAGCTAGACATTCTGGAGAATGAAGTTAAGTGGGCCTTAGAAAGCATTGCTAACAATAAAGATAGGAGAAGTGATAGAATTTCAGCTGAACGATTTAAAATCCTAAAAGATGATGCAATTAAAAAAATGTTGCACTCTATATGCCAAGAAATTTGGAAAACTTGACAGTTGTTACGGGATTAGAAAAGATCAATTTACATTCCAGCCCTAAAGAAAGGTAAAGCCAAAGAACGTTCAAATTACTGAACTGCAGTCATTTCACTCACAAACAAGGTTATGCTTAAGGTTCTGAAAGTTGGACTTCCTCAACATGGGAACAAAGAATTACCAGAAGAGATGGCTGGCTTTCAAAGAAGTAGACTCACTAGAGACCAAATTGTTCACTGAATTATGGAGAAAGCAAGGGAGTTCCAGGGGGGACATCTACTTCTGCTTCACTGACTACATTGAAACCTTCGATTGTATGGATTACAAAAAAAAAAAATGTAGCAAGTACTCAAAAAGGTGGAAGTGCCAAATAATCTTACTTGTCTCCTGAGGAAACTGCATATGGGTCAAGAAGCAACAGTTAGAGCAAACATGGAACAACTGATTAGTTTTAGATCAGAAAAAAGTTGTATATTTTCACCTTACTTATTTAACTTACATACAGAGTATATCATGTGAACTGCCAGACTGGATGAATGAAAAAACAGAGATAAGGTTGCCAGGAGAAATATCAACAATCTCAGATATCCAGATAGTACCATTCTGATATTAGAAAGTGAAGGATTAAGAAGCCTCTTGATAAGAGTGTAATATTTTGAAGCTTAATATTAAAAAAATTTTAAGATCGTGGCAACTGATTCCATCACCTCCTGGCAAATTGAGAAGAAATGGAAGCAGTGTCAGTTTTATATTCTTGGCTCAAAGATCACTGCAGGCTGTAGCCATTAAATTAAAAGATACTCTTTAGAAGGAAAACTATTGGTAAATATGGACAGCATCCTAAAAAGCAGAGATATCACCTTGCCAACAACAGTCTGTATAATGAAAACTATGGTTTTCATGTAGTAAAGTATGACAGTAAGAGTTGGATTATAAGGAAAGCTGAGCACTGAAGAATCAATGCTATTGAATGTGATTCAGAAGACTTCTGAGAGTTTCAGACAGTAAGGAGATCAAATCAATCAGTCAACACTTATAGAAATCCATTCAGACTATTCATTGAAAGGTCAAATACTGAAGCTCAAATACTTTGGCCACATATAGAAAAGATGGGACTCACTGGAAAATATCCTGATGTTGAGAAAGATTGAAGGCAAAAGGAAAAGGGGACAGACAAGGATGATATGGATAGACAGTGTCATGAAAACAATGAAAATGAACTTGGACAGATTTTGGGAAATAGTGGAACATAGAAGGGCATAGTGTGTTATGTTACATGGGTTCATGAAGAGTCAGACATGACTGAAGGACTAAACAAGTGGAGAGGATACTGGACCTGGAGCAAGGATGACTTGAGTTCAAATTAGACCTCAGACATTTACGAGCTGTGTGATCGAGATAAGTCACATTCTCTGTCAGACTCAATTTCTTTACATGTACAACAGGAGCTCAGTAGCCTTTATATCCTTGAGTTGCTGTGAGGATAAAATGAAATCATATTTGAAAGGCACTTAGTGCAGTGCCTTGCACATAGTAGGTGCTATATAAATGTAAGCTACCATCATTATTATTATTATTAGGAACTGACCTGTCTTGGTAGAGGCAGTTTCCTCACTTGGGAGTTCTACCAAAGAAACCATAGCTCTCATCCGTAACTATACATACATATGTATGGATCTCATTTTATATGGACATATGTGTTTATGTATGTGTATGTAACAGCTGTAAGTGTTAGACTTCCTTTCCTAGCCCTCACTCATAGTGGCAGGACATGATGGCTATTTTCTAATTTTTTTTTAATTTCCTACCTAGCTGCACTACTTTAAGACTTCTCTGACTGACTTTTCCACCATGCTACCACTGATAACTTCTCCCCTTTTCAACTTCCTTTTGTGTTTTGTCTTTCCCAATTAGATTTTAACTTACTTGAGGGTAGGCACCTCTTTCTTTGTGTTTGTATCCCCAGGCCTTAAAGTGACTGGCACATAGATGGCACTTAATAAATGTATATTATTTATTAATGACATCCTCTCAGGGTTCTAGGGTGACCTTGAGGGGATCCCCAGAACTTTAGTGGCTACTTGTTCCCTCAGAGTCTAGGGTTAGCCCTAAGGGGTTGAGAGTATCTTTCTAATGATAAGCTCCTGAACCTCTACCACTGTGCTTTTGCCCATAGTTATCAATGATGTTAGTCAGCTACTTAATTCATTTTAAGAAAGGAGTACTTATTAAAGTGATGTAATAAAAACAGTTGGCACAAAAGCCCACCCCCTGAAAAAGGCTGTGACACTTTATCATTTATACGTACAGAGTCCAGGGGAAGTACACATGGCAAAGATATAGTTCACAGCTCCTAGAAATCTTTTTGCTCGAGTCTTTGAAATACTCTCCTTAGGTATAGTATAGTTTTTTTTTCTCAGCCTTTTGTCGAGCCATAAATCTGCATTCAGTCTATCACTGGCCCAAAATGCAATCATAGCTGTTATGCACAAAGCAAATCCTTCTCAGGGGTAGCTGTCTCTCCTCTTTACCACCAGACATTTGAAAGTCTTGATTCCAAAACTGGCATGATCTTTTTTAAATCATCCACAAAGTAAAACCTGATATATTCAGCTAATATGAGCATTGCTCCTTTTCATACAACGTCTTTCAAAGACATTTTGCATTTAATCTATAGTCCTTAATGGGTTGGGGAGAGTGGGCTCACCTGATCAAGATATGAGAGCATTGCGTTCTTATCATTTCCTTTAAGTGGAACTAGTAATTGTCTAAGCTTGTGCCCACCCATATATACATCCATATATGCACACATATATACATGCACATAATTAAGTTTTATAAACTATCTTCCTCACAACACATAAGGCAAGAATTTTATGAACAAAGAAAATGAGACTCAGAGATGTTGCAACTTTTTCAGGACTTGACAATTAATGTGTTGTGTGAAATATGAGAAACTAAAATTCAACTATCTTTAATCCAAATCCAAAACTCTTTCCATTATACCACGTTTATTGTTCTATGCAGTTAGCACCTTCCTAACTATGATAAGAGCTCACAACTTACATGCAACTAGGAGTAAAATCAATTACATCAAAGGCGGACAACTCAAAACCAGGGGAAGGAAAAAAGTTGTCATGGCTCAAAGTTTCTTTTCTCATCCCATTTCCAAGGACCCATAATTGCCCACATGGAAAAGAACTTTCTTTTTGTCTCCATGCCTCAGTATCAGAATCAAAGAACATGGGAAGAGAGAACCAGGGGAGGCAGAATGAGGAAGGTAGCATTTGATCATGGTTTTAACACTCCATAGAGGAAAATGTATTTGTGAAAATGAAATCAAACTTCCACCTGAATTTTTATTCTTCTGTTTAATTCTAGGGAATTCAGTTCAATGTATTAGAATTGAGGAGTACAAATGCTGGGCTTTCTACAATCATTCCTAAGAAAGTCCTCTCTTTTGAGATGCTTGGAGTAGATCAGAGGTAGAATATGATCCTGGGAAAGTCACTTAACCTCTCAGTGTGCCAACCAACTCTTTAAGCCTTTATGTTACAGAACAGGTGCCAACCTGCAGTGAGAGATGAAGTTTCTTCACCAAGGGGTTCTCTATACTAATGAAATCATACATATTGACTAAAGAGAACATTGAGGGAGCAAAACATGGTGATTTAAGGTGTATAAGAGGGGAAGGAATTGTTATTGTGGTTTATTAACTGAAAGGAGGAAAATGAGTGACAGAGAAGTTACATATGAACACTAATGTACTTCATTTTCTTGTGGTTGCTTTGCTCTCCTTTTCCCACCATGCTGCCGTGGGTTATGGAGGATCTCTGACTGTCTGGTTCTTCATAGAAGTCAGCCAATTGTCCCCATTTACTTTCCAGTTCACCTTGTCCTGTGTCATGACCATAGATTGGTTCCCTGTGGATAGAGTAGTAGAGATAAGGCAGTTATGCTTTAGAAAACTTATCCTTTGTTAACAATATTGTTAACAATAAATTAGCAATAGCTGAAACTCTAAGCAAGCTAATATTGATATTCACCAGTTAGCTTTTAGACTGGAGCATTACATAAGTATTTATAGACTATATAAAAGGCATCATTAGCTTTACCTTGTATTTCACTAAATAGTCGAGATAAATTTTCTGTCTCTAATCAATTAACAGGTATTAATTAAATGTCACATATATGCAAATATGTGTTTGTACATATATACGAGAGAGAGAAATGTATCAATATCAAAAGTATGAGGGGACATATAATTTTAGAAAGAAGTTCAGGCTAGTTATGATTACCACTGCAGTAGGTCAAAGGCTAGGGAAATTTACCTACAAAGATTTTGCCAGGTAGGTTACAAAACAGCATCACATAGTTGGTAACATAACCAAAAATTAGTTTCTAGATCAGACTCATTTTTGAAATTGAAATCTTTGACTTCATATCTAGATATGAAAAGACAAAATAGTTGCTCTTGAAAAATAGAAAAGGGAGATAAGAAAAAAATCATCAGTTGAGGAAAAACAATGAACATTTTCATTAGAAAATCAATTTGCACTTTGAGATTGATGTGTAAAGTATTTGCCAAGACACTTAATTCATATATTCCTTCTAAAGGCTTATGAGAAATATGCATTGAGTTGCTTACTCCATCCTCTTCATTCCATTCTAACTTAATCTCAGCTATTCTTATCTAGTTGAGCCTAACCTGGAAACAAAGCTTAACCCCTTGCAATTCTTTTAAGATTGTCTCCTTGGGCCATTGCAAATGAACCAAAGGCTTGACATGGCATGATATAGATGAAACAATGCTATCAAAAGGTCCTTCTGTTCTATATAAAAGCAAGGTGATTGGTTGGCCATTGCGTAGGCAGAGCTTAGTCACTGACTAGACAGATAAAAATAGTTGAATGATCTATCAGAGTTACGGTCCCTGGAAGAATCCTCTCAGTTCAGATATCATTATTTGATACCAATTTGGGTTAATAATCAAAACAACAAATCAGTAGAAAAAGAACTGAGGTCTGTAGTGTGAATAGGTTAACTTCAAAACAGAGGGCAAGCTTGAGCTCAACAGACTCATCAATAGTCAACACCATGGACAGAAGCCAGCATATATGGTAAAAGATTGGAAACCAAAACCACAAAAAGAGATCAGCACCCTGGTCAGCACAAATGCCAACTCTTAGGAAAGCTACCTTGACCTGGATTCTTTTATCTTATCCTCTGGCTGATTCTGTTCCTGAGAGGGAGCTTGCTTGGTCTAAAAGAGTCCAAGGCTTCTCTGTTTCTCAATTGTCAGAAGCTATATACTCCTATACACAAAATCACTATCAGTCTATATGGGCAAGGCCATTTCCTTGAATATTAATATTAATAGGAATAATGATGAATAGTATTTGTACAGTAATTTGAAGTTTACAAAGCTCTTTTGGATCTGTTTGAAAGGCTCATCCTTGATTTGGTAGTTAGCTTCTCAAAGTTTCTAGGTTCACCTTTGAGTTTTTACCTTCCAGTATGGCGAAAGATTATATAGTATTACGGAGAACGTAGTAGACTTAGAGTCCAAAGAACTGTGTTCAAATTCTCCTTTATCTACTTGCTGCATGGCTGATCTTAGCAAATCATTTGGTTTTACTCGCCCTCAGTTTCTTCATATTTAATATTAAGGGTTTTGCCAGATGGTCTCTACAATCCTTACCAGCTCTAAATTCATCATTATACAATCTTGATAGTTCAACCTAACTACACAGGAGGAACTAAGTGGATGAATAATATGTATAGCCCAGCTTATGATGTGCAGATAAATAGACAATCAACAGAGCTTATGTATTAATACATATACCTTATATAAATACTACACATGCACAATGAATTAGGCACAAAGTTGAATTGGAGGAGCAAATGACTTTCTCCTCTCAAAAGCTAGGTTGCCTTTGAGAAATTGCATAGTTCTTTTAATAACCCCAAATTTCTGCCTATAACAAAGGTTCATCCTTTTAATACCAATAGTCTTTTCATATGTATGACTGTGAATCATGGAATACCTCAGTCTCCACAGAATTAAACTTAGAGCAACAAAAAGGTACATAGTAGATGTGAGCAGCCTGCAGCATACTGTAAATAAGAAATTGTGTGGGACAAATAGTGTAATGAATGTCACATCAAGGAAAAATGTACACACAGAGGGAAAATGAGTTAATCACAAAACAGCAGAAAGAAATAGAACTGATAGACAGCCTGTATAATTAATTAGCATACATTTGGTATTAAGAAAGCCAGAGGAAATCCTGCAGCATGTTGGGTGGACTCCCTGCGGTAAACTTATGAGAGGACACATCACTATAGGTGAGAATGAACCTTTGTCAATGGATTTTCATCTGTACCACATGGATGAGATCACAAATCCATCAAGGATCGAAGCTAATCTTATGTCCCCTAGAACTGGAATAGGATTTTTGACAGAGAAGGATCTGTCCTGGGCCTTCGCCACTTTGTTACTGCCACTAATTAAATTTTGTGAATGAAAGATCTAAAATGGGTCTCCTGTCTACCCAATTCCCTGATAGACCAACTCAAGGTACAGGTTGACTTCTGAGCAACATTTTCAGAAACTGTTGGTGGTTGGCCCCCACAAACATTATATAATGACTACAAATTTATTCATATTTTTAAAACAAAAAAATACAAGCTGGTTTGTTGAATAGAATCCGTTACCCTTAAGCAACATTACTTTTGAATTATTCATGGCAATAAACATGATTGTTTCCACACTTAACTTGCAATGCATTGGATTAAACTGAAGCATCTAGCTCATGCAATGTGATGTACATCAGTCAGGGGTCCTGGTCAGCTGAACTCACAGAATGAGCTAGAATATTTCTCTGTGCCTCATCCTCTAGAACTGGTTGATAGTGAGGGACAAAGGGGGAAAAAGCGTTCTCACAGAAACATAAAGGGTAAAAATAAACACTACTTTTATAAAGTTTTAGTGAGTGAAGGATGTCACAATTGTATCTATAACTCTTGGTCTCTTCCTTTTGGCTTAGTCTTTCAGGAACTAATTTAACTAGATTTGAAAAGATTATACCACCTTATGACAATGGAATGTCATATAAAGAGACTAAGAATTATAAGACCTGAGTTCTATTGGGTCCTGTCATTATCTAATTGTGTGATATTGGGTAAATTATTTCCCCTCTCTGGGTTTCAGCTTTTCCAGTTGTAAAATGAATGTGTTGCCTTAGATTCTCTCTAAAGGCTTTTCCAAATCTGAAATCTGATAATTCTATGGTCTTTACTTCTTTGGCTAAGTCATTTAGTCACCCCACTTGCCAAACTATTATTACTCCTTCAGGAACTCAACCTGTTTGTATAAATTAACACAGTGATAGTAAAAGTTAATGAAAACTGCTTTTTGGTCTACAAAGTACTTTACGTACATCATCTCATTTTATACTCACAATACCATGTCATGTAGGTACTACAAATATTACCCCCAATTTACATATAGGGGAATTGAGGCTGAAAGAATTTACATCTTAGTCATCATACTGCTAGTCAATAGCAAAGAGAAAATTTGAACCCAAGTGTTTCCTAATGCCAAGTTTTTCCACATTGTCACATGGCCTATCCTCTACTTTAGAATGAATGTATAGTCAGCCAAAGTAAGAGTAAATATTAATCAGCTCTCAAAAGCTCATAGAATAGTAGTGCACCTCCAAAGAGACATACAAGCCAGACAGTTGGAGTATTATCTGTGCTTGTGATTAATACAAAAAGACACAACCATGAAACCCATGAGATGAGGAGATTTGTGAGGATTTGGTGTCTTCAGAATTTGGCTTTAATTGTCAGAGAAACACAGAATCCATGGCCAGCTGGGAAGGGCTTTGTTAACCCTGCTTAGAACCAACAAATCCAGAAGTTTGGAGGAGGCCTAATGTGTCTCCAAATTAGGGAGACCATTTTTGAGTAAATATTTCTCTCTGTAGATAGGCCCATTTCCACAAATGAATCATCTGGAATAAAGTCATTGAATTAATGGGGGGAGGAAGAAGAAGAGAAGAAATTTGCCTCCATAGGACAGCACAACTTGCTTAATACTAGACTTAGAAGTAAAACGATGGGACAGCCACCTGAGAATCACAGGAGAGAGTGTACTTGGCAAGCATTTTATCAGACAAGTCAATCTCCTGTAATAAACAGTGTGGTGCCAACATGGTCTCAGGGGTTATTGTTTTGTTTTTTTCATTTTCCAACTATTTCTAAAGAAAGAAGTCAAAAGTTAATTTCAAAAGAAATGACTAAGGCCTTTGTGAGTAATAACATCTTGTGCAGATATTACATTGTTACCGTGAAAAGATCTCCAAAGGTTATCAAGAAATTGAATTCTTATATTGTTTAATTTTTCAAGTATGTCATTTCCCCCCCAAGGCTCTCCAAGTCTTGATGAGTCAACATCCTATCTTTTCAACAATTTAAGTACCTTAACTGTGAGGACTGGGTGATATCAATTGTGTACCAAATAGGATAATATATTTATATTTGGAAGAGACCCTTGAGGTCATCTAAGCCAAATCCATCACTTTGCAATTGAGGACTGAGGTCCAGAGAGGTTAAGTGACTGATCTCAGTTGACATATATCATAAGCATGAGGCAGGATTTGAACACTGGTCCTCTACCTTCAAATTTCTTGTTGTTTCCCCTACATCATGTATATACATGTTGCTATTCAGTCATTTTTCTGTCATGTCCAACTCTTTGTGACCCCATTTGGGGTTTCCTTGGCAAAGATACTGGCATGTTTGGCCATTTCCTTCTTCAGCTCATTTTACAGATGAGGAACTGAGGCAAACAGGGTTAAATGACTTGCCCAGGGTCACACAGCTAGTAAATGTCTGAGGCCAGATTTAAACTCATGAAGATGAATCTTCCTGACTCCAGACCCAGCACTCTATCCATTGTACCACTTAGTTGCCCTATATACTTACTAGGTATTCAGTAAGTATAAGTAATATGTATTACTTATGCAACAAGTATAAGTAATAAGTATTAGATAATTAGATAAGATCCATTAGATAAATTGATGTTATTATTATTATTAGATAAATGAATGAGTTGCTGAATTAATGAATATAGTTCATTCCCATATCTATAAGCAAGACTGACCAAGTCATTCAATCAACAAGCAGAGGACTTTTAATATTGAAAATAATAATAACTTTAAGGTTTTCAAAGCATTTTACTTGTTATACCATTTGATCCTTACAGAAGTCCTACAAGGTAGATACTATTATCACCCCCATTTTACAGATTGGAAACAGACTTAGAGAAGTTGAATGACTAACCACCAGTGTCAGAGCTAGCTAATAAGAAAGTAGCTGAGGAAGGATTTGAAATACATGTCCAGCATCCAGAAAACCATCCACCATGTGAACAAGACAAGTTTGCATTATTCTTTTAGTGACTGGTTTCAAGGATTGACAGTCTCACCAGGAAATTCTTTCTTAAGCCTACCTTAAATCCCTCTAAGGTTATCCCACTTATCTGAGCTTAAGTGGGCATCCTGTCTTCTGCTCCTTTTCCCCAGCCTACCCTTCTTAGAAAACTCAGTTCCTCATCATGGCTCTAGCATCCTTGGGAAGAAAGATGGAATCCATATGGAAATCTATAGTGCCCTAAGAGGCTCAATAGGGCCCCACTGCTGAACTCTGAAAAGCAGTTGGGTCTTCTAACTTGCAGGCAAACCTTCTATCCTACCTCATTTAACTGCCTGAAACTGCTTAGGGTTGCAGAATCTCCAACTGACTTAGAAATTCCCACAACGTGGAAAACCATCCTTGCTAACATCTACTTGCAAAGGTTACGTAGTAACACTTTTTGGTATGTAGTTATGGTCACTTTAGGAAAGGACCCCATGTGGCTACTGAGCAAGCTGAATGAGCAGTATCGTTGACTGTTCCTTTAAGCCTCCCCACCATCTCTATCTCACCTTTTCCTTTTGTATGGGGTAGAAGAAGATGGAAAAGGTAATGCCTTAGTTTGTCTTCCCAGTCGTCCTGGGCAGTCTCAGTTATGGGAACAACAATGGACATAACTGAGGCTGGAAACATGCCAGAACAGCCTAGCTGGTTTGAAAGGCACCTAGGTGGTACAATGGATAGAGGACCAGTTCTGGAGTCAGGAGGACTTGAATTCAAATATGACCTCAGACACTATAGGGCCCTGGGTAAGTCACTTAATCCTGATAGGAAGGAACGAAGGAAGGAAGGAAGGAAGGAAGGAAGGAAGGAAGGAAGGAAGGAAGGAAGGAAGGAAGGGAGGGAGGGAGGGAGGGAGGGAGGGAGGAAGGAAGGAAGGAAGGAAGGAAGGAAGGAAGGAAGGAAGGAAGGAAGGAAGGAAGAGAGGAAGGAAGGAAGGAAGGAAGGGAGGAAGGGAAGAAAAGAAAGGAAAAAGAAAGGAAGATCACTGTAAAAGGTTATTGTAAATAAAGTGCCTCTGGTTCATGGTTGCCAGCCTATAGTGAAAACCTGCATTAGCAAAAGAAATTAATATATATATAAATGTTTGTTATCATTATTAATATTATGGGAAGGGAGATCAGAATACATTCCTTCCATCATAGTATTGAGGTCAGATTTGGAACAGCAGTTCAGATGTGAAAGAATTCACTTAGATATTCTCTGTAGCCATTGGGAGCTTTTATTTACATGATAAAGCAACATGAACCTTTTACTGTAGCCACAAGGCTGAGTAAAAGGTCCTGATATTTGGAGAACTAGGCTTATATAGAGATTTCAGAATGATAATGCAATTTTGGGGTTTCTTATGGGGGTTAAAGATTAAGGAATGTTCAACAGGATGAAGGTTGTTTAGAAAATGAGAAATTTTATGACACATGATGAGGAAGATGTTTGAAATGATCTCAAGTTACAGGACAGGCTACAGAATTAACCCCAACCCCCTCAGGAGGGGCTTCACACAGTACTGGAAAAGCAAGCTTTAATATTCCTTTTAACCCATAGGATACCAGTTGTATCCACATGAAAAGGTTCCCCATTCTCTTTTCCTTCTTATTCTCCCCATCTTCTCTCTTCCACTCCCATTTCATTAACCATTTCTTCCCTCCTCTCCATTTTCCTGGGTCTTAGCTTGTGAAAAGCACCTTCTTTTGAGACAAGCTAGGCTAGAGCCATCCCTGCAAAAGCTGCTCGTCCTTGCATTAAAAGGACCTGAAGCAAAAGAAGTTGTGTTCTCAATTCTAAAGAGCAGCCAGAGGAACCAACCTCAAATATTTATCTAGGGATCAGGTATTAAGAACAAAGCCCTTCTCATCCTGGTCTCCTAGGCTAAAATAATTATATAGGAATTAAGTTCAACAAACACATTAAGTACCTATTGTGTAAGAGACAAAAGAATAGAAGAAAGACTTTGATAAAAATCTGGTCCCTGCCCATAGGTATCTTACTTTCTAGTAGAGGAGCAACACAAACACAGATAGCTCAAATCCACAGTATTAATCTTAGATAAGTATAAAACCAACTGAATTCCAAGGGAAGGGCTATGACCAACAAGGCACTTTGGGGAAATCTTCATGGGTGGTGTTTGAGCTGGGTTTTAAACAATGGGTAGAATTCATTAGGCAAAAGTGAAAAGAGGATATTCTCAGCAGTGGGAATAATGTAAACTAAGCCAGAAGTATATACGTTAGGGCAGGCAAAGTGACCGAAGATGGGGGTAAGGGAAATTAGACAATATCCCAGTTTGGTTGGAGCATAGTATTCATAAAGGAGAGGGATGAGATTAGAGTTCAAAGGATGGGTGAATTGAAAAGGCCTTGAGTGCCAGGCAAAGGAATTTGTACTTACACCATAGCCAAGAGGGAACCCTTAAAGATGCTGAGCAGAGAAGTGAGATAATGAGATCTACAAATACAAATATAGTTTTAACAACATACTTGTAGAACTATACAAAGTGCAGTGGCATGAAAGGGAAAGAAAGTGGAGGTGGGAAGTTTTATTAGGAAGCTAATGCAATACAGGCAGGTCCTGATGAGTGCACATGTCTTGAAGGGGTCACATTATTTGAATTCCCAGTGTATATTTCCATTGGTCTTGAACTAATTACCATATTTTACATAATTATATTTTTATGTGAATTCAATACATGCAATTGACGAGGTTGAGGGGTGATCGGGTACCCCAAAATACCAACAGTCCGAGTCGTGCTCGAACGAATTCGACTCAAGCCTTCTTAAAGCCAAAGAAAACAAAGTTTATTAAAGATTTGTCACCTTGGGTTGACTCTTAAGGAGCCTAAGCATTTGTAACGCTTGTATTCACAAGAGGGCCAGATAGAATCTCAGCTAGACAGAGTCTGAGCTGGATTGAATCTGAGTGCCTTCATGGAGGCAAGATGGAACTTAAATAGAGTATAGGAGGGATCTGGGGGGTGGTCTGGTAGTCCAGGGTGATGGGAGGAGGGGTTTAGAAAGGGTCTAGAGAAATCCCAAGGAGGGAATCCAAGGAGGGTCAAAGGCTGGAAACAGCTGGAGGCTATCAGGAGATATCGGACTAGGGGACGCCTAGGTGGGAAGCAAGTGGGGCAATCAAGAGGTAACAGACAATGGCCACAGATTTGAGTATGAAAAGCCAGCTTCTGTGGAGAGATAAAAGGAGAGCTCAATTTGAGTTTGAAAAGCCTGGTTAAGTGAGGAGATTCCAGGGAAGCTCAAGAAAGTTCGCAGAGTCTGAACCCCATCACAATCACTTTACAAGATTCATTATTCACACTCTTGGAACCTGGCCATGATGGGGGTCTGGAGGAGGGAACAAAGGTTTTCCTCTACTCAGTGACAGCAGGAATAGAGAGGAGCCAGACAGGAGAGATGTTGCTTATATGAAATAAAGAGACTTGGTACCTGATACTGGACATGCAAAGTGAAGGAGAAGAAACAGTTAAAAAGGGCATCAAAAGAGATTGGGTGAATGAATGAATGAATGATGGTATTACAAACAAAAATAGTGAAGTGAGATGGAGCAATATCAGAAGAAAAAGATAATGTAATCAGTTTTAGATATATTGAGTTTGAGAGGAAGACATCGAGGTAGAAAAGTTGGTGTGAAGCTCAGAAGAGAAGTCAGGTCCAGAAATGTAAACAGAGGTGACTGCTGAAGTTGCCCACAGGATCAATGCATTGTAAAGAGAGAAGAGAACAGGGCAAAGAAGAAAAGGAAAGGCCACAAAAGAAGTATTGAGGGAGTGGTTAGAGGGGCAAAACGGAGACAAGGAAATGTGGTATGGCTAAAGCCAAGGAAGAAGAGAGTACATTGCATATAGTCTTATTCACATAATTTGTAGTAAATTGTATAAAATCTGATCATTGTTTGCAGCCCTATGTGAAATATGGATTCACATAATGCAATCACTTCATGAGATTCATGGTTCACACTAATCACACTAATCTACCTAGCTGTAGCCAGTAGAAGGAAGTAGTCAGTGGTAAGAATTAGATATAAAAAGATCTCAAGTGGCAATAAAAAAAAATAAGTAAATAAACCATACATGTGTATATTCACATGGGGACATACAACTATTTTTAAAAAATCAAGTCCATGAATATTCATGATTATATTGGACTTGCAGATTCCAAGTAATTTAAATGTCATAAACAGTGTATGTAAAGTGTTTTCAGCAGAAGGTATGTCAGAGAAAATTAATCTTGATTATCAGTCACAACAGAGGAAAATTAGCATTTTCTATTTGAAAATTCCCTGGACCCTTGTCCTTCAAGCCACGTATGTTAGCATGATGAAAATTAATTTCAGTTTTAAAAAAATGAAGTGACTGTGTATTCCCTTATGAAGTAATTAGCGGAAACACATAGACAATGTTCTTACCTGATGGGGTTAAGTGAGCATTTCTGCAGAGAGACATGTGTTTCCCTTGGGTATAGAGTTGCTCTAAACAGTTTTCCTCAGTTGAGTGAATCCCATGTTTTATTCAGCTTACAAAGTCAGAAAGAAGACTTCTAATTAGGGGTCCAACAACCACACCTTCTGGAAGGAAATTGCCAGGAGGGCTTCAAGGTCAAAAACTACAATTCAGTTTCACCATTCTCCTTATGCCTTTTGGGGTCCTTCATGTTGCCAGGCAGATTTTAAAGGAGCTTTATCGAAGTTTGGCTTTGCAGACTCACTGTGCTGAGCCTCCTAAAACTGACTCCATGCAGAACCCAGGCCACATTTGTGTAAGATCGCAGGAACCTAAGAATCACCTAGCCCAACACCCTTCTTTTAATATGGAGAAACTGAGGTCTAAAGTAGGGAAATGACATAACCAAGGCCATTCAGCTAATAAGTAACAGAGCTAGAATTTAAACCCAACTCTTCTAACTTCAAAGCCAGAGCTCTTTCTACACCACTGAGGCATCTAGAGGAAAGATATACTTGTTAGACATGCTAATAACATGAATTAAACTCCATGAATGACAGAATTAAGGGACATTAGTAGACTGGAGTGATGGACCAAGTCTAATAAAGTAATTAAGAATTAATCAAGAGAATTATCCAACTCAGCAGCAGAAAGAGCCCTCAATACTAGTCATCTGTGTCTCAATATTGCCATCTGTAAAAGACAAATTAATGCTAATCATTGCACTAGTTAACTCACTTTAATACAAAGGCACAAACTATGGGCAAGGTTGTACCCTAGGCACTTGGGATACAAATAGAAAACCAAAAAGCCCCTGTCCTTGAACACAGAAAAGTATATTCAAGTTAATTTGAAGAGGGAGAGAGGACTAAAAACTGTGGTGGGTCAGTCAAGACTTCTTAAATGATGTGGCAGCTTAGTTGAACTCTGTCTCAGAGGTGGAGTTGAGGCATCTTAGGCATGGGAGTGAGGATGGGCTGTGCAAATCCCTGGAGGAAGGCATAGGAGGTCTACTTTAGGGAATAGCTAGTGATCATTACATATATGAAGGGGTTAATTTGAAATAAGGCTAGAGATATAGGTTGGAGCCAGATTGTGGAAGGCCTTAAATATCAGGGTGAAGAGTTGCTGCAAAGGAAGCACTTTGTACATTTTTAAAGCATTACATTAACGGTTAATGTTCCACCACACACATGCACATATGACTAACTCTTCACTGACAATTAACTGCTTCCCAAAAAAAGGTCTCTGTTCCTGAGTTCTACAATCTACTAGGAAGTCTGGGAGCACACAAAAGGATAGTCAAAAGGTAGGATAACGCTTCTTCTCTCCAAGTCAGGGGCTGAGATAAACAAGGGGAGACTGTATCAGGAAGAGTGCAAATTCAGAAATGGATTCCAATTAGACTAGTTAAATTTCGATTTTGTGAAAAAGGAAACTTAGGATCAAAGAATTTGTCACCTGCCCCCAAGGCCACATGGCTATTAAATGGCAGAACCAGAAGTACAAACAGACAGACACTGCCATGTGAAAGTGTTGACACTGACCTATGAGAGAGTTCTGTAGCTATGATGCTGGATTTTAAGACATCTCCCTTAAAATGGGCAGGGTGCCCCCTGCCTTTCTGACAGCTGACTGCCTGCATCTCCTTGGCATTATTATTGCTATAATGTTCCCAAAGAGAAGGGAGGTGAGACTCTACTCATTTCCTACATTCAAATTACAGTGGACAGCTAGCCTCTCCCTCAGAGCAGTATACAAGCTGCCAGAGAGGGGTGGTAAGGACAGTTGGCCTGAGGTCAACGTTTCCTCCAGCTTCAGTACACCAAGCTGTGTTTTAGAAAAATGGACAATTTCATTCTGATTTATGCAGATTTTCCTAATTGCAGTGAAACTGGAAGGTGCCTTGATACTACAGATAAAGTATGTGATGAGAGAGAGAGGGAGAGAGAGAGAGAAAGAGAGAGGGAGAGGAGGGGAGGGGAGGGGAGGGGAGGGAAGGGGAGGGGAGAGATCCCCATTTGTTTTCTTCCAAAGACAGTTCCATTTAAATAAGATAGCAGTTTTTTGCAACCCCAAAAATACTGAACATTAGGGGCACAAAAACCCTAACAAATGAGACAATTATGCCTTTGTGACAACCACATTAATAGGAGAGAGATTATATTCCTTCTCTCAGTAGGAAAATTACCAAGAGGAAGGTAGTAGCCAAGCTAGGCACTCATCTATATAGAGGGCATATGTCCCATAAAGAAGCATTTCCCTCTATCTAGTCAATATAACTACAGACAT